>NC_134850.1:55568019-56171229 GCF_965363235.1 Mytilus galloprovincialis | reverse complement strand
AGTTCCGAAATAATTTGCCAAATGCATTTGAATTATTATTGTCCTGAAGTAGACAATCCTTATTATTTGGAAAAAAAAGATGTGTAGACATTTAACTTAAAAGTTTTACCATATCAAAAGTATCGTTACAATACAAGCATTCTCTCTTCTAATAATTTAAATCATACCTTTGCTTTTGTTGTAAGAGGTCCAAAACACAGTTAAAGAAAAGTGATTAAACGGTGAATTGTTTATTACCTCGATGTTGCACACTCTCTAGAATATATGTGACGAAGATGTTGAACTCGTGTCCCAAGAAATAATTTAAGTTTATATAAACTATAGTTTATTCAATCAATAATTTCATTAATCTATCACAAAAAATATCAAATATATGCATGAACATGTTCAATCTACGTTGCTACTGATATTTCTTTATTTTTTGTACGATGCAGAAACAAAAGAAAATATAAAAAAATGACATACCCTGTGCTTTCAATAATATATTTCTAAACCACAAGTCAAGATAGGTTCAAACAATACGTATGAAAAAAATTATTATTTGACCTACAATGTCAATATGTATTAAAAAAAATACGTTAATGTTGAATTTTCAATAAAATGCAATTAACCATAGTTTTTTTTTTCAGCAGGAATACTCGTGTATTCAATAATTGATTTGAATAAGTTTTTTTCAGTCCTTCTATCTATTTATTATGATTGATTTTACCAGAGGGAAATGTATAACTGTTCAAATATTTTTCCTACACTCAACCAAGAAGTGTGCCGGAAGGGAAATGGTACATGTATTGTATAACATAATTTGAATAAGTTTTTTTTTTGTATATAGTATACGCACTTTTGTTTGTCTTTTTCCTACGGTGTTACATATTAAACTTAAAGTCATAAGAAACCTCAAATTAAAAAAGAAATATGCATATGTTTTTTTTGTATAACTAAATGGAAAGTTTTCATTAAACAGCTTATGTACACATACCTTTTTCTGAGGAAAATTCTTTAATTTGTCCACATTTAGAAGAAGTTTACTTATTTTTAATTGCTTGCTTCCAGGAGGTAATTCGCCGACATATTTTCCGTATGCATAATGACCTGAGCGTAACCCTCCTCTTAAAAATCCGGTGATCACAATACGCATGGATCTGTCATTAAAATAAACAAACAATTATCTGTTTGTACATGTTAAACACGTGCTCAATACCCATGCTTTTTGTTATTTGTACACTATATGGTGATAATCGGTAAACTTCGGCTTCAAAACACGGCATTTAATGAGCAGCCATATTTGTTAAATCATAACAGACAGAGAGAAAAATTGACGATTATACGATATATTTGCGTAAAAAAATTATAAAATCGTCCACAGAGGATTAAGTTTATGATATATACATGCATTGGTTCAAGAATTGGATAAACATTATTTTTCACCACTCACTCGTTTCATATGACTTTAATATTGATTGTTTTTGTGATTTTTGTCTTTCATGTGACTAATTTATCATTTTTTCACAGTAGTCCAATGGGCTTCAAAAGGTCGCAGGAGATAGATTAATCAGGCAGATGTATTTGATTTAACGTCCCTGTAATATTTGTTTATTTTGACCTGTTTACAATATATCGTGTTTTAACAGATCTTCAAAATATACATTTGATAAGACCAAACAACATAATATATTCTTTAAATTCTATATAAAACTCATAAAAAAAAATAAGAAAATATACCTATGATGTATCAAAAATACATAATACAATTTCAGATGTTACAGAATCAATTGTTGTTGTCATTAATAACGGCTTCAGTATAATAATTAAACACCTGAAAAAACTTTGTGAGAGAACTATGCTTTACACGTTTGCAAACCATAAACGGTACTAAAAGTGACTTAAGAAATGTTAAAAGTATTAAATCATGTTAATAATAAATGGTTGTCACCTCGTTACACTAAGAGAATAAAGAAGAAAACACATGTTATCAATTCATTGATTATAACCGGTTAATAATGGCGAAAAAGTATCTTACAATATTTATTGTCTTTTTAAGAGAAAAATACAAAGCAATACGTGCATACGTGTTTTGATAAGATATAGATAAAATATATGTTAAATGTACTGCTTACTTTATAATAATTCATCACTTTCAAAGGATAAAACATTGAATTGTTTTTTTTTTTTTTTTTTTGGTCTCGTATTATCCTATGATACTTATAAGGTGACGCAATGTGACGACCTCCTAAATACACACTTAGAAAAGACACTTTAGAGGTCAGCAAATAAATCACATCAATGAAGATGTACACGAGTGTATTATCAGAACCTGATTTATAAGCAGAGAAAATCGACATTAATATGAAATCTTTTACAATGCAAAGAAGCCCTTATACTTTTGTCTTTTAATTAATTCTTAACAACGCCTCTTACAATCTCACAAACTAGGCAAAACAATTGTGTTACAACAGTTAGAATTGAAAACCTCACTTTTCTTCATATACGTTAACTTGTATGTGTAAGTACCGGAAGATGTCAAGAGAATTATGATATCGAGGCTTTTAATATGTTAATGTTTGTGTTGTTCATTATACAAGCAGCAATCTTGTTTGAGTTCCAATCTTGGTTAAAGTTTAAGCCTCATCGATGGTTTACGAATTTGCCGATGTTTCATTATTTGATAATGGTCAATTACCAATTGACTGTTGCATGATTCATGATCACTTGATTATAGTGCTTTTGTTTGGTAATGCAAACAACTGGTATCACAAGTTGAGCAGGACCTTATGAGTTTTCGGGATCACCTAGGATAACGCTGGTTTTGTTTGGAATTGGTGTTTCTCAGTTTTCGGTTTTCTTTACACTGTGTTGAATAGACTGTTGTTTATGTTTTGTTCGGGTTGTTTTTTTTTTTTTTTTTTTTTTTGCTTTATTTTTACCCTGGCAATGTATACGTAAGGTTGAAGTCGACTTATGATTTGGAATATTCCTTTAGTTTCATTAAGATACCTTTTAAGAAATCAAGTAAGATAAAAAAAAAAAAAAAAAAAAAAAAAAAAAAAAAAAAAAACAATGCCGCTTGTTGTCTGTTTTGTAAAGTGACGTCACAATTTCAAATCTGACGTCGTTTTACGTTGAGGTGTTGACTAATTCGGGTGTGTCTATTTTTTGTATTGGATTTTGTCGGTTTATGTAATGCATCCGGTTGTTTTCTGAAATAGGTTAATACTTCAGTTGTATCATGTATATCTTTTTAATATATAGTCATTTTATAAAATTTACTGTATGCAAAAGTATGAATTTTTCTAAATAATAGAGATGTTCTGGTCACAAACAGAAAACCCTGACACAACTTTTTTTAACTTTTGGTTCTCGATGCTGTTCAACTTTGTACTTGTTTTGGCTTTCAAACTTTTGTATCTGGGCGTCACTGGTGGGTCTTGTGTGGACGAAACGCACTTATGGCGTATTTAATTTTAAACCTGGTGTCTTTTGTTAGCTATTATTTGTGTGTTTCTGTGTCAAATATGTTCTCCTAATTATTTGTATTGCAGTCCTGTAATGTTGTGTTGTCATTTTAATGTTATATTTAACATAGCCATTAAAGCGGGAGGTTTGGCATGCCACAAAACCAGGTTCAACCCTCCATTTTTTCTTTTTTAACATATATGGTCATATATGGTCATTGTTGTATTATAGTTCGTTTCTGTGTGTGTTTATTTTAACGTTGTGTTTCTTTTGTGTCGTTTGTTTTCTCTTATATTTTAATGTTAATTCACATTACTATAAGACGTGTCTCGGTACTTTTCTATCCCAAATTCATGTATTTAGTTTTGATGCTATATTTGTTTTTCTCATCGGATTTTTTCGGTATACATCGGTATACTACTTTTGCCTTTATTTGTCTTTCATCATTTACATTTAGGCAACCGTTTTAACTACAAATCTACAATTCCGAATTTGATATTTTTGTTATTTGCAAGTTGCACCACAAATGATTAGGGTCATAATAAATGGCATTTTTATAATAATATTTATGCACATTGAAGATAATTCTTTAAATTATCGAAGGAACTGTCAGTTACGACAAAGTCATTTAGTTGTGTCTGTGTTTTCTGCTACATTAGACGTTAATCTTCATTATTTACCGATTAGGAAAATTTTCACCGATGAAATCTAATAAAAATTCTGCCGATAAATAAAGAGTTATTAGTAACCCATTCCAACTCGTTATTTCTGTGTTTCAATTTGCACGAGTAGGATTATAGGACGTTTAAATCAAATATATTCGATTATTTAGTAACTATAATTTCTTTTTCTTTAAAGTGTGTTAATCTACATCTGAATTTTCCTGCTTGTTATTTTTGTGTATTTATTTACGGTCTTCCTGTTTTTTTTAATTTGTTGATTACATTTTAATACCTAAATAATCAGTAGAATAAATGATTAAATGCATGTTCCTGATAGTTGAATTGTAAATACACTCAATAGTGATCAAAGGTACCAAACTTTTGAATATTTGAAATACTAAGGTTTTTCTACCTCCGGAATATTTACCTTAGCTGCATTTCGCATACCTTTTAGGAATTTCGGTTCTCAATATTCTTCAATTTTCTACTTTATCTGGCCTTTCTTACTTTATTTGATTCGAGCGTCACTTGTGAGTCTTTTGTAGACGAAACGCACGTCAGGCGTAATGACAAAATTTAATCATCAGTGACGCTCAGATCAAATTAGTAAGCAAGCCAAACAAGTATAAAGTTGAAGAGCATGGATGACCCAATATTCAAAAAAGTTGTGCTAAATACGGCTAAGGTAATCTATGGATGGGATAAGAAAATCCTTAGTATTTCGAATAGTTCATTCGTCATTCGTTCGATTGATTAAGATACTTAGGAGCAAATTTTGTTCAATTTAAAAGGAAGAAAACTATGAATGAAGATAATTGAAAATAAACAAACTATAATATAAACTTGTTCCGTTAATTGACAGCGTTTGAGTTTGTAATTTTTGTATGGACTTCTCCTTTTTGAATTTGCTTTGGAGTTCAGTATTTTTATTATACTATTATATCTTGAATCTAATTCATAACAATAATTCTATATTTCCTTTTCCCCCATTTGTTTTAACTGGAAATAAGCTAATTGTTGCAGTCTGCCATATTACACAAACTTGATATTCAAATCATCTGATCGCATTTTTCGCCTCTCTATTCAAGCATGTTATGCATTAAGCAACTTCTTACCTTCTTAACGTTGATATTTATAATACATATGTTAATATTTGTTTGCATTAGAAACGGAAAAAAATTGTATAGGTTCTTTCCAATGACGAATGCTATCAAACACGTGTGATCTGCAGATATGAGTTGCTCTTCAGCGCCGTACCTTATGTGCGCGTTTGGCGAACAAAACTTTAATCAGTGATAAGTTCATTTAGTTACTCTTTCAATGCATATATATCTAATTGAGGTTGACGAACCATACTGATTTTACAAATTTATTTGCGGCTGAGTTGCTGTCTGACTGAAAAATTAAACAACATACTAGTATACTGCTTTTATGAATGAATTCGCGTTTGAGTTGTGGTTTGACTGAGGACGAAAAAGACATATACGGCTTTAATGAATAAATTCTTGCTTGAGTTGTGGTTTGTCTGGCGAAAAAGACGACATATACTGCTTTTAAAAATGGATTTGTTTTGATTTTTTTTTTTGGACGTCTGACTGACGTAGTGAAGACCTACACGGCTGTACAAAGTCAGGAAAATGGCAATTGTTATCTTATAGTTCGTTACTGTATGTGTTATATCTTCGTTTGGGTTTTTGTTGCACTTTAGTGTTTCTGTTGTTTAATTATTTTCCTCTTATACTTGATGTGTTTCACTCGGTTTTAGTTTGTAACCCGGATTTGTTTTTGTCTCGA
Source organism: Mytilus galloprovincialis (assembly GCF_965363235.1). Taxonomy (NCBI): domain Eukaryota; kingdom Metazoa; phylum Mollusca; class Bivalvia; order Mytilida; family Mytilidae; genus Mytilus; species Mytilus galloprovincialis. Next base: position 56,165,323 of record NC_134850.1, on the reverse strand, counting down.
TCGATTAATCACTTTCGAACAGTGGTTCATTACTATTGCCTTTATTACTGAATAGATTCGTTGTTGCTGAGTTGTTGTCTGAAAGAGGGGCGCAAGATATCAGAGGGGTATTCAAACTCATAGATTGAAAATAAACTGACAACGCCATGGATAAATTAGAAAAGAAAAACAATAGTACACGAGACACAACATACAAAACTAAAGACTTAGCAACACGAACTGACTGACGTTGTTTACGACCTATATTGCTTTGATTGTACGGCTGAGTGCTGACGCGATGGACGACCTATACTGCTTTTATGAATGGAATCGCCACAGAGTTGATGTCTGACTGACGAATAACCCAGATCAAAGGTTATTTGACAAAAATAACTATTCAAAAATTTAGATAAAAGCTATGACACATTTTGCATTAAAATTGAAATCAATTTAGAATTGTTCTTTAACATATAACTGGAAAAGTTGGACGTTGAAAATGAATAAGCTACGTATAAGATATATGAACGTGACAAAAATTCCACGATATGTGTAAAAAGATGCGATTGAATACATTGAAATAGGTAGCAAAAGAAATATAAAACAATTAAAGACATATATATCTAGATTTGTACACATTTTATATATAAACAACAAAACTCCAGAGAACGTTGTAAAAGGTGTTTCGTTTGTTCCATATACTTCTATTGATGTTTTGGTCTTGTAGTGGCGAACCCAAACCATATCTCCCTTGTTCATTTGAATTACAATGGTATGAGAGCCCGCGTTATATTCTGATATGGCAGCTTCATTTGCTACCAACTGAACACCATTTTTAACCATCTCTACGTACAAATTGTCTGCAATGTGGTGCTTAAAGGTACTTGAAGACAAAAGGTACACTCCATTGACCGGAGAAGTAAAATGACTATGCCTAGCATCATATCCGCTCCCAATATTCAGAAGGACTTTGTCATACTTAATTTCTTGTAACTCTCCAAGACTGATCATGTGTGTAAGAACAGCAGAAAAGGCAACGTGTATAGTGGTAGTTGATTGTGGTGTGCTCTCTACAAATAACCATCATATTCTTTTAAACAAGTTTTGTTAAGTTAAATTTGATGATTTTTGTTTCAATAACGATAGTATAATTAAACAAAAGCTGCTTAAATTCTTAACAGAATTGTGTTTCTAAATGATTTTCGATTACAGCTATGTTTGATCGTTCTGATGTCAGTTTCCAGTGATTACACTGTAATATTGTTTTTCCGCATTGTGCAGCTTGTTAAAAGTAATATGAATTGTTGGTTGTTTTATAAGTCTGTTAGTTTGTAAGTTGTGCGCTGGTGTTGAAGAGTTAATGTTATGCTGTTGTTGTAGTGTTTGTGTTATGCTGGTGTTGAAGTGTTTGTGATAAGCTGGTGTTTAGGTGTTTGTGTGGTGCTGTCGGTTTTATTTTAAAATCATATGGTAGAATCAATATCCTTAATAAATATTGACTGTGGTTCTCAGTTAGTTGACATATTTCCACACCGAGTCTTTGTTTTATTTGAATAGTTTTATAATCTTTTTCCGACGAAGTCAGTTTACTTGTTGTTCAAATTTGGTATCCTTCATTTTTTTAAAACCATGATTGCAGCTTGTGTGTTGAAGCCGCCGATCTTTTCTCATGTAAAATCTAATATAATTGGATGCTAATTTTTTACATAAAAACTTCATTTTTTGGTAGAAATATATTGTCCGTGAATACATGTCCGACCTTTCAACATCCTTGTAAATGCAAATAACAAATTTAAAACAATGATTACCTTAACCTGTATCACCAAATGTGATTGTTTATCAGAATTTTACTTGCAAAGATAGATGCAAGTGCATATGCAAGAACTTCTGCACCTCATGTAAATGCATAAAAAGTAAAATCACAAAAATACTGAACTTAGAGGAAAATCTAATCTGAAAGTCCATAGTCACATGGCAAAATCAAATAACAAAACACATAAAAAACGAATGGACAAGAACTGTCATATTCCTTACTTGGTACAGGCATTTTCAAATGTAGAAAATGGTACATATGACTTACTCTTCCGCTCCGAAACCTCGTATGTGAGGCGCACAAATGACTTTAACTTATAATCATAATCATGCGATTCTGTGTGTAATGACTTACCACTAGGAGCTAATAACCTTTCAGCTCTGTTTAAATGAACATCAGACGAATTAACATTAGATTGACAAGAACAGCTCCCTTTATTTGCTAGTTCCATTCGCAAAGACATAATGTCTGCGTTCAGAGTGTTTTTCATAGTATCCATTTCCAATCTTAGTGATGAGATGTGTTGTTGTGGTTTCAAAGTTTCTGTTACAAGCTTTTCTCGAAGGAATAGAATTTCGTCTTAAAATGAAAAATCAGGCATTGTTGATAAATAAAAATCATAGAAATAAACAAACCCTAAATATGTAGATTAATAAATGTTTTTTTACGAGTAGTGTTATTCATTGGTCTTTCGGAATATTGTGTATTATTTAGTATACTAGTTATCAATTAAATAACATATCATACATATTTTGATATTTGTTCTAAATGTTTCTATGTATAACACTACAATTACTCTAAGCACTTTACCATAAAATTGAGAATGGAAATTGAGAAAGTGTCAAAGAGACAACAACCCGACCATAGAACAGACAACAGCAGAAGGTCACCAACAGGTCTTAAGTGATAATGAACGCCATACTGAACTCCAAATTGTACACAAGAAACTAAAATTGAAAATAATACAAGACTAACAAAGTCCAGAGGCTCCTAACTTGGGACAGGCGCAAAAATGCGGCGGGGTTAAACATGTTTATGAGATCTCTCCGCCTATACCTCTAGCCAATATAGAAAAGTAAACGCATAACAATACAATACGCATATTAAAATTCAGTTAAATTCAATTCAAGGAAGTCCGAGTCTGATGTCAGAAGATATAAGGTAACCAAAGAAAATAAACAAAATGACAATTATACATAAATAACAACAGACTACTAGCAGTTAACTGACATGCCAGCACCAGACTTTAATTAAACTAATTGAAAGATTATGTCTTCATTATATTAATATCAGGCATAATCCTTCCCGTTATGGGTTTAGTGTCAAACCATCATAACATATATGAGAAGAACATAACACGTGTCATGCCAACCACTGTTTATTTTACGCGAAAAGAACATTTTTGCGCAACATGTTTACATGTTAAAACAAATATACACAAGTTCGTACATACACGAAACTACAAAGTTAAAAATAGACCAAATATGTTTAGAAAAATATTACAACAAATCAACTATACAAATTTAAGACTTGGTTTAAGATCAATTAAAAGAATTATTAATGAATACTAATGATCATATTGCAATACTTTGGCTACAGAGTATTCTATGATATTTTGTTGAGGCGCCAGGGTGACTACTGATTACCTACACACAATGGCTATCAGCTGACCTATGTTGACATAGTGTCATAAAACCCCTGGTAGTTAAACACGGTTACACCACCACCTACCATGGGGAGTGACCGGGGAAAACACTCGTATTACCAATGCTCCAGTTAGCGCCCCACCTGTTGGCAGGTGTAGGCCTCCCCTCTATGAGATGAGGTGGAGGAGGTCCCAGAGTCACCCATCTGTAGACCACACCGTTACCACTAACCACATTTTCCAAACCTGCAAATTTTATAACTTGTCAGGCCCAGAGCAAGGGCCGAGTGAAATAATCCCCCAATCACTACCAGTCTCCCTGGACCTCCCCCCATTCAAAATTGACTCTGCGCCTTAGGTAAAGAAAATAATTGATTTTTTAAAAATGTCTTGTTTTCGTTTCAATTAATATAATTGTTAATTAATAAAAACTAAAATTAATGCTGGATGCTCAAATCACAATAGTCCATAATATGTTAATAAAGTGCTTAATAACAGAAATGTCCAATTCATAGAAACGCAAGTTTATTCGAAATTATCCTGTATTGGTCCAATACTATGAAGGTCCTGCTTGGATACTGGTAACCATAATATGCCAATCAAATACAGCAAACAGATGCCTGAAAATATAAAACAAAAACAGCAGCAACTATTCTCATAGGGAGGGCGGGCGGGTTTTAAAAGTTTAACTAATTTGTGTAACACCTGCTATCTAGTCGACAGCAAATTAACAAGTGCCCGATTCGGGAATTCCAAAATTCTAATTCAAGCTGATACGGGAATTCCAAAATTCTGATTCAAGCTGCGAGCGCCCTCTATGGCCATGCCGAATATGGCAATGAGCTACAGGCTGCAACACCCACACACCCACACAAATATTTGATTGAATTAAACCAGATTATTGAAAATATGAAATTTTTATAATCTCTATTAATTGCAATACTCATATATGAAGACCCTATTTCAATACTGAACGAATAACAATGAGATGAAAAACAACGATCCAGAGTTGTTGACGTATTTTCTAAACATATTAAAACTTAATCAAGAGTTGTCTCCCTTTTTCTGTTGTGAATTATAATTCACAAATACCAAATACTAACTCAAGACTTTCTGTATATTATACTCATTTGTGTAGAGGTTCCATCCTCTGTAATTCATAAACAACTTATACAAAAACAATCCTTTGAATTAAACATACATTTTATTACACCAACTTGTATTTACATTTTCATGACTAGAATATACATTTTTTACTTTTTGGCAATACTTTGGCTACAGAGTATTCTATGATATTTTGTTGAGGCGCCAGGGTGACTACTGATTACCTACACACAATGGCTATCAGCTGACCTATGTTGACATAGTGTCATAAAACCCCTGGTAGTTAAACACGGTTACACCACCACCTACCATGGGGAGTGACCGGGGAAAACACTCGTATTACCAATGCTCCAGTTAGCGCCCCACCTGTTGGCAGGTGTAGGCCTCCCCTCTATGAGATGAGGTGGAGGAGGTCCCAGAGTCACCCATCTGTAGACCACACCGTTACCACTAACCACATTTTCCAAACCTGCAAATTTTATAACTTGTCAGGCCCAGAGCAAGGGCCGAGTGAAATAATCCCCCAATCACTACCAGTCTCCCTGGACCGCCACATGAGAGCCCAAGTCAGCTTCCAAATCTGACATGGGTTCTCACCTTTACAAAATTTTCTTTATTGACTCTAAGGAAAAGTTGATTATGTTGTGCGTAGGACCGACACCCCCCTACACAAACCCTTGTATATTATTCAAGAAAACCTGATTTCCAGTTTGTGACAAATAAGTTCCATTTGTTTTGTATAAAGACACTTCACTTGCCCTAATGTTCTCATGTAATATAGCTTTACCCCTCTTTTCCGTAACAAAGAGTTTTGGCCACTAAATCACTCTTTTTCTGTTCTGTTCTATTATTGCACCCACATTCAAGGGTGCAACATGCCAGACGTACTGTAGCAATAAAGGCCATATTATAATAACCTTTTTAAATAAAGCCTGGTTACGTAGGGTAGACCATTTTTTCATTTTCAATTAAACCATTTGATGTCAATTCTAAATATGTCAAATCAATAGCTCCACAGAGAATAATAATAAAATGGGGAGATGGTAAAAACAAATATTCTTTTTGCATCCAGTAGGGAGTTCAAATCTTAAAGAGACTATAGAGACAATAACAAGTGGAAACAAGGAGCTATCGTTCATAAACTCGGAACAGTAACTTATCTAGAAGTGACATATTTTTCAGATTCGTAACTTCATACCGCAGGAAAATAAAAACATACCAAACATACTTGAAATTACCATATCTGATATTTACACTGAATTAATAACCTAACCAACATGTAATTCACTCGCGATACCGAAAAATCTGAAAATAACAATGAATCCGAACAAACTGAAATAACCGAAAATAGAACAATTGAAGATGCTAATGATACTATAGTTATGCACCGCACATAAAGAGTAAGAAAGGCACCAGACTGATAGAGACTTATTGAAAACATATATGACTGTAAATAATTGTGGTTAATTAAGTTAGTGCAGTGATATAACTGTAGGTTTAGGATTTCATAATTGAACATTAAAACGTGTAGCTATTTAGTTCAATTGAGTGCAAATTGAATTTATTGCTTTCATTCACTGGAGATTAATCTTGTTTATCTTGATCATCTTAATTAAAAGGGGGAGGATTGTTATGTTAACAACAAACAAATGGAAGTGTTTAACGACCTTGTCTGGTTATGTTTACATTATACGTTATCACTAATTTATAGTTGAATCGGCTTATAATTAATACTGACAGTTAGGAATTTATAATCATCAGATTAGCGGATGTTGTGTATGTGTCCTTTAACCCTGTGATTGCACTGACACGCTGTTTTGTACTATGGGAGATGTGATGTGTAATAGCCAATATTCACCGTGTATATTTCCCCAAGATAAATTTGGATTCTTCTCTATTTTTAGCCTAAATTGCTCGTCATAGGTGGCCCAGTTTTCTGACCTCGTTGCCGCTAGTCTTATATCGCGCATATATTTTAACAATTCCTGTGCCCGTGTGCCGTATTTCTCAATGTAGACACTCATAAAAACCATGAATGCTGAAGTCCATTCATTTATGGACAAATTAACACTCGACGATCTTTTTTCAATGCAAATTTTTCCCTTTTTTAATTTCAAATCGCCCCCGTCCACCTCTTCCATTGCTTTTTGCGTTCTCAAAAGAGAATGCAGCTCAATAAACTTTCCCTCCCAAATTTTTTCCTTAATTTTAAAAGGCACGTGTCATGAATGCTAGATTCTTGTGAAGGAGTGAAATCAATGGAATTATTTGCAATTTCAAATTTTTTGTGTAACGGGTCGTGCCTTAAAGAGGTGAACGCTCGTGCATCCTCCTCCGACTCATTACCTGATGAAAAATCAGTAGTTTCCACCGGTCCTTCTGCCACCACGTGTCCGACCCCTTGTGTTTTCTTTGCAATTCTTCTCCGGCCAGCTCTGTCCTTCTTTTGGGTTATTTCCTCGTTCTGCATTATCTGTCCGCCTGTCCTGTTAGCCGTTCTTCTCTTCTTTCCCATGGCCCTTGATGGCGATCCTACGGCATTTCTCTTGTTTGGCATCTTTTCTTTTTCTTTTAAAAGTTTAACTAATTTGTGTAACACCTGCTTTCTAGTCGACAGCAAATTAACAAGTGCCCGATTCGGGAATTCCAAAATTCTAATTCAAGCTGATACGGGAATTCCAAAATTCTGATTCAAGCTGCGAGCGCCCTCTATGGCCATGCCGAATATGGCAATGAGCTACAGGCTGCAACACCCACACACCCACACAAATATTTGATTGAATTAAACCAGATTATTGAAAATATGAAATTTTTATAATCTCTATTATTAATGAATACTAATGATCATATTATAGAACCGTTACGTAAACAAAACAAGATATCTATGAATATTATATATGTTTTTTTAAAGAGCTGTATTTACAAAGTGCAACCTTTAGAATTGTGCAGCGATTTTGATGATGGATAAAAAAAATGTATAAACAAGTTTATTTCCAGTAATTTTGGCACAACACATGCCCTTTACCATATAATTGCATGTGTGTGTGTGTGTGTTTGATGATAATATTTAATGAAGACAAGTGCAGTGTTCACTCAAGAAAACAAATTTGTACCAGTCGGTATACATACCCTTAATGGTGTCCAATTCATGTTTTGTACTGATGAGTGATTGGTCCGATGGTTGTATTCTGACAGTTAAAACATTTTCATTTAAAACAAACAGAACGAACGATATAAAGAAAGCCGCCATAATTATTAAAGACTACTTCCTACATGACAGATAAGATAAGAATATGTTCATAACCCACATGTAGTCTAAATTGTAAAATGTGTGTACATGAGGTATAGTTCGCTCTAATACCAGTTTCCCATGGTTGCACTGTAATAGTGGTTCTTCCGCATTGTTCAACTTGTATGAATTAAATTGAAATGTTGGTTTTTGTTTGTTTATAAATCCGCTATTTTGTAAGAGAAGTTGTATACTGGTGTTGAAGTGTTCGTTTTGTGATATGTCCATTATTTTAAATTTTTGTGCCCTTTCTTAGCATAATTAACATCTTTCTAAACGATATACTGTGATGCTTGTTTTATTGACACATTCTTCAATGAGTTTTTGTGTGTTTGATTTAATAATCCTTTCCAGACCCAGTCAATATAGTTTTATTTTGTAACCTTTATTTTTTATTTTTAAACCCAAATTGCAGTCTCTGATTCGATAAAACGGAAACCATTGTTTATATTATACTTGTGTATGTTAAACAACTGTTAAATCTTAGACTATAACAGTATATTTATTGGTGCCAGGATAATTTTACAGATTACACCTTTACTAGCCAATTAATGGATTGTATATTAGTTTAGAAAAATATGTTTGTGCTCAATTTCTGATTTTTTGAGATCTTTAGGACAATAAAGATGTGATCAAATAAACTAACAAATATGTTAGTACATGTGTACAGACTTCTTAATGAAAATCCCATTTATCAATTACAATAAATGTCTACAACTAAAAAAGGAAATATGCCATAATTGAGACGGTCCCTCATTACTTTCTCTACGCTTATATTGTTATTTTGGGTTCACATATGTTTATAAGATCGCCAAATCTTATGAGCGTACTCTCAAAAAGGTTTTATTTTGTTCTTTTTGCGTTCATTAGCAAAATACATTATGACGTGTTGATGATCTATTTCGATGATACAAACAAATGTAACAAAATTTCCAAACACTTAGCTTGCACAATCAGTGACCTGTACAGTGATTTACTTGATAATTTCACTGTAGATATAATCCCACTTGAAAATGTTAACTAGGTACTTGAAGTACCGCCTGTTTCTGACACAGTAATAAGAAATTTAAGATACGAGTTAATGATTTCATAAGTGCATCAGCTTACTGGCTACATGTATGTCAATGTTTATTTTATTACTTTTGTTATGCACTTCACAAAATGGACCGCCGAAAATTATTAAATGTAGATCATCAAAATGATCAAGCAACTTCTTATAACGGTAATAGCTGGAGTATTATCAGAGTGTTGTATACCTTAAAATGGACGTCATGTTTAATTGGTTTAGCTACAGGATGTGTTATAACAGTTGTTATGACTCTGTCTCTGATGCTTATTATAGCACCATATTTGCAGTTTCACAATGCATTGATTCCATCAACAGGTGAGTTATCATTGACTTAAAAGAAGTGAAATATTTAAAGAAATGAAATATTAACATTTGTATGTTCATTAACTGTGAAATTATGTCGTGTACTTGTCCGACTTGAACGTTGTTAATTAAGTGATTCCAAGTCTGAAAAGATAATTAATATGCAATATGTATTCAGGGGACTGACAATTTTCACCGCATATATTCTCTCTTAGTACCGTGAAGTCATCGATTAAGGCCAATCGTTGATAAGAAAACAACAAACAGACCCAAAATTAACAAGGTGCATTTGCTATTTCTCAGAAAAACACGTGGTTAATGTATTATGGAACAAAATAGAAAAAAAATATCGTTCATTTTAGGCAAAATAATAGGTTATTGTCCATCATCTATCTACCAACAACGTTCATATACTGTGTTCCTATTATCAGGATGTTTTTTTAAGTCGTACATCATAGGTATTAAAAAAATCAATATATTATAAGAAGGACGGTAATGCATAAACTCTTCACACATTTTGTAACCAACATTTTGTGAAGGCCTACATTCAGTCAGAGGTATTTTTTAATCATTAACACCATAACACACAATGATTATGCAAGTTATTATAATATATAGAACTAGGACGTTAACTGGTGTGCTACATAACATTATTTTTTTATTTTAATCTATCCACACGGTGTATGTTTTGATGTATGTTTATTGTAACGTCTATTGTAAAATTATGTTTTATTCTGTTTTAAACAGGAAATGATGTGTGGAGTAGTTATGGCGACTGGAAGTGGCAACCTTGTTCCGTTACCTGTGGTCATGGTACACAAAATGGAGATAGGTCAAGAACGTGCCTTAGTGAAACGCTTTGTGTAGGCAATGAAACAGAAATTATGACAAGACCTTGTAGTATTGGACACTGCAAAGGTAAGACAGATATACGATAAGAACTCGTTATGTTAAAAGACTATTAGTTCAAACCTTTTAGCTTACCTGTTTCTTGACATTTACTCTGCGTCGACGTTTTGGAAAATTTTCCTGTTGTAGTGGTACATAAATTGAAAACTGTCTAACAAAAACAAAGTGAATTAAAAATATTAACAGTTTTAATAAATTTACTGTTTACAAATGTTCTGAATTTTTCAAAATTCTAATGAAAATTAACTTAACCGTGTTTGGCACAACTTTTTGGAATTTTAGGTCCTCAATGCTTTTCCACTTTGTACTTGTTTGGCTTTACAACTATTTCGAATTGAGTGTCACTGATGAGTCTTATAAGTAGACTTATCAAATTATAAGCCTGGGACCTTTGATAACTAAAGCTATGTACATAGTCATATTTTGACTAATCTAGCTTTTTTTTAGCTGAACATTCAGTCTATGGGTTTAATTCATAATTAAAAGCTGTCGTTATTCACATCTTCATTTTGTTTTTAATGACGGAAAGTTGAGTCACTTCCTATCAAACCTAATTGTCATATGTTTATTCCTAAAAAATAACGAGATACAGTTGAAATAAACAAAATTATATCCTCGTATCGTTTTAAATCTAAAAATGAAACTGCATAATTAAATTCCTACATTGTAGTTGATGGACAATGGAGTGACTGGATTGTAGATGGACCTTGCAGTGTCACATGTGGTAAAGGCACACAGAACAGGTTTAGGAAATGTTCCAACCCATATCCACAAAATGGTGGAAAGCCATGTACGGGCCAAAGAACTAAACAAACATTATGTAATGAACAAGAATGTTGCCCTGGTAAGAATCAAAACGTTAAAATAACAATTTTTATATGTTTTGTTGTTCTTGATTTACATTTATCTGGGACGCTCATACCCAATACAGTTGGCAACTGAGCATGTACAATAACATTCGGTACTGACATTATTTAAAACAAACCTTTCAAAAATTATCCGTTTAAGAAAGTTTAAATAATAAGGAAACTATGGTTTCAACTCTCTTTGAGCGTTACTAGTAAATACTATTATTATTATTTAAAAAATATTTGTATATCGCTTAACAAAAAAGAATATATCCAGTTAAAAGAGTTGAAGGTTAATCCAGAAAAGCGCTTCGGATGCATTAACTTAATTAACGTTCTGTTTTCATTTTATGGACATTTATAAAAAAAAAAACCTTTATACTTGTAATAAGAATGCTTTGAATAAGGGCATCAGTAGTATACCGCTTTTCAAAAGTCATTAATCGATTGAGAGAGAAAAAAATCCGGGTTACAAACTAAAACCTAGGAAAACACAACAACTGTTAGTATGTTAGAGGAAAAAAACGACTACAATATGTTTGATAAAGAATAAAAGATTTGTCGACAACTGACTATTTCATTCTTTATAATTATTATTACAATCTTGAGACTTCCTTAATTGAATTATTAGAATACAATAAAAGTTTCCAGACGTTACGACTATACATAAATAGAGAACTTTAAAGAGGATATTAGGACAACATTTATCGTATCTCTTGTGATTGTTCCGTCCCACATGTACAGCTTTTACTTACAGAATACATCTCATTTTAATTTTAAAACTGTTTGTCGTTTATCGACTTCAGATTAATGAGCTACATACATATACATAATATGTAAAAAAAAAAACTTTGCAATCAAAACTTATTCATAGACAGTAAATTCCAAATTTTAAATTAGACCATGGTTAATCGTTATCACGTATGATAATAGAATCAACATCCAAATAAATAATGTATCAATAAAAGCATTATATGATTTGATTACGGTTTCAGGAATAACAAAACCAGACAATCTACAATGTGTAAATGGTTGGATACGGAATGATGACTTCAATGCATGTTATTGTTTCAGTAAAAGACATGCCTCATGGGATAACGCTCAGGTAACTTGTCAACAGTTAAATTGTGACATAGAGTAGTACTTCCCAAAGTATCTAGTAAAAGTTGTCCAGTTTTTGTTATGTGAATGTGAATGTGTGTTTTATGTGACCAAATATTCTGACAATATCAAACAGTTTTTATGTATGATGATACCATTTTAATACGATGATTTAATACTGAAGAACACTGTCAGTTCTCTTTGTTCGACGAGATGAAGCTAAGGTTTTTACTATCCTTTAAAGAAATTGCATATATTACAAACGTTACACAAGCTAATATGAATACGTTGTTTCATTCCTGTAACTCTGAAAATGATTATAAAGACTATGGTTGATACAAAAGGGGGATTTATATGCATATAGTAAGCATTGCACAGAAAATACACAACGAAATGTAAAGAGAAATGTTATGCATCTCATTATTGTAAATGTTTAATCACTGCTTGTTCTGTGCATGCATGCCTTTTATATTTTGCCGATGTACAAGGTCATGCATTTTTATGACGTTTTATATTCAATGTGTTGTAATATGCTAGTTTGCATTTTCGTAGCATTTCGTTTTTCGACATATCGTTGTAAGTTTCATTTCGTTTACTTATCTTTGAAAGTAAAGTAAGTATCTCTCGCCATTATTTTAAACTATTGAAAATTCATCATTCATATTTTCATGATTTATCTGTATATACAGATAGATTTCAATATACCTTTCGTTCTTGTTTTTGACAGTTCTTTTTGGATAAACAAAAACAAAATATTATCATATATAACTATTTTTTTCTCTTCGGATGTGATATAAACAGGGTTAACTGGTAAGTTCTCATTTCAGTCTACAATGTGTTTTAATTGTTGCAAGAGTACTGGAACTCTAAGTAATAAAAGAAATCAGATAGCTTTTTTTTTACATAGTTATTATGTAGCTAACTAATCCTGAAAATCTGATTCAAATACAATTTTCTTAGTGTACAATTATTTTTGAGATTGTTTTTTTTTTATTATGACGGTGGGATTTCGTAATTTTCCAAGATGGATTCATACAAAGTTGTCTAGGATTCTTAAAATAATTTTTATGCAATGAAAGATTGTTTTAATATGACGTAATATAAATTGAATACATCGATATTGTTTTACTGTGCTTTAATATAATATGAAAAAAGTAAAATCACAAAAATGATGAACTCCGAGGAAAATTCAAAACGGAAAGTCCCTAATCAAATGGCAAAATCAAAAGCTCAAACACATCAAACAAATGGATAACAGCTGTCATATTTCTGACTTGGTACAGGCATTTTCTTATGTAAATGAATACATTGATTGATTGTTTTCCCTAGCCTAAAAATAACTTGAATACAACGTTAAATTGTTTATATAAACAGAGATATCATACTGCCAATGAGACAACTATTCAAAAAGACCAAATGACATAGAAAACAATGACTCATTTTAAAAATAATTTGAACACAACGATATATTGTATAATTCATTTTTCATACAATTTGAATACATTGACAAATTAATTTACCATCTCTTGATATTTCAGACGTATTGTAGACAACAGAAGGCCGAACTATCACCAGTATATTCTAAAGCTGAATCTGACTGGTTGTCTCGTAAAATACGAACCGATATAGGTAGGTAAATCATTATACATTATGCATGTTATGATAAGTATATATTTTTAAAATTAATACTAATTTGAAAATGAATACAACTCAATTCATGTTTCATATGACAGAACTCTTCCTGAACGATTCATGCGTTTATTTAAAGCCTTTTTCACAGTATGTAAAAGATCGATAAAATTTTTAACCGCAGTCTACTTTACGTGTGATTTTATGTCAACATTATCCAAAAGATCGACTTAATTGAATTGGATTTTTCCCGTTGACCATGTTGGTGTGAAAATTGATAATTCAACAGATCGCAATAAAACTTGTGGTACAAGCATTTCTGGAAAATCGTTAGTGTATAAATATTGCTCAAAGATAATTTTGATAGAACTATTTGTTTCAAGTTCACAATTTGTTTCTGTACATTTCAAAACAATAATGTTATGTTATTGTATTTTGATTTTAGGTAAGGATGTATGGATCGGAGGTAAAAATGTCAGATATGAATATAAATGGATTCTTTCATCGGGATATGGCAGAATGAATTTTACAAACTGGGCTCCTAATGAACCAGTGCTTTATCCGAGACATAAAACTTACATTTGTGTACAAATATGGCAAAGTTCCTCATATCAATGGGATGACTTTGACTGTGGTTATCGTCAGCCATTCGTCTGTAAAAATAATCTGTAAGATAAACGAAGGATATGGTTTGAAAACAAGACACTATTTAGTGTCATTTTTCTTCGTTCTTTTACAATAAAATTGAATCATGTTAATCCTAGATGGCTAGTTTGATTATTTATCGAACAACACCCACTTGATTACTATATGATTATTGGCTATTGGTAAAAGTTGAAAAGAAAAAGACCCATGGCCAAATATATTCTGAATAACAAAATAGTTCACGACTAGGGCGTTTTTATGGTTCAGCCTTATAAATTCCCAAAGAGAACATAGCATCATAAAAAAAAATGTGTTGAAAGTCACACAACATTTGCTAGTTAATTTTCTACTTACATGTACTTAAGGTGGTACCTAAAACTACAGGGAGATAACTATGTAAAGTTAGTTAAACATTTTAATTACGTTATGTTGTAAGAGGGATATTAAGCTTCTCAATGATCAAAATTGGTGTTTGTCAAATTGCTATATAATCAGTGTATTTTTTCTGATCAATTGGTTGGTTCAAATTTTTTGAAATTTTTATATTTTTGTTAAAGGGTCAAAGTAAATACTTTGTCAAACTTTTATGAAAATTAAACGAGCAATATTAATCTAAGTGAAGGTGTTGGGTACCACCTTAAATGAGTGAAACACAGACAAATCGGAATTAAAATTATTGTCAATTAGTCGTTATATTATATCTAACAAAAGCTAACCAATGGCAGTAGTTTTCCCTTCGTTTGATCTGTTTGGACTTTTCACATTTGATAAGGGACTCTCCGTTTTTTTTTTATTTTCCTTTATACTAGGCTTTCAAAACGACCCTTTTGAATGCATTTTTCGTTATGTTCGTTACTTCACCACATCTCTCCATTTCTATGTAGCAACATTCCAGCAGCGCCTGCATACGGAGTATATATCTCCCAATTGATACGATATTCCCGGGCTTGTATTTCCTTATTTCTTTGATAGGGTATTGCTGCTCACAAGACAGCTATTAAAAAAGAGTTCCAAATGGTGAAGTTGGTAGACCGTTATAAAATAAAACCGTTTCACAGATGATAACGGATGTGTTCCTAATGTCGATTATATTCTTCTTTTTTCACGAATGTTATCTACCGTATAAGACTTTTTTAATAGATGCTCAAACAACCCCTTACTGACTCTGTTTTGCCTGGTGCAACACATTTGGTTATACCTACAATACATTTATAATTGTAACATTTGAGATATTTTAAGTTTGTGAAAGTAAAATCGGATGACCATTACTATTTTGCAACGGCATATTTGAATACTTAAAAAAGGAATCAAATTTTGATCACAGAATTTTAGCTTTCTAACAATATTCATATGTTATGTTAAAAGTATAAGCATGATCTAGTTAGTTGACGGAAAATTAGTCAAGAAACAATTATCGAATTACATGTTTATAATTAGTATTATATATGGATCGCGTAATTATTGGAATTGGGTAAAACAAAAAATTCGAGAGGCATTAGGTCAGGCGTGTTTATTACATAGCTTTGCTATACATCTGGTGTCTCAAAAGATGGGGCTCCGGAGATCACGCTCGGATATTTTTCCTTTTTTTTTGTGTTCGTGTTCATCAGTCTTTTTTATGTTGTGTTGAATTTACTGTTGTTTTTTTTTCAGGGTCTTTTTTTATTGGCCAGGGCACTGTCGAATATCTCTTTTGACTCAGTTTGAGTGTCCCTTTGCTATGTTTCTCCTCTCTTTTGACTACTTTGCCTCTATGATATTTTATGTGTTTGTCGTGCATTCGTTTTGTACCCCTATTTTTTATGTCTGTTTGTTTTGTGCACGTATCGTTGTCAATATAATGGAATTAAATTTGACTGTCATACAAGTAAGAGGTTTATCTACCTATAAAGCAAGGGTCAATTCACTATTTTCTGCATACAAAAATGCCAGTACTAAATCAGAAATATGACAGTTGTTATTCATTCGTTTAATGTGTTTGGGCTTTTGATTTTGCCATTTGATTAATGACTTTCCTTTTTGAATTTTCCTCGGAGTTTTTTTTGTGATTTTACTTCTGGACGCAAATACATGAAAACATACTTTTTTATTTATTCGATTTAATTATGAATAAAAAAAAAATGCAAATCTACAAATCTGCATTTATATACAAATAAATATTGCAAAGAGTACTGACGCTATAACTGTGCTGAAGATAGCTATATTTATATACGATGACCATTGCAAACAGGAAAACTCGTCATCAAGAACAGCTATAAACTGATTAATTTTACCATCTTCATTTTGACATGTGACTTCGGTTATATTTTGAATCGACGAAGTACTGTTCATAATCCATTTCTTCAACCAAAGCGTTTTACAGTCGCATTTAAGTGGGTTGTGGTCTAATGTTAATTGGTCCAATGTGAGTGATTGCAAACTTTCAGGTAAATAAAAAATTAAATTTCTATCTAGCTTTAAAATTTTTAAATTAGGCATTTTGCTAAAAATATCAGAATCAATTTTAGACAAAATATTGTTAGACATACAAAGCTGTCTCACATGAAAGAAATATGTTTGAAAACTTAATATCGTTATATTATTTAAATCCAACTAAAGGTCAACCATACCTGAGGGAACACTTTTAGGAAAATGAGAAAGACCTCTATTACGACAATCGATAATTGTAACTTTGCTTTGTGAATATCTGAAACATTTACAATCAGACGGACAGTTACTATTAATATTGCTATAAACATCTTCTGCTTCAATTGTCAAGACTGTCTTTCCATTCAACTCTTCCGGGTAACTACATGTCCAATCTGTATAGAAATATTCTTTCCCACTCCAGTACGAAAGGTCTTTAAATCCTTTCATTAAATGATTGAAGGGAAGGATATCAGAATTGCATATAAACTTATTTTCATGAAGAATGAATTTGAAATGTTTGAAGACAATCAAAAATATCTCTTTATAAGTCGGATCAAGACCATCGGGAATGAACAATCCAGAAATATTACTGCCTGTTAGATCTAAATTTCTCCACTTATATGTAGTTTCATAAATGTTAGTAAAAAGAGGACTGGACGATCGAATAATACTTTTTATCAGCAATAAACGATCAACACGTCTCAGAGTTGTGTCCAAATTACTAAACGACATATTAGTGTATCGTATTTCTGCCTTTTCCAAACTCCTGATATACAGTATCGAAACTGGAAAATCTTTAAGTGGGTTATTATTGAAACTAACAAATTTCAGTTTTACACTGTGTATTGGAAGAATATTGTTGTTTAATGTTATAATAGAGTTATTATCCATCTTTAGTCTTTCTAAGCAGTTAAGACGAATAAATATTTCATTTGGGAGTCTGTGTAATTTGTTATGACTTAGATCTAAATCAATTAGGTCGTGCAGATCATCAAAAATGTGAGGAGGTAGTGTTCTAATTTCATTGTAACTCATATCTAAATACAATAGCTCAGTTTGACCTGCAAAACTCAACTCCTCTACTTCTATTATATGATTTCGTTTTAACACTAAACACTGCATTCCATGCGTCTTTATGAACATCTGATATGAAAGTTTGTGGATCAGATTATCCGAAATTTCAATGAAATGTAAGTTACCGCTCACTTGAATTTGTTCAGGGATTGTAATTCCATTGTTTACTAATGTCAATGCTCTACGAAACATAGTCTTTGCAATGTTTAAACGATGATGAATCGAATCCGCCTCTATAAAATATTCTGACACTGCAAGGTTCTCAGGAAGATGGGCTATACTTGAAGTCCATGGAAATGTTAAAGTTCCATCGACAGCACAGTGTGATAAATGTAATAATTGTAGTTTGGGAAATCTTTTTCGTATGATTGATTGTTTCACGATTCCTTTACATCCCAAAATAAAAAATTCTTTCAATGAATCTGATGATTTAAATATTTTCTTTATGAGGTTCATTTCATCCTCAACCATAGCAATCATTGATAAAGATGTAAGTTTATTGAAACCTTCACAACAATTAGGGTGGGCATCGGTTACGAGCTGCACTCGATTCATTACCAGAACTCGTGCTTTTGACTTTAAAAGCAACGTATCTAGATCAGTAACACTAAGAATACAGGAAGCAAACTCTACATCGCTAATCACAAAAGTTGACAAAAACGGCTGTATTTGAATATCGAATGATATTCTAACATTTCCGTCGCAATGAAAGCTAAACACACCAATAACAAACAATTCTTCAGGAAAGGTAAACTTGTTTAAAATTGTGTTGATGTTAAGATTGCATCTTGTATCTTTGTCTTTGTTGTATACATACACATACCTATCTACCGTAATCACGTGCTTTGAATCTAAATCATATGATGGTGGTTTGTTAAACGTCATAACATCATAGTCACAGGCTGGCGGAGAGCATTGTAACATTGGCAACATAAGCATCGTGCCTAATACGGAGAGCAATGTCATCAAATTAAAAGTCCTAAGAAAATACATATTTCAGCAAAGATAACTTAAAAATAATTCTATATTCAGAAAAATGAGAAGTTTTTACTACTTCACAACGTAATTAAAACAACACTTTGATGACAGTCCACTCGCATGTTGCAATATTTTAAAATCTAACCAACTATATTGCTGGTGGAAAAAAGGGAATGTGTTCTCACTATTTCAAGTCTTTTCTATTGATATTTCTGAAAAGAAATAAAAACTACAAATTATGTCAGGCAGAAAATTACAAAAAAAAACAGTTATCTGAAGGATAATATTTATTCACAAGGTACTTATTTAAATGAGAATACGTTCCTGGTGAAAGTAGATCATGTAAAAGAGCTTCGGAAGGATATGAAACTGAAAGGGTGTTATAATTGTATGTCTTCTATGTTACTCACCGTTATAGATTATCTCGCAGATGGTTAGTATTTGTGACTTTAGAGAGTTTTTAGAACTGACGCATATTCATTTAGTTGTCCAGACAAAATATTATTTACATACATATGTTTTCATGGTTTTGGTGAACAACGCTTCCTGGTATAAAAATAGCGTACATGTAATAGAGATTTATGCTAACGAGTATAAAAGATTTATGACTTACGGTAAACGTTTATATGTACATGAATGCACACTGGTGTGGAAAGATTAAAAACATTTAAACGCGATAAAAAGTACAATCATGGTATAATTACTAATAAGGACATTGGTTACAAAAAGTTTGTAATTTAAGAAAAACAGTAAATCATGTGTATCTGTTGCTGGTTTCACAAACACAATGTGAGGTCAATAAATTAAAAAAAAATAATCAGTTTTTAATGCAGTGTACATGACAATGGATGACACGTTTGCAAATATGTGTGTTCAGTTACATGCAATCAAACAGTTTTTATTCCAGTGTCTGACCAGACAGTTGATGAACCAGGGTTATGTCAAAGGACGTCTCGTACATTTTCTAAAACATCTCATTGGAAAATACCAATACCATGCATAAACAGTTCTACACCAGTAACTACAGTTTTCATAAACAACCATGATTACGTATTGTTATGCGTTTACTTTTCTACATTGACTAGAGGTATAGGGGGAGGGTTGAGATCTCACAAACATGTTTAACCCCGCCGCATTTTTGCGCCTGTCCCAAGTCAGGAGCCTCTGGCCTTTGTTAGTCTAGTATTATTTTAATTTTAGTTTCTTGTGTACAATTTTGGAAATTAGTATGGCGTTCATTATCACTGAACTAGTATATATTTGTTTAGGGGCCAGTTGAAGGACGCCTCCGGGTGCGGGAATTTCTCGCTACATTGACGACTTGTTGGTGACCTTCTGCTGTTGTTTTTTTCTATGGTCGGGTTGTTGTCTCTTTGGCACATTCCCCATTTCCATTCTAAATTTTATGATTACGTAAGAATGTGTAACCATTTCGTAAATTACGTAAAGATATAACGGGAGGTAATCGCGTGAACTCTAATAGTAGCTAGATCGAATGTGTGGTTGGGTAAGCATCTCCTGATGTGATCACATCTTCCGCCATCCACATGATACAAATCCACATTCAGTCAATGTGTAAGGGAGCTACAATTTAATTTTTAGGGGAGAGCTCGGATAAAAAACAAATCTTGCATTTATTTTAGTTATAATCTCTGTCCTGCCTTTTTATTTTTCATCCTTATCGGTCCTGTCTCTTTTTTATAATATAGTTTATCCTTACTTTGTTTTACATAAATTGTCATCCTGCCTTTTTTTTTTAAACTAAGGGCTCATCCTGTTTTTGTATTTTGTATTCAAAACACCTGTCTTGCCTTTTTTCAAATTGCATTCTAGCCTCCTCCCCTAAAAACCTAATGGCAGCTCCCTCATCTGGCATCTACAGATCTGGGACTGCGCAAACATGTCCATGTTCAATTGCGATACATATGGATTGTTTGTTCAAACGAATTTATCATTTGGACCGTCAAGCTTATAGTTTGTCAATTTCAGTCGCGGTTCCTCATAACCATTTGACGTCGTCGTGAGTTAGGACCACAGATATTTCATCAAAGTCCGTATCATTACATTTTAACATGCACGAACTTATATATTAGTATACCAAAAGTTTAACAGAGCCACGATCCCGTTTTCGGTTGTTGTTTATCGTTTTTCACACGAATAAGGCCGTTAGTTTTCTCCTTTGTATTATTACACATTTATCATGTCGCTGTCTTTTATAGTTTGCTGTGTGGTGTTGATTTCGCTTATTGTTGTAGACCGTACTGTGACCTAAAGCTGATAACTTCTACGTTTTTTGGTTTGTGCAGGAAACATTGGCAATTATATCATATTTAAGTTTTATTTTCAGACGAAGCAAATTCAAGTTTCAAAAAAGAACAACACAGATTCATAAAACATAAATGCGTTCAATGTCACACAATATGTGCTAAAAAAATTCCTAAATATTTGTTCTTTGGAGATTCCGTATATCGTCAAGTTATTGGAATTCCAATTGGTACTCACTGTGCGCCACTTATTGCGGACCTGTTTTTGTATTGTTATGAGTTACTTTGGAGATTCCGTATATCGTCAAGTTATTGGAATTCCATGGGGACTAACTGTACACCACTTATTGTGGACCTGATTTTGTATTGTTATGAGTTACAATTTAAGACTAAAATCAGCAAAGACCCATCGAAACAGCATTTGATACAAAAATTTAACAATACTTTTAGATATTTGGATGATATATTGGCTCTCAATAATGACGACTTCAGTATGTATACTAAAGAATTTTATCCTGTTGAACTTACTTTAAATAAAGCGAATACTACCAATGACCACTGCCCTTTCCTTGAACTTGATATCTATATCATTAACGGGAAGCTTAATACAAAAAAAATATGATAAAAGAGATGATTTTTCATTTCATATCGTTAACTATCCATTTTTAGATGGTGACGTTCCCTTGTCACCATATCATGGTGTTTATGTTTCTCAACTTGTGCGATTCGCTCGTGTATGTAACAACGTGTTAGATTTTAGCCAGAGAAATTTATGTATTACTGAAAAATTATTATTCCAGGGTTTTCGATATCACAAACTAGTCAAAACATTTACTTAATTTTATCATAGGTACAAGGAAATAATTCGTAAATATAACTCAACATGCAGAAATGTTATACGTTCAGGTATTTCACATCCAATCTTTTATGGTAATATTCTTTACAAAGCACATAAATGTCAATATTCACCTCAAAAGCTAACAAACATTTAAACAGACTTATCAAGAAGGGATAAAGTTACGATACTGTCAGGTCATTAAAAATTGCATATTTTGGCTTTAATATCGATACAGTTAGAGGGTCTTTGCATCGGAATTAAACACATTTATGCTAAAACTAGTTGTTGGCATGACATGGGTTATGTTCTTCTCATATATGTCATGATGATATAATAATAAACCCTTGACAGGAGAAATTGTGCCTGATATTCATATGATGAAGACATAATCTTTCAATCAGTTTAATTGAAGTCTGGAGCTGGTATGTCAGTAACTGCTAGTAGTCTGTTGTTATTTATGTATTATTGTCATTTTGTTTATTTTCTTTGGTTTCATATTCTGACATCGGATTTGGACTTCTCTTAAACTGAGTTTTACTGTGCGTATTGTTGTGCGTTTGTTCTACTGCATTGGCTAGATGTATAGGGGGAGGGTTGAGATC
Source organism: Mytilus galloprovincialis (assembly GCF_965363235.1). Lineage (NCBI taxonomy): Eukaryota > Metazoa > Mollusca > Bivalvia > Mytilida > Mytilidae > Mytilus > Mytilus galloprovincialis. The sequence continues at coordinate 56,142,827 of NC_134850.1, read as the reverse complement.
TCAAAAAAACATGTTTTACCCCACCGCAATTTCGTGCCTGTCCCAAGTCAGGGGCCGCTGGCCTTTGTAAGTCTTGTATGATTTTTAATTTTAGTTTCTTGTGTATAATTCGGAGTTTAGTATGACGTCCATTATCACTGAACTAGTATGCATATTTGTTTAGGGGCCAGCTGAAGGATGCCTCCTGGTGCGGGAGTTTCTCGCTACATTGAAGACCCATTGGTGGTCTTCGGCTGTTGTCTGTTCTTTGGTCGGATTGTTGTTGCTTTGACACGTTCCCCATTTTCATTCTCAATTTTATTAAATGAGTGAAAAACAGTCATGCAGACAAATTGGAATTAAAGCTATAGTCGCTTAGTCGTTTTAATATATCAAACAAAAGCTAGCCATGAACAGTTGTTTTCCCTTCGTTTGATGTTTTTGATCTTTTTTACAATTGATAAGGGACTTTCCGTTTTTAATTTTCCTTGGAAAGTGGTATTTTTGTTATTTTACTTTATACATTTTACCAGGCTTACAAAACGATTATTTTGAATGTATCTTTTTTTCCTGTAAGTTCCTATACCGCATGTCTTTATGTTTATATCAATATCAAAATGCGCATTTTATTTTATGAAATTGGAAACTTAAATATTGATGATATAGAGATTTATTACATAATGTGATAAAAGATTTTTCTGACTCAACCTACAAGGACAAAACACAATCAGTGAGACTACCACAAACTCTTACTTAACTTTACGCATAACCCAATTAAATATATATGCTCAAACAAATCTTTATTGACTCTGTTTGACAGGAGGGCAGATAAAAATGACACTCCGTAAATTTTATGGACACCATCACGAATTGGTTGATCCATGCGATGTGTTTTTGTCTAAACTAACTAAGGACATTTTTACCACGTCTTAAATTATGGTTTGTCATTACGTCGTCTGATCTTTAAGTACCGAACGTGACTAATTCCCGATTGTGACTGTTTTGCAGCTGTTAATTTGCATTGCTTTAAGACGTGCCACGGTATTTTCCTATCCAAAATTCATGTATTCAGCCTTGATGTTATATTTGTTATTCTGGTCGGATATTGTCAACTGTCTTAGCGTTTGTAGTTGTAAATCTTATTATTTTCCTTTCTATTCGTGTGTTAAAGTAAAGATAATAAATCACCCAGTTCATTTATAAGATTTTAGTTTGGGTCAACTAAATTAACACGATGTAATCGTTTTGCAGTTTGATTTAGAAGAAATACCGACATAGCCAGATAATACAATTCAAAATTGTATAATTGCTACCACATTTTTATATTAATAAGTATTGTAATATTAGTATTACAAACCAAATCTTGAACTTTATCCTATTTTTGGGAAATTTTTTGAAATTTAAATGTGACGTCACTTTTGTGCGTCGATCTTTTCGGCTAACATATAATACATTGTTCGGCTGTGCTGTTTTTATGTGTTGATTTAGGTTGTTTTACGTATTCATTTTTATTCTGTAACTAGTCACCACTTCGGTGATAACATGTATATCTATTATATAGTCATTTTTATAAATTTACTCTTTGCTAAAGTATGAATTATTCTAAATACTAAGGATTTTCTTATCCCAGGCAGATAACCTTAACCGTATTTGACCCTACGTTTTGGAATTTTGGGCATCAATGCTTCCATATTTGTTTGGCTTTCTTTGCTATGTTGACCTAATCGTCACTGAAGAGTCTGACTGTAGACGAAACACTTGTCTGACGTATTAAATTAAACAACCACTGGGTCGATGCCACTGCTGGTGGAGATTTATTTCCCCGAGGGTATCACAAGCCCAGTAGTCAGCACTTTTTGTGCTGACATGAATTATCATTGATATGATTCTATTTATAAATTGACTGTTCACAAAATTCGATTTTTTGGAAATACTAAGGCTTTTCTACCTCAGGCATAGATTGCCCTTAGCTGTATTTGGCAAAACTTTTAGGAATTTTGGTCCTCAATGCTCTTCAACTTCGTATTTTATTTGGCCTTTTTAACTTTTTTGGATTCGAGCGTCACTGATGAGTCTTTTGTAGACGAAACGTGCGTCTGGCGTATATACAAAATTACGTCCTGGTATCTATGATGAGTTTATTTATAAGCCTGGTATCGTTAATAACTATTAGCTTGTCGTAATGTTCTGTTGTATTGTTTATTTGTGTGTTTCTCTGTCCTGTATGTTCTTCAATTTATTTATATTGTAGTCCTGTCATGTAATGTTGATATTTTTATGTTGTATTTAACATTGCCATAAAACCGGAAGTTTTGGCAAGCCAAAAAACCAGGTTCAACCCACCATTAATTCTTAAAATGTCCTGTACCAAGGTTGGAAAAGGGCCATTGTTATATTATAGTTCGAGTCAGTGTGTGTTGAATTTTAGTGTTTCTGTTGTGTCGTTGTTCTCCTCTTATATTTGATGGTTTCCCTCAGTTTTAGTTTGTAACCCTGATTAGTTTTTTCTCAATCGATTTATGAATTTCGAACAGCGGTATACTACTGTTGCCTTAATTTGCTCATTGGGTCATACCTTTAATACATTTATAATTGTAACATTTGAGATTAGTTTACGTTAGTGAAAGCAAAATTAGATGATCATAACAATTTGTTGACTAAAAAACGAATTAAAAGTCAAGAAAAATATCAAATTACATGTTTATGATTGTTGTCATGTATCGTGTATTTATTTAAATTGGATAAAAAATGTTTCGAGAAGCATTGTCCACTTATTTTACTGCATAGCTAGACTATACAACTGGTGTCTCAAAAGTTGGGGCTCCGGTTATTTTCTGACTTTGTGAATTCAGTGAAGATAATGGCAAGTTATATTTTTTACTTTGTGAAACCGGGTGGAAATGGGCATCATCATAAACTCGGTTGTAAATATAAGGATTCTTTATTAAAGGTCTTAGAACGACAGTTGTCTCATATAAATACCCTACAAAACATTATTATAAAATACTATAAATACTGGTGCAAAGAAAGATAACTCTAACATGTTTATGAACAAGTCCATTGCTCTAACTTTTACATCTATATTTCTGTCTCCAAGACTCAACTTAAACTTGTGTCTTACATGTATTAGTTTATGCAGCTCATAAACTAATAAATATTCTGTTACCATGTAAATAATATACTCTACATGATTCCATAAATAGTAATAAACTAAGCAAAACAGTAAAACATTAAAATATCTACATGCAGCAACTCAGCACTATAAAGTAAGCAAAATAAGCAAATAATTAACAACATAATACAACTATTTGCTTACCTCAAGTGTTAATTTGAAGGTCACAAGACTAACATCATATGTGTATTGCTACATCAAATAATAACCTGAAGATAAATATGAATTTATAACTAATGTGTTCCATGTCTACAATATGACTCAAATATATCTAAGGTATTCGTTAGAAAAATAGAAAATAAATGTAAAATGCATAATTAAAAGAATAAAATTATACTGAATTTGATGTTAAAAAACTCGGGTGTGAAAGTTATTTCTTATAACTTGAAATTCGAAACAGAAACAAAATAAAATATTTTAAACGATTAAAAATAAAGTTTGAGTGAATACACAATTTAAAGTAATACGGTAAAATTCCATAATTACGTCTTAAATTCAGGAGATGCATTTGATAATTATATAATATATCCATTCAGAACTCCGGATCTATTGCTTGCTGCTTCTATATCAGGTCTTTATATTTAGGTTAGACGTATAATTATTGAATTGTAACGTATAACTTTATTTTAAGTCGTTTTAGATATTTTAAATTTTTGTTTCTGTTTCGAATTTGATCTTCACTGAATTCACAAAGTCAGGAAATAACCGGTAGTTCATTATAAAATCAATTGCGGGTACGCATACAGCCTACGAAATATAACAGTGGCGGATCCAAGGGGGGGGGGGGGGTTCCGGGGGTGCGCACCCCCCTTTATTTTTGCCGATCAATGCATTTGTATCGGGACATATGTTTTGCACCCCCCTTTGCCCTGGGTGCCCTGGGTGCCCTGGGTTAGCACCCCCCCCCCCTTTCGAAAATTCCCGCATCCGCCCCTGATATAATGAAGAATATGTGGTATGATTGCCAATGAGACAACTCTCAACAAGAGACCAATATGACACAGAAATTTAATAGGTCACCGCACGGCCTTCAACAATGAGCAAAGTACATACCGCATAGTCAGCTATAAAAGGCCCCGAATTGACAATGTAATACCATTGAAAGGAGAAAACTAACGGCATAATTTTTGGATACGGGTACCCGCATGCGGATACGCGCACACAGTGCCTTAAAAGGGACAGTGGCTATTTTGCAGGCACTTGCCATTAAAATAGCAAATTTGCTATGATTTTCCGGCTCTGATTAAAATATCTTAATTCAAGCCGACAAAATAGCCTATTTTTTTTTTTTTTTTTTTTATATATAGAAATGGCTTAATAACTTGCAGAGAACTATGTTAACCATGACTGCGAAATTAACTATGTACAACAAAGACAAATTCATCTTGTGTCTATCAGAATATTTCGGTGCCGACTTAACCAAGCCGCCGAGTCATGGTTGCATAACAAATCTCTTCACTTTATTTCATTTATGCCAAACTATTCACTTAAACTACAAAATAAAAACAACTTCATAGTTTTGCACGTTAAGGTCCAATTGGAAGTGATAAACCGTTATTAAATAGAACTGATGCTGACTAATCCTTTATGAAGCGATATGGTGTTTGCTGTTGGGACGAAATGACTTGTGTCGAAAAAACGTTAAAAATAATAACCAATCAAAATAGACTAAATAATTCAGCGAGGGGCATTCAAAATATGAAAATCCACTTCCTGTTGTTAATTTGTTGAAATGCAGCGCATTAGTTATTCTTTTTTCATATTGATAGTTTGCTTTATCCACACTGACAGTTTGGTCCTAGACTCTATAAAAGGATGGCTTTTTGGCCCCGACACAGATATAGATAAATCATTCTCGAAAAATGTGAAATTTGAAGTGGTTTCAACAGACAAAAAGTTTCTGAAGTTTGCCAGTGAACTGAACGAGATGTCTCCTTTAGATTCTTGTTATCATATAGTAATTATATATGTGAACAGTATATATGTTCCTGCTTATACTTATATATACCTGATAGTCACAGAATATAATTAAGTCCCCCCATAATAGTTGTTCCAAAGAACTTTTATCATAGAACAAGTTCCATTGTGAACTTTCCTTATACATGTGTATAATTATAATATTTTATCCAATGCTATAAAAAAATCTTTCTCAAAGGATAAAATAATATGAGGCAGGCATTACCTGTGAATACACCTTATCGTTATTAGCCTTATCGGCCAGCTGACCTGGCCGCTTGAACTTTTGACGCATGCAACAATCACTTTTCTATTGTGGCGTAAGATATTTTGTTTTATGACGTCAAAATTTTATGGGAACCTGTGTAATATCCAGTAATGGCGGACAAATAGCGATAAGGTGTATGGGGACGAAGTCTGTATGATTTGTTTTTTGATTCAAACACATTAATAAAAGAAGCGGAAATACAGCAACATCTCCAATTTTGGTTCTGTTAAGGATTTAGTTGTTATTTAAGTTATGACGTCATACTCAATGTAAACAAAGAAACGCTTTCATCATGTAACATTTTTTTCATATCAAACAATTAATATGAGGCAGGCATTACCTGTAAATGGGGACGAAGTCTGTTTGAATTATTGTTGTGTAACTTAAATATTATACTGTAATGTTTCCGATTTTATTTCTGTTGTTAGGGATTTTAGTTGTGGTGTTATTTTAGTTATGGCGTTATATGCAATGTAAACAAAGAAACGCTATCATCAAGTCACGTTTTTTCATATCAAGAAATTATTAAAAATGAAATTGGTATAAATATATATTTTACTCAAAGTTTCATACAAACGAGACCGGAAAAGGAAGTACATTGTAGATTTCTGTGCAGATGCTGGAATTCAAAACATGACATCAAAAAAATTGAACGATTTTGAGTTCATTAGTACAATGAAAATTTCGGAAAAATTTTCCCGATTTTTTTTATTTTTTTTTTTTTATTGATTTTTTCTACTGTTAATGGGGACTTTGTCCCCATTTTAAAATGAATTAGTTTTGAGTACCAATCCTATTTTACTACACTGATAAATATATATGCAAACAAGACCTGAAAAGGAAGTAGATTTCTGCACAAATGCAGGGATTTAAGAAAGTCTAAAAAAAAAGTTAACTATTTTGAGTTCATTAGCATGATTAGTAGAATGAAAATTTCAGGAATTTTTTTTTTTTTTTAATATTTCAACCGCAATTGGGGACTTCGTCCCCATAATATGAGGCAGGCATTACCTTTGAGAAGGGTAGGAAGTCTGGTATCATTCAGTGTATGAATTTTTTTTAATTATTATTTCAAACACATTATCTTAGACATGTTAGAACAGAACATCAAATTTAATGCAAAATAACAACAGTACAACAGTTTCAAATTGAATCTATTTACAAGTATGATAATAAATACATATATAAAATATTTGTGTGCCTACACCATGTGTACATTTTGTACTTACAACTTGGCTATTTTGAAATTCAAGACCTACATTTTATCTTTTATTCATAGGTAGTATTTAGTCTAAAGAAAAGGTGTGGGGAGCTTACTGAAGAGGAATTGAACAAGCTAGCAGTACAACTACTGAACTGTCAATCACAGGCAGAAGGGAGACCTGTATTTAAATGTACTACTGACATGGTAAGAACTGTGATTGAAGGTATATATAATGTATCGTCACATGGCTGAGTGGTTTAAGTAGTTACTACTGTAATCACTAGCAGGTCAACACTGAGGTTCTTTTTTCCTGGCACTATGGCATCAACCACCAATAAAAACTGCCAGCCACGAAATAGATTAAATGAGGAGCTTAAAAGCACCATAAATCTAAAATCAAATCAAATCATGTGTGCAGGAGTTCCATTTTAATCACATACATGATTGTTCTTGATAAATGCACTCAATAATTTTTCTGAATTAACAGTACTATAAATGAGATTTAACATTTTATTTGATAGTCTAAGACTGCCATGTTTGTAATTGAAATTGTAGAGGCTGTCCTTTTTTAGCTCACCTGGCCCGAAGGGCCAAGTGAGCTTTTCCCATCACTTTGCGTCCGGCGTCCGTCGTCGTCGTTAACTTTTACAAAAATCTTCTCCTCTGAAACTATTGGGCCAAATTACACCAAACTTGGCCACAATCATCATTGGGGTAACTAGTTTAAAAAATGTGTGGCGTGACCCGGCCAACCAACCAAGATGGCCGCCATGGCTAAAAATAGAACATAGGGGTAAAATGCAGTTTTTGGGTTATAACTCAAAAACCAAAGCATTTAGAGCAAATCTGACGGGGGTAAAATTGTTTATCAGGTCAAGATCTATCTGCCCTGAAATTTTCAGATGAATCGGACAACCCGTTGTTGGGTTGCTGCCCCTGAATTGATAATTTTAAGGAAATATTGCTTTTTTTTGGTTATTATCTTGAATATTATTATAGATAGAGATAACCTGTAAACAGCAATAATGTTCAGCAAAGTAAGATCTACAAATAAGTCAACATGACCAAAATGGTCAGTTGACCACTTTAGGAGTTATTGCCCTTTTTAGTCCATTTTTAACCATTTTTCGTAAATCTTAGTTATCTTTTACAAAAATCTTCTCTGAAACTACTGGGACAAATTAATCCAAACTTGGCTACAATCATCATTGGAGTATCTAGTTTAAAAAATGTGTGGTGTGACCCGGCCAACCAACCAAGATGGCCGCCATGGCTAAAAATAGAACATAGGGGTAAAATGCAGTTTTTGGCTTATAACTCAAAAACCAAAGCATTTAGAGCAAATCTGTCATGGGGTAAAATTGTTCATCAGGTCAAGATCTATCTGCCCTGAAATTTTCAGATGAATCGAACAACCCGTTGTTGGGTTGCTGCCCCTGAATTGATAATTTTAAGGAAATTTTGCTGTTTTTGGTTATTATCTTGAATATAATTATAGAGAGAGATAAACTGTAAACAGCAATAATGTTCAGCAAAGTAAGATTTACAAATAAGTCAACATGACCAAAATGGTCAGTTGACCACTTTAGGAGTTATTGCCCTTTATAGTCCATTTTTAACCATTTTTCGTAAATCTTAGTAATCTTTTAGAAAAATCTTCTTCTCTGAAACTACTGGGCCAAATTTAACCAAACTTGGCCATAATCATCATTTAGGTATCTAGTTTAAAAAATGTGTCCGGTGACCGGCCAACCAACCAAGATGGCCGCCATGGCTAAAAATTAGAACATAGGGGTAAAATGCAGTTTTTGGCTTATAACTCTAAAACCAAAGCATTAAGAGCAAATCTGACAGGAAGTAAAATTGTTGATCAGGTCACGATCTATCTGCCCTGGAATTTTCAGATGAATCGGATAATCGGTTGTTAGGTTGCTGCCCCTGAATTGGTAATTTTGAGGAAATTTTGCTGGTTTTTTTTGTTATCTTGAATATTATTATAGATAGAGATAAACTGTAAACAGCAATAATGTACAGCAAAGTAAGAACTAAAAATAAGTCACTATGACCAAAATAGTCAATTGACCCCCTAAGGAGTTATTGCCCTTCATAGTCAATTTTTAACAATTTTCTTAAAATTTGAAGATTTTCAATAACATTTTCCACAGAAAGTACTGTTATAGGTAGAGATAATTGTAAGCAGCAAGAATGTTTAGTAAAGTAAGATCTACAAACACATCACCATCACCAGAACACAATTTTGACATGAATCCATCTGTGTCCATTGTTTAATATTCACATAGACCAAGGTGAGCGACACAGGCTCTTTAGAGCCTCTAGTTTCTCTCTCTAAAATTCTGATAAATTACATAATACATGGAATTGATTGTGTTGTTTTATTTATCTTTAGACTTTAGCTGACTGTACAAGGGAGATGGATGGACCAACATGGAATGCCTATCAGATTGTAGGTAACAGAGCTAGGGCAATGTGTTACGCAACACAGCAGGAACAGTTTAGAAGGATGACAGAGATGACCGTCAGTAATTTGGTGACAGCAGCTACAGATCAGCTGGACAGCATGGAATTAATAAAGGTCTGATTACCTCTATCTGTTCTAAAGCAGCTATAAGATTGAAAGTATAAGAGTTACAAAAGTTCCTTTTTTTTATTTCCTATTTATGGGCATTATGTTTTTCAATCTGTTCGTTCATTCGTTTAAAGTTTTTGGTCGAGTTAGTTTTTGATGAAGTTGAAGTCCAATCAAATTTAAACTTAGTACACAAAGTACTACACATGTTCCCTATTATATGATCTTTCCAAATTGTATGCCAAATTAGAGTTTTAACCTTAATTTTACGGTCCAATTAAAAAAGAAAATAAGAGTGCGAGTAGACCCAGGGCGTCCATGTACTATGGACATATTCTTGTTATTACCCGATTTTATATAGCTACAAATTGTTTTTTTCTATACACATGATACATGCTGTATAAATTTTCTAATAATACATATTATTTTCTCTCTTATTATTAATATTAATATCTACAGTACACATTATTATTTTCATTACTAAAATTATTTATACAATATTTCTAAAATTTTATAATAAGTCAAAGACATTGGAATGCATGCACGTGTCCCATGTTTCTAGAATGATATATTTTTATATTTGAAAAATTATCACGCATGCTCCCTTTGTTATATGACTGGAAAAGGTAAATGTAACAGTATGAAATCCAACAGGCACTATCATGACTATATTTAATTAAGGGGTAGGCCTTGGTAAAACCAAAATTTTCCTCTCGTTTAATTTTTCTTATATTTATATCATTGAAAAGGTAAGGGTCCATGAATCATCTGCCAAAGTCTTAAGGAGATTCACAGTTTCATTTTATGTGTAGGGTATATTGAATATGACCAGTTTTGGGGTACCCTAAAAACAGTCGAAAACACTAGTAGGTAAAAATCACCAAATGGCCAGCTCAGATAATATTTTTTTTTCAAATTTAGCCAGAAAACATTTTTGTCGTTTAATTCCAGCAAATAATTGTTTAAACATTTATTGGTTATTAATCTTTAAAATCACAAAATTTTATTGAATTTGGCCGTTTATTTTTCAACAAGTTGGCTAACACACGAAAAAAGTAGAATTTTGGTAGAAAATTCATTTTTCCCTTACAAAAACTTCTACAGACTGTCTTTGCATTCTTTTAATGTGTTATAGGGAAAGGATTACTGTCCCAATAATAATTCTAATTAATTTATAAGGAAATCAGAAATCTTCAGTATGGGACGAGTATCCTTGGGACGAGTTGACATAATTTTTATCACATTTATTTATTGGTTTCACTCCCCAGACTTCCAAATGCCCCTGTCATCAATAGCAGACGCTATCAGAATTCATTGTTTTTTACCGTCTGCCACTATCTAAGTACTAACTTTGTGTTAATGTAGATTATCTATTAGCATATGCTTGTACTAGGATTGATGTTCAGATCATATCTTCTAGAATTGTGCTTTTTATATTGGGGGAAAAAAAAAAACACAAACATGAGTAAAATCTCTGTATCAATGACTTCACTAAAACCATTTTACTTCATTATGTAATTCATATGTTCAAATCGAATTTCCCAAAACTTCCAAGATTTTATTCTAAAGTAATGCCACAAGGTTCTTAAGTCAGTATATCATGTATATATAGTTGCTCTAGAACTCCTCAAAGTCAGTTCATTGGTGTTGTTTTAAGTGTTTCATGTATGAATGGTAACTTCTACATTTTCATTCATATCATTAAAAGAAGATGTTCTTTAGTTTATTGTTTTGTGGTGTCAAAAATGTACAGCTGTCTGTATCTGTCTGCATCATTCTCACAGCCAAATGTAAACAACATAAATGCTTGATCACTGTTTAATTTACTGCTATGTTAAAACTCACTAATGACTTTCAATGCATGTGTAAGAGTTGTCTCCCATATACCAGGTCTACCCCCTTAATATTATTATTATTTATTTATTTATAGAATAATCAGGAAGCACTACACAACATGGCTACAGACACCATTAGAAAGTTATACGAGAGTCAACAGGAAATGCTAGGCCATCATCAACAGTTACAGATAACACAAGAGGGAGTCATGACCCAGATAACGGACAATATGGCATCACTTAAAACAGAAAAAGCTTTGATTGCTGCTGGAAATAAAGAACTGGCAGATCAGACTTACAATATAAAGAACAAATTAGGTTGTTGTTATGCTCCATTTATGAGTTATGTTTAGTCTGTGTGTCTGTCTGTTATAAACTTTCTCCATGTTCAAATTTGGTTTCAGGTAGTTTACTGTGATGATATAGTAAAATCAACTTGAAGCTTAATTTTTTCCCTCCGAGTCACTTATTATAAAATTTGTTTAAAACCAGATTTGTTTTAACTTTTTAATTTTTTTTGTAATAAGCCATGATACATGAACACCTGAAGAGACTTTAAAGACAATTTGTTTTTGAAAACTAAGAATTGTAGTATCAAGTTGTGAAAATCAATATTTTTTATTATATTTTGATTGGAATATTTTAACAAACTGAAGCCTAAAAATGGATGACTACATATTTTTCTGAAAAACAGTGATTTTTTAAAATTTATATCTATATTTAAATAATATAGATCATTTGGTTATCTTTTTTCAGAGGAAGCCATGACAACTTTACAGAGTCAGAATCAAGAACAAAAGACAAACCATGAAATTATCATACAAGATCTAATGAACATACAGACAAAAGCTCAAGATACAATAGATAAACTAGGTAAGATTGGAATATTTTTGAACTTTGGAAAATCCCCCCTGACAACGTCAACCAATCAGACAAAAGTTTTAAGTTGTCAAATGTATAAAAGTTCATTCAAAGATGCTCAATAGTTAGTAGAATCATTTGTCTTTTAAAATACAACTGGCATATAAGGATTGTAATGATACTATGCAGATAAATTTAATGGTTTTCAAGAGCTAAATTGACAGCGTGTCATCACTATATATATAGCTACAATATTAATGGGTTCCGTTTACGATTATAAAAATAAGATAGGGAGATAATTTTAACAAAGTAATATCCTGACTGATGTTACTTTAAGTATAAGACTCAATTAGTTTGAAAATAAAAAAATTGTACCTGAAATTTGGATAAGTTACCTTTTATTATTCACATAAATCAAAAGTTTCAAAGCTGACATGAAATATCAATCATTGACATTATGTACCATGATGTCCTTTCTTGGAACCCAGTTCATATGTGACACCTATCATTTAAAGAAATACAATTGTAAGTCCTTAGGTTAATGGATAAAAAAAGGTGTTTGTGTATAAATACTGTAAACAGATATCAAGATAGATCTGGCATAATGATTGATCGCCAAAATAAATCCTTACATTTTTTTGCAATTTGGAACCTACGATAGCATTAAAAAGTACATGCAATCATTTCTGAAACTACAGTACATAAACCTTGCGTTGTTGAGTTGCTATCCTGCTGATGTTTAATTCTTATTTTCTCCTTTTATCGATGAGCCGTTTTCAGACTTTTCTTTAAATTTGTTAAATATGGAACAAATGATTTAACACCACTGTAAACAAATTCTTCATTAGTGATAAGAATCCTATTTGCAGTTAATGAAAACCTCAGTGAACGCTTGGGTTTTGAGATAAATGATTAATTTTTCAGACAAAAGTACACAGCATCTTTTACAAAATCACCAGGATCTGAAGAAACAGTATGTAGTGATGCATGAAAAGATGGTAAAAATAAATTCAACCGTGACAGATTTGATGAAATCTATAAATAGTATGCAGGAAAAGTTGGACAAAAAGATTTCTTGGTTTTCTCATTTACTAGGAACTACGGGTAGGTTTCTTCTTTAGCTGTGTTCACAAGTAATTGGAATTCAATTCACATTAACTTATTTGAATTAGTTTAATTTGCATTAGAAACGTTTTACGTCTTAATTTAAATTCCATTTCAAATTGCAATGCGCATCAAATCATCTTTACTGTCCAAACGACGTTAACTTTTAATTCGTATTAACAAAACCACATTTCTAATGAGAATTAGATATTGAGAATTAGCCAATTTGAATCAGTTCGAATTAAAAAAGAAGAGGGTGTGAACGCGATTATTAGAATTAAATGTACGTATGAATAAGGAATTTATTTCTAGGTCAAGAAGTCACATTCTTTAGTAAAGCTTAAAATCATATTTACAAAATATTTTGAAAATGTTTTATACATTATACTTATGATCTGTTATTGTTTATAGTTCAAACAATGTATATATCTGATACAAACATTTCATAATAAACATGTATTTGAATGTATGGAAAAGAAATAGAAATACAGATACACTTAACATATCCAAGAATTTGTATTAGCAAACTAAGTAAAACATTGATCTAATTGCAAAATTAAGAAGATGTGGTATGATTGACAATGAGACAACTAACTCTCCAACAGAGATCAAATGACATAAAAATCAATTACTATATGTCACCGTACAGCCTTCAATTATGACCAAACCCAATACCACTAATTCAGCTATAAAAGTCCCCAATATGACAAATGTAAAACAATTCAAACAAATCTAGCGCTCTGGTTTATGTACAAAACAATGAACAAAAAAATCCAATATAATATACATTAACAAACAAAGTTAGCTTTAATGGGAAAAAAATAACAATGGTATATAATAAAGAAGTATGGACCTGTTTTTTTCTCTCATTTGTACCTGATCATAAAGAGTGTTATTAAGGATGTATTCTTCTGACTTTTCAGTCTCGTTCAGTTTCGTTGAAATATCGTTCTTAAATAATTTCCAAAACATGTGATACAAGTAATAAATATCAATGAATCTTAAAAATATCATAATCAAACATAACACTGTGAAAAAATTGTGTATTTACAATGAATGGTTTTTGAGTAATCCAGTTTTCAAATTTTACGACCAATCAAGTCAGTATTTTTAGCCAAAATTTTGAGAAAATGGGTGAGGGATACAAAAAATGATTTTAAAAGAATCATGTACATCCCATATCATTTTGGTCTTTTCAAATTTCTTAGATATGTATTTCTTCAATCATGTATAACAAAACAGTTGAAATAATAGGCATTGTGTTCTTAAAACTGAGAAAAATCAAAAAAATACAAAATTGACAGCATGGTAAATTTTACACAAAAAAGCGTCAAAATATAATAAAACTTTCTGATGTTAACACCTACCTATAGTTTTCTTAGGTAAAATATATTCAGATTGGTCCACTTCATCTTTATAGAAAGTATGAAAAAAAGTTTAAATGTGGAACTGTGATTTTTTTCACGATAATAGCCCAAAAATAGGTAAAAATCGATGAAAAATGGGAAAATCATCAAATTTGGGCATTTTCAAAGGGCCGTAGCAAAAAAAGAAGTGCACCACCATATGATTTTTTCTTCACCAATTATTTTGTTACAGTCTTATAAACCCAAAAATCAGGTTAAGAAAAAAAGTTTAATTCTAGAAATTTTTGGCTCCTCAGAGGTGTACATCCTTAAAAAAAAAACAAGGAAAATATGTGTCATTCACACTGAAATTTTGATCATATTATTTAACAGCACAATGTACTTTTACAACTCTAATGACATGTATATTTCTTTTTCCAGAGGAGAAGATAACAATATTATTGATGTTTGGACAACATATAGTATTTTTGATGCTGATAATGTTCCTTACAGCCTACCTACAGGTTCCTTCAATGTCTCGTGTTCTTATCCTCATTGTTACCTTTGCTAACTCAGCTATAGAGATCCAGTCTGGGAATGGAGCAGGATTTATAAGGATGGCTGGAGTGGACTTCTCTATTATAATGGGTAAAACCACAATAAAAGTTGACATTTTTTTTACCAGCCAACAAACTCAATTTTGGATATTTTGACCTTGTAGTTGCTTTTTGAAATTTTCATAATATTATATTCTATATTTAATACTCAAAGAATTTTTTGAGCTTTTCAATCTACCAGATAACAGTAAGATTTCTATATTGTCTCAACTCCATCACATCCATTTCATCATTTGATTTAAGAGACATTTCCATTTTAATCAAAAATTTAATAATGTCCGTCAGCACATGGAATGTAAACAAATTACTGTAAATTCAGAAGTTACTGTGATTTTTAACTGGATTTTTGTGACAAAAATGTAGGTTATTGATTTGGGGTTGTACGGCAGGCGGTCGGGTGGCCGGGCTGCAACCAAATGTTTCCGTGCATTTACTCATGAACCGTTCAACCAAAGCTTTTAAAATTTTAATATGTTTATACTGACAACAAAATGGAGGTGAAGTTCAATAATGACAATCTTGACTTTTACTGTTCAGGAGTTAAGGTTCTTGAAAGATTTGAAAAATGGTGTTTCCAGTCCTGTCCGTGCATTTACACATGAACTGTTCAACCAAAGCTTCCCAAATTTTAATATGTTGTTACTGATGACAAAATGGAGGTCAAGTTCAATAATGACGATTTTGACTTTTATCGTTCAGGAGTTATGATTCTTGAAAGATCGAAAAATGGCCTTTCCATTCATGTTGTTGCATTTACTCATGAACCATTCAACCTAAGCTTTTCAAATTTTAATATATTGATACTGATGACAAAATGGAGGTCAAATTTGATATTGACGATTTTCACTTTCACCGTTCATCAGTTATGGTTCTTGTGATATTGCCAGGACACAAATAAATGTTATTAAATCTGGTTTGCTGTCAATGTGACAGCCTCTTGTTTAAGAATATGAGAATCTATATCTTTTAAATTTAACAGTTTATTTTAAGGTTCTTTCATATCTTTTGTGGTTTCGATATTTATGTTTATTGGATTACAAAAACTTAGTACACTGAATACAATTTAGATGTCATAGACAGGAGCTACTTTCTGTCCACATTTAAGAGAATTTTTTTTTTTCAATTTGCAGCAAATGGTTTATACTATATTTGGAAATCCAAAGGTAATATACAAAAGGCTCCTTTAAGACTTACAGGAACCGATCCTGATGCAACTCAACCAGTCACACATGAAGAGTTACAGAACTTGACAAATATAGTTGGAAGACTACAGTTTTCATGTGAGTGATAAATATATATCATCATTATACGGTTTCTATAGCATGTGCAGATAAATTTATTGTGATACAAAATTAATCTATCTAAAAAATTAACAAACAAAATGTGTTACATGGAGTAAAATTGTCTTTCAAATCATCACATGATGATCGACATAAAGGCTATTTTGTCTGTTAATAGAATCTTATTTTTTTTTCACATTGGTTGATGCTTTCATTTTAAAGAAGACAAAAATCTAACATTCTACCTCAGATCTTCATAAAAATGACTCTTGAAACTACTTTGCTTGCACTGTTTCATACTTACAAGTGATAATTGTTTTTGGGTTTGTTTTACAGTAAACGAGAGTGGTATAGGTAATGATACCAGTATGAGAACAACACCGAATGTTACACAGATAGAAACACAGGCTAGACCAGATTCTTCTACTATGGTAAGATATCATACAATGATTTGTAATGAAGTATGTCACTGAATGTAAATGTGGCATCATTTCTTATATCCTTGATAATGGAATATTTGCTTGCCATAGATTACAGTTTAGAACAATTTCTGTGAAACTTGTTTATACTGACCATTGAAAGGACACTTTTAAAAATGTAATTGTAGAGATATGTCTTCATGCAAAGATGTAGTCTTTGTAATTAGTATTGCAATCATGAATCATCTTTATTTTTTGTTTAAAAAATTTTGGAAGAGGTCAGCTGGTGTTGACTTCCTATTTGTTAATTGATTATTTGTGGCTGTACTAGTATAAAATTTCTGATTAGAACAGAAATATACAATTTAAATTAAAGTTTTGGAGCTTTCTATTGTAAATGATTATCATGATCGATGTCTCTTGCACATTTAATCTAGTTGATCCAAGTAGCATTGTGTGGAATTATATTGAAACTGTTTTTTCTGATTATCAATATCTCCATGTTACTGAAATAAAACTAAATCAGAAAAGAAAGCTCACTTATAGATGATACAAATTTTTAAGCTGAGCTGGCATGCAGTAACAGCCTTTTTGTTATGCTTTTACTTTTCTACACTGGTTAGAGGTATAGGGGGAGGGTTGAGATCTCACAAACATGTTTAACCCCGCCGCATTTTTTGCGCCTGTCCCAAGTCAGGAGCCTCTGGCCTTTGTTAGTCTTGTATTATTTAAATTTTAGTTTCTTGTGTACAATTTGGAAATTAGTATGGCGTTCATTATCACTGAACTAGTATATATTTGTTTAGGGGCCAGCTGAAGGACGCCTCCGGGTGCGGGAATTTCTCACTACATTGAAGACCTGTTGGTGACCTTCTGCTGTTGTGTTTTTTTATTTTGGTCGGGTTGTTGTCTCTTTGACACATTCCCCATTTCCATTTTCAATTTTATTTTCACTTAGAAATGCTTCCTTTTGACCCCTCTTCTGCCTTTACTTTTAGTCGCAGAGTAAAATTCATAAGCAGAACTTTACATCCGAATGTAGTCGCCATATATTTTAATTTTTAGCCTGAAGACGTGGACAGAGTACATAGATTTGTATTGAATAGTTCGATGGAGAGATTTTCTACACATTCCAGAGAGGGTACACCTGTATTCTCTAGGACCAGTACACCACAGCCTTCAACTTCAATCAACTACAGAAATGTCAGGTATACATATATATATATATCACTTTCTTAAATTTTCTTTTAATATTAAATTAGGGAAGGTGGATTTATTACAAATCAAGCAACTCACCAATTACGTCTCAAAAGCAAGTCAACAAATTATTTAATTCATAAGCTTGATAAGCTAAAAAGAATATATTAAGGAGGCTCGCAGGTACAAATTTTCAGAAAAAAATAAAACATTTATATTTTATTACAAATTTTATTTGTTACCTTTAGTAGTTATTACTTTATCATATTAAAAATTAGTGCCATTATTGTAACATTAAGGGGCTTTGTTAACAACTATTATAGTGAAATAAAGTATCAGAAGTTGAAAAAAAAAGAAGAAAAAACTCCAAATTAGGTCCCTTTGGTGCAAAAATGCATTTTTTTGGCATTAAAATTGAAATATCTTTTTTTCTCATCGGTGACCTATATTTTTTATTGTTGTTTTCGAATAAGCTGTACATAAACTAAATATTTGTAAAATTTAAATGATTTCTGTAATTTAGTTCTTTTTTAATTTCGATATTACCTCTATTTCTCCTATTAGTTTAACAGAAAAAAAGGACCTTATCAAAAATGTATACTTCTTTCGGAGGCAGATAGTGAGCGTAAATGAACGGTGACCCCATTTTTTATTTCATTTTTCTATTAAGTATACGATAAAGTTCATTTATAGAAAAATATAGCGAAATCCTATATTAAATTAAAAAATTTGATTTAGACCTGCAAGCCCCGTTAAGTGTTAAACACAATTATATATTGAAAGATTCAATTATTAACAGTATATTTTTGTTTGTGTCTTTTACAATTTAGAACAAGGCAAAAGGATTTAGAATGTGTAATTCTGATTATTGTATTTATATTTAGATGAAAGATTGCTGTTATCAACAGGGATTCTAAGTGGGACACCACTGAAAATGACCATTTCTTAATGGCGGCTAAAGATACCAAAGGGACATTCAAACTTATAAGTTGAAAATAAACTAACAAAGCCATGGCTAAAATATAAAAGACCAAAGACAAACAGTAGTATACATAGTGTTTTCCATTTGGCATTTAAGCCAGGTGTGCCAACCCTCTTCTTTTAAAAGCCAACCACCTTTCCATTTTAGGAGATGGTCGGCTTTTTTTTTTCAAATTCCGGATTTTTGTCGGTTCTGCACCGTTAAAATTTATATACTAATCGCGCCTCGCTTTGTTTTCATTGACAAAAATGGCGGATTGTCAAATTTCAATGTTTTCTTCTATTAATTGGTAGAAGAAAAAGGCAGATGACGATGGTGATAAGGAAATTCTGGGCCAATTAAGACAATTAGTTGTATTGAAACTGAAAAAAAATTTAAAACAACGAAAAAGGCACGCAAGCGATCGCGAAGATAAACAGCTTGAGAACAATCCCCAAAATGACAGATATCCCTTTACTGAGGCACTGTCTTTCTGGCAAGAGGTCATGCCAATACTGTTGAAGAAATCAAAAGAGAAAAACTCATAATTGGAAAAATCTTTATATTTGGAACAACTTTTCTAGAGGGTTCCATTATTTTTTATGATAAAGAGGAATATTACAAAATTCTTGGACATATAATACAAAATTGATGGTATAATTCTTGGGGAAAAGTTTCTGTAAATAAAATGAATATGTTCTCATTTGGATCTCGTGAAATGTACCCTCATAAAAGGGATAGTCATTACATTGGGCGGTTACCCCTCATACCCCTCAATTGAGAGGTTGTTCCCAAGCTGATAAATATGGCTAATTGTCAGAGAAGGAGGATGTTACTGTTCTGTGTGCCAAAAATACAGCACTAAAGCGAGAAACAGGACAGAAACCTGGATTAATAATCTATACATATACAGGAGGAGCCATATCGGCTATCCAAGATGTGAAAAACTAATTTGTCAAATGAAAGGCTAGCAGTGATAACAAAAGAACCGTTCAGTTTGAATAAATGTAAATACAATTCTAATCCTTCTTTTTATGATCCCACCAACAGTAAAAACACCAGTTGGAAATGTTAAAACAAAAAAACACACCCGATTGCAAGTGAATTTTTCAAAACACCCACCTTACCTTAGCATGCTTAGTGAATAACGGAGAACACTGATACAAAAAAACAACATAGAAAACCTAAGAAATGAACAACA
Source organism: Mytilus galloprovincialis (assembly GCF_965363235.1). Lineage (NCBI taxonomy): Eukaryota > Metazoa > Mollusca > Bivalvia > Mytilida > Mytilidae > Mytilus > Mytilus galloprovincialis. The sequence continues at coordinate 56,122,840 of NC_134850.1, read as the reverse complement.
CCAACCCCACCAAAAACCAGGGATGACCTCAGGTCCTCTGAAAGTTATATATGTAGTCCTTTTTTTTGCAAGTCTAATTCTGTTCCAAAATGTAAGCTGTCTAATTAATTGGCAATGTTCTAGAAATAATTTTTACAAGCATAGTAATGTTATCCTTTGTTCTTATATATACCTACATATATATCAATAACTTTATTGTAGGGGTTCAACACCTAGCAGCAGTATGAGTTCTCGTTGTAATGGCCTGACACGTGGTGGGACCCCATGTAGACTGAGTTCTGTCAGAGGACAATCTTACTGCAGAAATCATACAGATCAAGGTTAATCTACAACTTTGTCAAGTTTCCCACCAATTAATACAGACATGCTTGGAAACAAGTCGTCCAACTGTTAAAACAGCCATGCATGGAAAATGTTAGAAATTGAAATGTAAAAACTTCAGGATTTTTGTATCTACTGTCAACATTTTCTTGTAAATTTTGAATAATCATGATAATCGAAACAGCTCAAGAAGATGTAGATCTCTGATTGATTTGTTTTATAAAGATGTTAGAATCGTTAATGAAGGCTGAAATAAATAGTCCTCAAAGTCCCCCCCCTCCTGCATTAATTCTGGAACTGTATAAATTATTTACTTGTGTATGTTTTTTGTTGTCACATCATTTGAGTGACACTAGACATTCCAGCACAGATACAGATTGGGTCATTTATGAGAAATTTGAAATAAATTTGCCTTTATTTTATTTATAATTATTGCTTTTTTGTGCATTTTTCTTTTGATCTTTTTTTTGTGTTTTCATATCATACTACTCACTTGAGATGGAAAATTATCGCTAGAAATTAAGGATGCACGTGGCGTTGCTAATGAAATTGACATGAAATTGACAACATCGTCATAGGTAAAATAGCGATAAACAGATTATTATAGGTCATCTCAAATCAATTGCTTTTCTCGCTTTCACCGTACCGGCTCAAGCGAAAAAATCAATCTTGTTGGAGTGATCAACTATACTTTATAATTACATTTGATATTTGAATGATAAAACATGATATAAATTTTGTATCATATCAATTAGTTATTAAATTATATCTTAGATCAGGAAGAATGACCAAAAGGTTAAAAAGTTTTTTGCTGCAAGATACTTTTTATACGACCGCAAAAATTTTAATTTTTCGTCGTATATTGCTATCACGTTGGCGTCGTCGTCCTGCGTCGTCGTCGTCCGAATACTTTTAGTTTTCGCACTCTAACTTTAGTAAAAGTGAATAGAAATCTATGAAATTTTAACACAAGGTTTATGACCACAAAAGGAAGGTTGGGATTGGTTTTGGGAGTTTTGATCCCAACATTTTAGGAATTAGGGGCCAAAAAGGGCCCAAATAAACATTATTCTTGGTTTTCGCACAATAACTTTACTATAAGTAAATAGAAATCAATGAAATTTAAACACAAGGTTTATAACCACAAAAGGAAGGTTGGGATTGATTTTGGGAGTTGAGGTCCGAACAGTTTAGGAATAAGGGGCCAAAAAGGGGCCCAAATAAGCATTTTTCTTGGTTTTTGCACCATAACTTTAGTATAAGTAAATAAAAATCTATGAAATTTAAACACAAGGTTTATGACCATAAAAGGAAGGTTGGGATTGATTTTGGGAGTTTTGGTCCCAACAGTTTAGGAATAAGGGGCCCAAAAGGTCCAAAATTAAACTCTGTTTGATTTCATCAAAAATTGAATAATTGGGGTTCTTTGATATGCCGAATCTAACTGTGTATGTAGATTCTTAATTTTTGGTCCCGTTTTCAAATAGGTCTACATTAAGGTCCAAAGGGTCCAAAATTAAACTTTTTGTTTGATTTTGACAAAAATTGAATCCTTGGGGTTCTTTGATATGCTGAATCTAAAAATGTACTTAGAATTTTGATTATTGGCCCAGTTTTCAAGTTGGTCCAAATCGGGGTCCAAAATTAAACGTTTGATTTCATCAAAAATTGAATAATTGGGGTTCTTTGATATGCCGATTCTAACTGCGTATGTAGATTCTTAATTTTTGGTCTCGTTTTCAAATTGGTCAACATAAAGGTCCAAAGGGTCCAAAATTAAACTTAGCTTGATTTTAACAAAAATTGAATTCTTGGGCTTCTTTGATATGCTGAATCTAAACATGTACTTAGATTTTTGATTATGGGCCCAGTTTTCAAGTTGGTCCAAATCAGGATCCAAAATTATTATATTAAGTATTGTGCAATAGCAAGAAATTTTCAATTGCACAGTATTCAGCAATAGCAAGAAATCTTCAATTGCACAGTATTGTGCAATAGCAAGAAATTTTCAATTACACAGTATTGAGCAATAGCAAGAAATCTTCAATTGCCCAGTGTTGTGCAATAGCAAATATTTTCAATTGCACAGTATTGCGCAATAGCAAGAAATATCTAATTGCACAATATTGTGCAATAGCAAGAAATTTTCAATTGATTGGAGTTATCTTTCTTTGTCCAGAATAGTAGTTGAATCAACTTAAATCATTGTTTTATACAATATACAATGTATATTCACTTTTACTACCAACTGATAAATTAAAACAATCTTTACCATTCAGTGATAACAAGCACTTTTTTTACATTTTAATATTTTATGATGTATTTAAATGAGTAGTTATTGCTATTTCTTCAATTTTTTTGAGAGGATTAATATTCAACAGCATAGTGAATTGCTCAAAGGCAAAACAAACATTTTAAGTTCATTAGACCACATTCATTCTGTGTCAGAAACCTATGCTGTGTCAACTATTTAATCACAGTCCAAATTTAGAGCTGAATCCAGCTTGAAAGTTGTGTCCATACTTGCCCCAACCGTTCAGGGTTCAACCTCTGCGGTCATATAAAGCTGCGCCCTGCGGAGCATCTGGTTTTAATTGTGTGCTAAGCTCTGAATTGAATTTTCAGGGGTACAGTTTTTAAAAGATTTTAGATAGTGATCTATGAAATGTAATTATCATGTTATAAGTATTGTTTTTTTTTCAATCATTTGGTCAAAAGTGTTGATTCTTTTCTCATCTTGTTTTAGCTCAGTAGTAGAGCATTAATATTTAATACCAGTACTTAATCTGAAAAAGAAGAAATCAAATTTTTATTTGATGTTCAAAAATATTCCAGTGCCAAAACTTAGCCATTTCTTTTTTTCTTGTCTCTATCAGAACATTGATGCCGTTCATATTTTTTTCCTTCATTTGTTTTTTATTAAAGTCTATGTTCCAGACCATATGAGTATTTGTAAAACTCAATAAAAGATTAGATAAATGTGTGTCTAAAATTAACCCATATGGGTCAATTACATAAATGGTCCTGCTCATATTAGACCCTCAAGTATGAGTATGCTCATTCTGTCCAACCTTACGGTAGGACTATACACATACGATCCAATTACTCTTATGGTCTGGAATATCTACACATACATTTTCATTAAACATTAAGTTATACCATTCATAATAGAAATCAATACCTTTTTGTAGCTTTTATGAAATATAAAGGCAAACTTAGCAGAACAGTTTGCACAAGGGAGCTATTTGTATTTTAATACCAATGTACATTAAAGTATTGATACAATCTTTTACTGTATAATCATAGAAAATTATAAAAAAAACTGATGACTTTTGTTACATATAAGCAAATGGAAAATGTCATATGTATAAATAGTTTTGAATTTGAAAATGAATTATATGTGTATATAAATGGACCATTATATTTAGAGACTAGGTAATTATCCTTTTTTATGCCCCACCTACGATAGTAGAGGGGCATTATGTTTTCTGGTCTGTGCGTCCGTTCGTCCGTTCGTTCGTCCGTTCGTTCGTCCGTTCGTTCGTCCGTTCGTTCGTCCGTTCGTCCGTCTGTCCCGCTTCAGGTTAAAGTTTTTGGTCGAGGTAGTTTTTGATGAAGTTGAAGTCCAATCAACTTGAAACTTAGTATACATGTGCCCTATGATATGATCTTTCTAATTTAAATGCCAAATTAGAGTTTTGACCCCAATTTTACGGTTCACTGAACATAGAAAATGATAGTGCAAATTTCAGGTTAAAGTTTTTGGTCAAGGTAGTTTTTGATGAAGTTGAAGTCCAATCAACTTGAAACTTAGTATACATGTGCCCTATGATATGATCTTTCTAATTTAAATGCCAAATTAGAGTTTTGACCCCAATTTTACGGTTCACTGAACATAGAAAATGATAGTGCAAATTTCAGGTTAAAGTTTTTGGCTTCAGGTTAAAGTTTTTGGTCAAGGTAGTTTTTGATGAAGTTGAAGTCCAATCAACTTGAAACTTAGTATACATGTGCCCTATGATATGATCTTTCTAATTTAGATGCCAAATTAGAGTTTTGACCCCAATTTTACGGTTCACTGAACATAGAAAATGATAGTGCAAATTTCAGGTTAAAGTTTTTGGCTTCAGGTTAAAGTTTTTGGCTTCAGGTTAAAGTTTTTGGTCAAGGTAGTTTTTGATGAAGTTGAAGTCCAATCAACTTGAAACTTAGTATACATGTGCCCTATGATATGATCTTTCTAATTTAAATGCCAAATTAGAGTTTTGACCCCAATTTTACGGTTCACTGAACATAGAAAATGATAGTGCAAATTTCAGGTTAAAGTTTTTGGCTTCAGGTTAAAGTTTTTGGTCAAGGTAGTTTTTGATGAAGTTGAAGTCCAATCAACTTGAAACTTAGTATACATGTGCCCTATGATATGATCTTTCTAATTTTAATGCCAAATTAGATTTTTACCCTATTTCACGGTCCATGGAACATGGAAAATGATTGAGTGGGGCATCCGTGTACTTTGGACACATTCTTGTTTATAAATGTATACAATAATTTATAAAAGAAAGTAATCATTGATTCTCAGAGACTTAAAGAAAATGTTATCATGTGAAATGAACGAAATGTTTGAGAATTTTTGTCTAATATTGCATCATAGGGAGTTGGATATATGCTTTGCTATTTCATTAATGTATATTTGCAGGTATATCATCAGCTTCATTTATAATGTACTTTAAATTCAGAATTTTGATGTTTTAAATTTTGATAACATTATTTGTATCCAGCATTTTCTGAAAACGTAATAATTTTTCTCACATATTTTGTCCGTTATTTTACAATCACACTTAAAAATTTCTGAATTTACAGTTATATTTATATCTTATTGGGTGCAGTTTAGGTTTAGTGCTATGTTCATAATCTGCTGTTAATTGAGGCATAGTCTGGGTTTGCTTTGTTTACTATTAGAGTAAGTTGCAGTAAGCATGAACTGGAAATTGCATTGCACAAATGGTTTATTCTGATTATATAGTTGGTACCTAACACTACAGGGAGATAACTCTGTAAAATCGGCTAAACGTTTTACTTACATTGTGTTGTTAAGGGAATATTAAGCTTCTCAATGTTCAAAATCAGTGTTTGTCAAACTGCTATATAACCAGTTTAATTTTCTGATAAAACGGTTGGTTCAAATTTTTTGAAATTTTTATATTTTTGTCAAAGGGTCAATTTAAGTAAATACTTTGTCAAAATTTTATAAAAATTAAACGAGCAAAATTGATTTTAGTTAAAGTGTTGGATACCACCTTAACAAACATTATCTGTAAAGAAACAGTAGTTTATAGATCCAATCCTACAGACATTCTTGGTTGCTTCATTTTGAATACATGTTCTCATAAGAATAAAAACAAATTTTCTGTCACTAAAATATGCACACATTTTTGATAGTGCCGATTTTGTGATGCCTACACTCTCCTTGTATTATATTTCTTGAAAACATTGCTATTTCAGTGTACCTAAAAATGTTGTTTAATACCACATTTCAAGCTAAACATTTATATACTCAACTTTATAATGTCTAAAAGAGTGCAGTTGTCTTTCTTTGATAGCATTTTTTGGTGTATTTAGTATATACCAACTGTAATTAAGAATAACATATTTAAACTTATGAAATTTTTACCTTTTATACCTCTTTAAAAGAATAATTAAAATGTAATAGATTACAAAAAAAATGTATTTTGAAAACTATCCTTTCAAATCAAATCTGGGGTACCATCACACCATTATTATTGGACTGCTTAAACTATCAGTTAAAAAAGATATTGAATTGTAAGATATATACCTTGTTTTAAGATCCTTATTTTGTGTTGAAAAAAAAAATAGAAAATCAAATGAATTATGTGTAGATGTGTGTGCGTGGGTGAATATTTAACTGATATGTCTTTCAAGTATTGTAAGTAGTCATCAAGATTTTATGGTGCATAATTTGTTTTTCAAAATAATAGAAATTGTTTGTTTTACAGTTATATATATAGAGATTAATTGCTGGGAAACATATAGGATATACAAAAACCACTTAAATTTGTGTTAAAGAAATGTTGTTTTTTTATTGAACTACCTTCTTTTTTATGAGTTTTACATTACCTCAGCTTCAAAACAGATACTTTTAATTGAAAGTGCAGATCTAATTGACAAATAATGATGGATAAGGACAACAGCATGTTTTTGTTTGCAACTTTGACTACCCATGATGGTCTTGAATAGTTGGCTTATAGATAAAGTCTGTATAACACTCTTTCCTTTGAAAAACATTATCATATGTGATGCCCAATTGTTTCCTGTCTTTATCTTCACGCTAGCTTGTATCTACATGTCTGGAGTGAACATGCGTCAAAATGTAGCTTGCACTCTCACCTTAATTTCTAATTAGCACAAGCTCTAGGAATGAAAACAATGCATATCCTCACACAACATATGCTTGGCATGAACAAAGTTTAACATTTCATCTATATTTTTTTTAATTTAAAAACATGTACAGCATTTCAGTTTATATATATATATATGAAAACAGACAATTACAGATTTAACAGTATTACTAACATCTATGCAAAACTGAATGAAATTAAATATAATGAAAATTTATGGTGCTTAGATTATGATTTAATGAGTATTTGTGTGTGTGTGTGTGGTTTTTAACACAGTTTTGATAAGATCATCATGTAAACTATTTCTTATGTGTCAAATTTGTTTTAAAGTTTAATCAAATATCATTACAACACACTAAGGGACCAAAAAACCTGATTGTATGTTTTTAGTGGTTCTATAAAGGACTTAGTGTATGTTTTTAATTCTTCTTGTAAAGACATCAGTTAACAATATATTAGGAAATTAAGGAGATGTGGTACGATTGCATTTTATTCACAAATCATTTTTAAATGAATAGCCAGTTTATAATTTTTTTCAGCTTTATGTTTTTATGTCCAGGAATTTTTGTAATATAATTTTAATCCTTTGAATTGATGAGTTCACTAGAAACAAAAAAAGATTAATATTTGTAATACAATGTATATAGGGGGGGGGGGGAATTGATTATACGGATAAAAATCATGTAAACAAATTTGTGCATTAATCATGTGTTAGATTTACAAACATTGAGCACATGCTCTTGAAACATGATATATCAATAAGGATAACAGTTTTAGTGTAAGTGCAAAAAAACCTACAATATGTAATATTATCTAAGTAACTGGGCATTGTAATACAAATTGTTGTACTTTCAAATAACAAATGTGAAGACTTTTCTTTAATAATGACTATTTTAGGTTTTAACTCTACCCTTCCCCTGTTAGAACTGTAATTTATGTATGTGAGATGTAATATACATTTGAGTGCTGGAAAAAATGTTCCAAAGTTAATTTTACATTCTGTAGAACAAACTTATTTTGAATGCAGTATATTTTTTTTTCTCAGAATATTAAAGTATTTCATGGATATCATATCATGAAGCATTGATTTATAATTATGTAATTAAGAGAGTTTTTTGAGAGTTGATATATTTATTGTAACTATGTCCTGTCATGCAGGATTAATTATGTCTTTAATTGTGTACACTGTGCTTTCTGTTTTCAATAAATGGTTATTGTTTTAATTTGTGGGTTTAATTTATTGGAGCCCTCACCAATTACTCTTATAGAGCTATATAGTGATTAGCATGTTGTTCATCATAATTGTTTTTGCTTTCTCATTTAAACCCCTACATATAATGGACAAAATTACATTAACCCAATAGGAACAATTTGTAGTATAGGCCAGAGGCTTGTATGTCTTTAAAGTAGGTCTACTGGTGAGAAGAACAGAAATTTATACTGAAATTTTAAAAGGAGGGCATGTAAGATGAGAAAAATCTTGTTTTGAAGAAGGTCACTTATGGACATAAAAGAGATTTTCTCAAGAGGTGCTTTGCAATCTCTTTGCACAAGACCAGGGGTCGAAATTAGCACTGTTCCAGTGGTCCCGAGACCAGTAGAATTTACGTCGGACCAGTAGATTTTGTTGATAAAAATCACTGATTGCAACACAATCTCAGTTTATTAACAAACAAAAAAAAATAGCTGCGAAACAAATTCCATTTATATTAGTGTTGTCGAATGAATGTCATTATTTAGGACCAGTAGATTTGGTGCCGGACCAGTAGATTTACGGTTCACTGGTCCGGTTGGCCAGTACACAAAAAAGCTTAAATTCGACCCCTGCACAAGACATTGGATTTAATTACCTCATTCCGACAAAATGTGTCTATGAAGTTTAACATCCAGCATTGTAAAACGAAAAACCCTCTAAAAATAGGTTTTACCACCTGATTTTTGCCTTTGACTTTAGTCAAAAAAGCATGACATAGCAATCCTACATTCAGTAGTCAGTGTGCGATGTCCACAAATATTCACTCGTCCTTAAAATTTTTGATATTTAATAACTTTCTTAAACTATCCTGGATTTCTACAAACTTAGACAGAAGCTTGTTTATGATCATAAGATAGTAAGTATCCAGAAGTAAATCTTTAAAAATAAAATTCCTGTTTTTCTGTATGTAACTTATAAATGGACTTAGTTTTTCTGCCAGAAAACATTACATTCACTCTGTGGTTAAAGTTTTTAAGATTTTATTAACTTTCTTAATCTATCCTGGATTTTTACCAAACTTGGACAGAAGCTTGTTTATGATCATAAAAATAGTATCCAGAAGTAAATTTGATAAAATTTTTTACCAGTTTTTCCGTATTTTACTTTAAAATGGACCCAGTTATTATTACATACAGTCTGCAGTTTAAGTTTTTAAAACATTTATAAGATTCATAAACTATCCTGGATTTTTACCAAACTTGGACAGAAGCAGCTAACAATCAAAAGATACTAGTGACGCAACGTCAGATATTGCTACCATTTAGTGTAACAGAAAAATGACGTTAAATTGGAAACGCGCACTATCTAATTTTTCCTGCTTTCCTTGTTGGATAAATGCAAAGTATAACACACAAGTAGAAATGCCGTGAGATTCCAATCCAATATGATTTTATATTTTACTTAGGATATTAAATTTTACTGCTAGTAATTATGTGTTTTTTGGGGGAATATTGCTGCATTATATATTCCACCCGAGTATGATTTTATTCAAGCAGTGGTACAAAAGACAAGACAATGGCTTATAATTATGATACTGAAGTTTTCTTACTTTTTGATCGTCTTATAGATGTGTATTTTTGTAATATGTGCATCATTTCGTTTTGTTGAAAGCAGGACATTTACATTAAGTGCAGGAAGCAAACCAGCAAATGCAGTTCATGCCGTTCATATATAGCATATTACGCTTGTGGCGACGTCAAAGGGTCTCACTAATTAGCGACAACAAGCGACAAGAAGCGACAACAAAAATTATTTTAGCGAGAACAAGCGACAAGAAGACTATTTAGCGACAAGAAAACATTTTTTTTTTTATTAGATATAAAGAAATTTGTATTTAATGTTTTTTTTTTTTAAATATACGAGCAGATATGTCTAATTAAAATGTTTTATTATATAGATAGACGAAGAAATGAAACATTTGTGAGAAAGAAAGAGATTGTGAAGTTTATATTAGTATATTGGTAGATGAAGAAATTTAACATTTGTGAAAAAGAGAGAGATTGAGCTTCTTTTTTTTATTTTTAAATATGAAGAATATGTATATGATAATGTATGTATCTGTTTTCATCAAAGTCAAAGTATGAATAAACGAACTTTTGCGAAAATAATACTGAAATGCTGACAATTTACTTTATACTAAACATAAAAGTTGAATGGCTTCAGTCAGCTTGGTAGAGCAAAGGAAATGCACACGCTATAAAATTGAAACAAAAACCAAAAAAAGGTCAACTTTCCTTTGAAGGATTTATTGAAACAAAAACATGAAATATTATTTCCTTTCTAACAGTATAATTCATTGTTCTTGATAGGAACAACATTAGATGTGGCTTCACCCTAAGGTAATAACAGTACACACAATGTGGAACATCAAATGAGATTAACGAGTCGCGTGTCCCCTGTTTTATTGCTACAATAACATCCAATTAACACCTTCAACTTTGTACACGCGTCAGACTACAACTACACGCGCCAGAATATATAATAAGAGTTTTAAAAAACAAATTTTAAGATAAATAATATGTTCTAAAACACAAGGAAAGGTAATCTCATAATACAATATTTAATTACGCAATACTGTTATTCATAATAGATGATAAAATATTATGTAAATAATGTTTCATTTTTTTCAATCATTTTTAATTTTCGTGTCGATAAAATTATTTTCTTTTGCATATTCTTTTAATATTTATTGCAATAATTAATTTTAATTAAAAAAAAAAACTGTTTTCTTGTCGCTAAATAGTTTCTTGTCGCTTGTTGTCGCTAAAATAATTCTTGTTGTCGCTTCTTGTCGCTTGTTGACGCTTGTTGTCGCTAAAATTCTTGTTGTCGCTAATTAGTGAGACCGACGTCAAATAATGTTAACGGACAACCTTCCAAGACATTTTCATTAATTCGTATATTTTATAGATAACCCTGCAATCTTAATACAATTTGGTGTACCAACTGCTACTTTTAAAGTACTTTTTATTGGTATAGTAATTAAAGCCGAAAAATAATCTTCACGAAATAAAATCTCTGTTTTTTTGGCTGTAAAAATTTTGTGAAGGCATGAAAGTTTAAATCGGACATTTCCCTAAGACATTACAAACCTGCTGTTTTGAATTGAATATGTAGCTCAATTTATTAATTAATTTGAAATTTTGGAGCTTACACTTAGTACGAAACGGTCGTGCTTACAATTAAAAAAATTATCTGTCAAAATTTTATTTTTTTAACTGAAATGTTTCAAGTTTCCAAACTAAATTTCCCCTGGGACATTTAGTACATCATCTTCTTTTAAAAATATCTATGCAAATGTTTAATGGAGACTGCCATGTAAACCAATTCTGAAATATATCACGTCATAGAACGTTCATGCAAAATTTCTTAGAGTTGCGTGAACATTTCGCGAATTGTTTGAGTTTTATGTTTCGAGTTTGTTACATGGAACAAGGCCAAGTAAACGTTTTTTCTGATAGTCTGTGTCTTCCAAAGCCCACGGATATTATATTTCTGTTCTTTTTCTATCATAATGTGAAAATTTAAGAAGCAATCTTTATTTTCATATATAATTTGAAATATTTCTTTCTGCATTTCTAAGGAAATTTCTCCGTCAAATATTTACTTAGCGCTATTTTTCGTGGTAGTAGCAATATCTAACGTTGCGTCAGTATCAAGTGGAATATGTATAGATTATTACATGGCATTTTTCATATCAGACCCTTTATCGGCCCAAGGTTATGATATCAGCCCAAGAGCCGAAGGCTCGAGGGCTAATATCATGAACGAGGGCCGATAAAGGGTCTGATATGAACAATGACATGTAATTATCTTTTTATCATATACTTCAGCAGAAGAAATACAGACAAGAACAACTAAAATTTTATTTTGTTTGTCTTTGCACTCTCAGATAATATTTACAGACAGCCAAAAAAAAATCTTAACTTTAATTGTTTTTATTGATATTACAAGCATTTTATTTATCTTGTCACAACAATTATCATATGTTCTTCAATTATATTGTTACCTCATTTATGTCTTTAAAACAAGTTTAACTTAAATAATTTTTGCTCCTCAAACATTTTGTGAAAAGTCGTATCACTTGTCGTTTTCCGCGTTTTGTTATCGTTTTTAATCAAATTTCCGGAAATGCACGAAGTTGCATGTGATAAACGTCACGGAAATTAACGGAAAGGCATGTGATAACATTCCGGAAGCAGTCAATAAAGGTACCTTTATCAGCCCGCTTTGGAAGTTCTTAGGAACCTGGTCAATATACCTAGTAATCCTTTCATAGCCTTTTGATAATTTCAAATGTTATTGAACTGTAAAATTTTACTAATATTGTATACAAGTATATGATAATTTTATTTATCTTTTTGCTTGTTTTTGTTGCGCCTGCAGTAAACTGCAAAAGTACGTAGGCAAGACACTGGGTTCCACGGAAACCCTTACTAATTTTTCAGTTAAAAACTGAGTATACATTTTGTATTTCTATATCCCAAGCTATGGATTTCAGGAAGGAAACATACTGCCATCTCATGATTAGAATTACACAAATCTGGTTTTTGTTTGTCTGAAACGAAAGTCACAGTATGTGAGACTTATGTATTACTATCTGGTGGCAGAGACGACGTAAATTATCTATACAATTTATATTTCAGAAGAGAAGATCTGGATGCTTCATATCATGTATGCAGATACCATATGTAACAATTTTCTATTTGTCATATATCCATTGTCCTTGACCTCATTTTTCATGGTTTAGTGACTTATTGAAATTTTTTATAAAAAAGCTATATTTGGTATATGTGTTCCTTGCAACATCTACATGTCAGTCAGACAGGGTACACTTAACCTTGACCTCCTTTCATAGATCAGTGATCAAGGTTAAAGTTACATTATTAGGTCCATTTCTTAAATACTATAAGCAGTAGGTAAATGTTAAGTTTTTGTGTTTTCAATTTGGTCTGTAGCTCAAGTACTGTAAGCAATATGTCAACTAAGTGTGGTGTATGGAATGATTGTTATAAGTACATGCCAGTCTGGTAGGTTTCATCTGACTGACCTCATTTTAATTGTTCATTGGGAAGTTTAAAGTTTTTGTGTTTTGGTCTTTTTATGCCCCACCTACGATAGTAGAGGGGCATTATGTTTTCTGGTCTGTGCGTCCGTTCGTCCGTTCGTTCGTCCGTTCGTTCGTCCGTTCGTTCGTCCGTCTGTCCCGCTTCAGGTTAAAGTTTTTGGTCGAGGTAGTTTTTGATGAAGTTGAAGTCCAATCGACTTCAAACTTGGTACACATGTTCCCTATGATATGATCTTTCTAATTTTAATGCCAAATTAGAGATTTGACCCCAATTTTACGGTTCACTGATAGAAAATGATAGTGCAAATTTCAGGTTAAAGTTTTTGGCTTCAGGTTAAAGTTTTTGGTCAAGGTAGTTTTTGATGAAGTTGAAGTCCAATCAACTTGAAACTTAGTATACATGTGCCCTATGATATGATCTTTCTAATTTAAATGCCAAATTAGAGTTTTGACCCCAATTTTACGGTTCACTGAACATAGAAAATGATAGTGCAAATTTCAGGTTAAAGTTTTTGGTCAAGGTAGTTTTTGATGAAGTTGAAGTCCAATCAACTTGAAACTTAGTATACATGTGCCCTATGATATGATCTTTCTAATTTAAATGCCAAATTAGAGTTTTGACCCCAATTTTACGGTTCACTGAACATAGAAAATGATAGTGCAAATTTCAGGTTAAAGTTTTTGGCTTCAGGTTAAAGTTTTTGGTCAAGGTAGTTTTTGATGAAGTTGAAGTCCAATCAACTTGAAACTTAGTATACATGTGCCCTATGATATGATCTTTCTAATTTAAATGCCAAATTAGAGTTTTGACCCCAATTTTACGGTTCACTGAACATAGAAAATGATAGTGCAAATTTCAGGTTAAAGTTTTTGGTCAAGGTAGTTTTTGATAAAGTAGAAGTCCAATCAACTTGAAACTTAGTATACATGTTCCCTTTGATAAGATCATTCTAATTTTAATGCCAAATTAGAGAATTTATTCCAATTTCACAGTCCTTTAAACATAGAAAATGATAGTGTGAGTGGGGCATCCGTGTACTGTGGACACATTCTTGTTTTCAAATACTAATAGTAATATAGGTCAGCTATATTTGGTGTATGAAAATAGTTAAAAATAGTTATCAAAGGTACCAAGATTCTAATTTAATACACCAGACGCGCGGTGTAAGGTGTACATGTCTGTCTAGCAGGTATAATCTGGGCTTGACACCATTTTCATGATTTATTGGTCAATGTTAAGTTTTTGTGTTTTGGTCTGTTTTTCATTTACAATAAGCAATAGGCCAACTGTATTTCTTGTTTAAAATATTGTCTGTCTGATAAAATTTATCTGACCTTGACCTCATTGTCATATAACTTTAGAGATGTTAAGTTTATGTGATACTTTTAGTAAAACTTTTATCTTTAAGACTTTCTTCATAAAGTAAATGGTCAGTAAAGCAGGTGAGACATTTCAGCTGTGCACGCTTGTTTTATTTATACACATGAACTGTGTGCCAGTTTGTTTTCAAGCAAAAGCCTTTCCAGAATTTATATTGCTAAAGTTAAGAGCAAGAACAAATCACTGTTTGGTCTTCAATAATGAGCAAAACCTGTACCACATAGCCATATATGAAAGGATCCGAAATAACAAATATACTACAAATCAAGCAAGACAACTATTAGCCTGTTTTTGGTTGGAAAAAAAAACACACAACAATAAACAAAAATACAAACAGCAACAAACGACACCCACTAAATAACCGGCTCCTGACTTGGTAAAAACGAATACAGAATGTGGCAGGGTTAAACATGTAAGCGGTAGCCCAACCTTCTCCTAACCAGGGACAGGGGTGTAACAGTACAACATATGAACAAATGTAATTAAGTAAATGTCTCATCGTACTCAAAGTTTCTGACAACGTGTTAACGCAAACTGAAATAACAACAGTTTATTCATAAAAAATATTAAATATCTTAAGACTAAAGTATCAATCAGCAAATATCGAACATCCATCGGATTTAGTGTAAAAACGTCACTAGATCTGTAATCGAATGTAATACTGTTATGTTTTCAATCGGCGCGGGACGTTTGCGCTTTTTCATAGGACATTTGCGCTTTTAATTTTGGACACTTGCGCTTCAAATCATAGAAAATTTGCGCTTTTTAAAAAAGGACACTTGTGCTATTTACATAGGACATTTGCGCTTTTGCAATATTTGGTGTTTGAGACTTCTCTCCTGTTTTATTCGGGTTTGAGACCGACAGGTTTAAACTGTCAGAGAAATGTTTAGGATTTTGAGGTCTGTAAGGGATAACCTTCAAAGAGAGTGTGAACATCTTCTCTTGTCTTTTGCAAATTCGGTTGAGATTTTCATCTTTCCCTGTACATATTTACCTTTGATACAGACTGTAAATCCTTATGATGCAAAGAATTTTCACCAACATCTTCTTACATATTTCAATCCAGCACGAATTATTTTTGATTATGTTCATTTTTCTGACTCAAACTATTAGTAGTCCCATTGTCCGGTTTTTTTCTAGCTTTATACAATTTTTCAAGGTGCATCTCCATGAAAAGTCTTCACTTTTGAGGGTTTGATCAAAACGATATAAAAAATACATCAGGACATATACATTTTTTTCCTTTACTAGTCTCTATAACTTTAAAATCCATGCCTTAGACTGTTTTAATGTGGACTAACTAATGCCAAATTTAAATTGAATTTATTTACATAATGATTAAAACTACAGGAAGACGACTATATAGGAAAAAGCGCAAATGTCCGTTCAATTTAATACAGGTGAATTTAACTTTAAAGCGCAAATGTCCTATCGATTTACAGGTAAAAAAGTGCAAATTACGGGGCGCCGAATTGGACTCTTGTGATTTTGTACTCGAAATTCAATTTTGTACGGACAAAAGTGAGTTTTATTCAACAAAAATGAGTTCAGTTTAACAAAATGTGTAGCAAACTACAAATTTAAAATGTTTTCATACAAAATTATCTTTCAGTGGACAAAAGTAACATTTGTCATGACAAAATTCATTTTTGTAACACAGACTTTACTTTTGTTACCTAATTTGAAAATTGGGCGACAAAAGTCAATTTTGTATGCAAATTTGTTTAGCTTGGATTCTATGAACTAATTTGCATACAAAATCGACTTTTGTGACACAATATTAACTTTTGTGAGACAAAATTGACTTTTGTGAGACAAAATTGACATTTGTGAGACAAAATTGACTTTTGTGAGACAAAATTGACTTTTGTGAGACAAAATTGACATTAGTGAGACAAAATTGACTTTTGTGAGACAAAATTGAATTTCGTCTCACGAAATTGAGTTTTGTCTCACAAAGTCAATTTTGTCTCACAAAATTCAATTTTGTCTCACAAAATTCAATTTTGTCTCACAAAAGTCAATTTTGTATGCAAATTTGTTTAGTTTGGATTCTGTGAACTAATTTGCATACAAAATTGACTTTTGTGAGACAAAATTGACTTTTGTGAGACAAAATTGACATTTGTGAGACAAAATTGACTTTTGTGAGACAAAATTGACAAAAATTAAATTTTGTCTCACAAAATTGAGTTTTGTCTCATAAAAGCCAATTTTGTCTCACAAATGTCAATTTTGATGACAAAATTGAATGTCACAAAATTGAATTTTGTCGCCACAAAATTGAGTTTTGTCTCACAAAATTGAGTTTTGTCTCACAAAAGTCAATTTTGTCCCACGAAAGTCGATTTTGTATGCAAATTAGTTCATAGAATCCAAACTAAACAAAACTGCATACAAAATTGACTTTTGTGAGACAAAATTGACTCACAAAATTGAA
Organism: Mytilus galloprovincialis; assembly: GCF_965363235.1. NCBI lineage: Eukaryota > Metazoa > Mollusca > Bivalvia > Mytilida > Mytilidae > Mytilus > Mytilus galloprovincialis. The sequence goes on along the minus strand of NC_134850.1, from coordinate 56,105,956 downwards.
TTTTGTCTCACACAATTGACTTTTGTGTTTTAATTTCCATATCAAATTTAATACAGGTGAATTTAACTTTAAAGCGCAAATGTCCTATCGATTTACAGGTAAAAAAGTGCAAATTACGGGGCGCCGAATTGGACTCTTGTGATTTTGTACTCGAAATTCAATTTTGTACGGACAAAAGTGAGTTTTATTCAACAAAAATGAGTTCAGTTTAACAAAATTTGTAGCAAACTACAAATTTAAAATGTTTTCATACAAAATTATCTTTCAGTGGACAAAAGTAACTTTTGTCATGACAAAATTCATTTTTGTAACACAGACTTTACTTTTGTTACCTAATTTGAAAATTGGGCGACAAAAGTCAATTTTGTATGCAAATTTGTTTAGCTTGGATTCTATGAACTAATTTGCATACAAAATCGACTTTTGTGACACAATATTAACTTTTGTGAGACAAAATTGACTTTTGTGAGACAAAATTGACATTTGTGAGACAAAATTGACTTTTGTGAGACAAAATTGACTTTTGTGAGACAAAATTGACATTAGTGAGACAAAATTGACTTTTGTGAGACAAAATTGAATTTTGTCTCACGAAATTGAGTTTTGTCTCACAAAGTCAATTTTGTCTCACAAAAGTCAATTTTGTATGCAAATTTGTTTAGTTTGGATTCTGTGAACTAATTTGCATACAAAATTGACTTTTGTGAGACAAAATTGACTTTTGTGAGACAAAATTGACATTTGTGAGACAAAATTGACTTTTGTGAGACAAAATTGACAAAAATTAAATTTTGTCTCACAAAATTGAGTTTTGTCTCATAAAAGCCAATTTTGTCTCACAAATGTCAATTTTGATGACAAAATTGAATGTCACAAAATTGAATTTTGTCGCCACAAAATTGAGTTTTGTCTCACAAAATTGAGTTTTGTCTCACAAAAGTCAATTTTGTCCCACGAAAGTCGATTTTGTATGCAAATTAGTTCACAGAATCCAAACTAAACAAAACTGCATACAAAATTGACTTTTGTGAGACAAAATTGACTCACAAAATTGAATTTTGTCTCACACAATTGACTTTTGTGTTTTAATTTCCATATCAAATAACAAAAGTCAATTTTGTATGCAAATAAGTTTATATTTGCATACCTTTTTGACAAAATTGACTTTTGTCACGACAAAAACGAATTTTGTCTACAAAAACGAATTTTGTCTACAAAAATGAATTTTGTCATCACAAAAATGAATTTTGTCATCACAAAATTGAAGTTCTCATAAAACAAGTCTGTATCACATAGTTTTGTAAGACAAAAATGATTTTGTTATGACAGAATTGAATTTTGTACAAAACCACAAGAGTCCCATTCGGCGCCCCGTACAAATGTCCTGTGCCCGTTTTCAATAGATGATATACGTTGAAGAAATATACGGAACAATTGTACAACATACAACATCCTATATAGCATTGATAAATCTGGATTTTTATTTCTCAATAGTAAGTAAATTATATTGTATCATAAAGATTAGACATGTGAAAAAATCGATTTACTCAGATGACATGATAAATTGAACTATAATGGGCTCTTTATAGTTACGAAAAGAAAAATGATGATATCAAATGAAGGTAAATTGAAAAAAATCAGTTTTTTCCCCGATGAAGGTCAACCTTTACAAGGGATTATATCGGAGACTACTATAACACAACATTATAACAGTCTCATGTTTATATATAACCGCGGCAGCTTTTTCATTGAATATCAAAGCTAGATGATTCCAAGTAGGTTAACTTTAAGGCCACTAATAAATTCAATATGAATTTAAAAAAAAATTTTATGCAATGGTGAAATGTTAAGTTTCCGTTTCAGTTGAACCTGTAAGAAAATACACTATTTTAACTGCAGTTTGAATTTGAGAACTTACATGTCATTTAATTTTCGGATAAATTTGATCAACTCCTAAATTTTTAGAAAACTTTGGTTATCTGCCTTTGCACAGCAGTTTTCGAGATTTGTGAAAAAGTATCCTATATGAGAGATAACATATTTGTGATTTATTTGATATCGTTGTCTGTATGCTTATTTTCACACTACAATTCTGAACGTTTGGCACCTCGGGGACATTTGTCTTTTTTAAATTACCAATTGTTCTTAAAGTTACACCAATAAGGGTAAGGGAGGAACATTAACTTTAACCGATCTGTCTTTTTTTCAAGTCTTCTTCCTTAATTTATGGGACTCCATTTTAATGTTCTTCTGGTTAATTACCCGGACCATAAGCATATGGTCCCCAACCATATAAGTATACACACAGATGGTTATGAACATACGCGTATGGTCCAAATACATATACTCATATGTTCTAAGTACTCATATGGTCCGGAACCTATACCACACCACGTTGTAAATGTTAATCAGCAATTCGTATGAATATAATATGATTATGTTTAACTTGCATGCAGATATTTGAAGAAGTTAATAAAAGACGTTTTGATAAAAGAAAATAATTTTTAATATGAAAATGCTATTATCATATAACATTTATATACATTTAAATGATTTATGTAAATATACATTCGACTCATCTTATCTAATCCGTATTTTATTTTAAAGGTGCGATTCGTTCAACAATGGATTAGATGTAAAATCAATTATTTATTTTGTTCCGAGTTAAATAACCTTAAAACACATGTTCAAAAAATCGACAGATACATACGATAATAAATGAGTTGTATAATAGATTACTATGAATATGATACAATATGTATCTGTTACTATCATTGCAATTTTGAATAAATTGTAAAGATGCAAATTAGATAAAAATTGTGCCTTCCAACAGATGACGTGAAATTACATTTTATGGAAGGATAGAATAAATTGTTCAAACCCAATGAGGTTAATGTCATGATGACAGGGGTGAAAACATAGCAAGCCACTTGAAATATGATGGAGAAACATAATAAAGACGATAAAAACAGGGTGAAAGTTTTGGCAGAACGACTTCAACCAGGACTGAACGAGAATGAACGACAACTTTTGTCAGCTTCAGAACTTGGAGACGAAGAAATTGTAAAACAGTTGATAGACCGCAGTGAAGCAAGTGCTGAAGTGTTAGATTTTCAAGGAAGAAGTGCCCTAGATTTAGCTATCATTGCTGAAGACGAAAGCCTTACTTCGTATCTGATTAGAAAAGTTTCGGATAAGTTAATTCACCAGGGGCTGCTTTGTGCAGTGGAACAACAAAGGACACAAATTTGTGAATTGTTGTTGAAAAATTCAATGTACGATTTGACGTCGAGCGACAGACAGGCGAGTGAACAATTAAACTTAATCTCAATCACAGAAAATGGGACGACGAAAAACGTGCACCCAAAAAACACTAAATCAAAAGTACGAATTATGCTAAAGGAAGCACTGATGCGAGCTTCGATTAAAAACAATTTCCAAATCGTACAGATTATTATGTTAAAAGGAATCTGCTTAGAAATTCCCCATGACTACTTTTGTTCGTGCAAGCATTGTTTCGGTGACCGTCATAATGATTACTTAGGATTCTGTAACCGTCGGTTAGATACATTCAGAGCTTTAGCAAGTCCTGCCTATATAAGTCTAACAGAGGAAGATCCTGTGCTAGCCTGTTTTCAGCTAAGTAAAAAGTTCCGACATCAAAAGCAAATTGAAACTGAATATCAGGTAACGATCTAAATATGCATTAAACTAACTTTACGGTAAACATAACTAAGCAATAAATGATTTTCAAATTGTGATCTGCGAATACTCAGTAATGGTTTCGATTGCAAAAGCGAAGCAAAACTTCAGTATATTACTATGAAAATATATTGATATGTTTTATTTTAATTTTTGTTCGGTTTATATCAGGTATTTTAATAATCTTTTTATTTCTTTTTCATTTGGTTTGGGGGAGGGGGGTTGAATTTCATTTTGCTGTTTCTATAGGTTTCTTCTTTATTCCCTTTTCCCTGTACAAACGAGAAAATATATTTCACAGTGAAATTTAGTCTAGTTGCTAATAAAAGAGAACAGCTATATATATATATATATATATATATATATATATATATATAATATATATATATATATATATCTCAGTAGCATGGGTTCGAATCCCGGCGAGGGAAGAACAAACAATTTGCGAAAACAAATTTACAGATCTAACATTGTTAGGTTGATGTTTAGATGAGTTGTATATACATAATGTACACAGCCATGTATCACCATCACTGCTGGTGATCCGATGGATAAATCTGTTGTAGAGTTGTCACTGGCTCAGACGTACTTATATTAATATAATTATTTTCTGTGACTGTATCTTGCATTAATTTGTAGGATCCGTTACTATATATAATTGAGCTGATCTGTAACAATAACATCTCCATGCCTTATATATCATGTACTGTAGTACGCCGCTAGATTAAAACTGACGAGGAAAGGTAACAGACGGCCACCAAAAGCTTTATTTTTGTGAAGCCCAGGTGGTCGTGTGGTCTAGCGGGACAGCTAGTGTGCAGGCGATTTGGTGTCACGATATCTCAGTAGTATGGGTTCGAATCCCGGCGAGGAAAGAACAAAAAATTTTCGAAAGCAAATTTACAGATCTAACATTGTTGGGTTGATGTTTAGACGATTTTTATATATTTTGTTACATCTTGTGATCAATTTTTTTTGGCAATCGCCAATGGCAGTCAGCAGGGTTAAAGAACATCAGTTGTTCGACCTGTTAGTCAAATGCGTTTTGTTTAAATATCCTTTTTCACTTTTTTGGTCTTTTGGAAAATGTTGTTTGTGCTGTTTTTAAACCCTTCTACAACGAAATTTGTTTTACATGCACACGTATAAAAATTGCGGTTTTTATCCAACGTAATCATAGGTTTGAACGTAGTTTTCAATTTAGACTCGTTTATATTTTTTGTTTGGGCTTGTATCATATTTTCCCTCCGGTTTATATGATCCGTTCATCCTATATTGACTCTTAAAATTCAAGAGTTTATCTAAAAATGAGGATACTTTTTTCTAAAAATGAGGGTACTTTTTATATGGCCTTCCAAATACCGTTTCGATCCCTAACATCACTGAAGAGACATTTATTGTCGAAATCCGGATCTGGTGTACTAAAAAAATATTGACACCGTATGTTTGTGGCATAACATCGTGGCCACAAGTTAAAAAAAAAAATCTGTTTAGTATTTAATTTATATTAAGATCCATTTTGTTACATCTTGTGATCATTTTTTTTTTTGGCAATCGCCAATGGCAGTCAGCAGGGTTAAAGAACATCAGTTGTTCGACCTGTTAGTAAAATGCGTTTTGTTTAAATATCCTTTTTCACTTTTTTTGGTCTTTTGGAAAATGTTGTTTGTGCTGTTTTTAGACCCTTCCACACGAAATTTGTTTTACATGCACACGTATAAAAATTGCGGTTTTTATCCAACGCAATCATAGGTTTGAACGTAGTTTTCAATTTAGACTCGTTTATATTTTTTGTTTGGGCTTGTATCATATTTTCCCTCCGGTTTATATGATCCGTTCATCCTATATTGACTCTTAAAATTCAAGAGTTTATCTAAAAATGAGGGTACTTTTTATATGGCCTTCCAAATACCGTTTCGATCCCTAACATCACTGAAGAGACATTTATTGTCGAAATCCGGATCTGGTGTACCAAAAAAAATATTGACACCGTATGTTTGTGGCATAACATCGTGGTCACAAGTTAAAAAAAAAAATTCTGTTTAGTATTTAATTTATATTAAGATCCATTTTGTTACATCTTGTGATCAATTTTTTTTGGCAATCGCCAATGGCAGTCAGCAGGGTTAAAGAACATCAGTTGTTCGACCTGTTAGTTAAATGCGTTTTGTTTAAATATCCTTTTTCACTTTTTTGGTCTTTTGGAAAATGTTGTTAGTGCTGTTTTTAGACCCTTCTACAACGAAATTTGTTTTACATGCACACGTATAAAAATTGCGGTTTTTATCCAACGCAATCATAGGTTTGAACGTAGTTTTCAATTTAGACTCGTATATATATATATATATATATATATATATATATATATATATAGAGTCTATAAGAATCTATAAGAATCTACCAACCAGTAAACTTAATAGGTATTGGATCATCAAAATTAACAATACTACACAAACAGGAAAAATTATATGAGTCTGAAAGATTGTGTAACAATACCGATAGATAGATGGAAAACAAAACACTAAAAAGTGTTGAATATCATTGCACAAAGATGGAAAAACTGAACAGATGATATGAATTATACAATAATTGCAAATATTTCGGCTCAACAAATGACCTTCTTCGGTGACAAAAGTTTTAACAATAATGAGATATAATGTATAAGGTGTAAACATAGATCACTAATAATACAGGTAAGTTTGGTCGATTGATTTTAATCCAAAATCTTGAATATAATAATATAAACACTAGACTGTAAATTTAATTATTTCTTTCTATTGATTCCATCTGGATGGAGGACACCCAGTGTTTTTATCCAAAACCTCTCCCGATTTTCTCTTTGCCTATTTTACCATGTACAATCCTGTTCGATCACAAGGATCTTCATGTGATCAAAATCTTTCAGATTGTGATCTGGTAACCTGAAATGTTGGCTGACAGGAATATACGGTTTTTTTGTGAGGTCACTCCTGTGGCCATTGAGGCGTTTGTGAAATGGCTGCATAGATTCACCAACATATTGGAGACCACATCTAGGACACTCAAGAACGTAAATCACGTTTGAGCTTTTGCAGTTGACATTGCAGAAGATCTTGTATGTCTTTTCTGTGGTCTTACTGTGAAATGTTGATGAATGCTGCAATTGGTTGCAACATTTGCAGCGCTTATCCCCACAAGGCTGGCAATTACCTACAGTATGGTTAGGTTTGGAAAGGTCAGCACGGACAAGTATATTTCTCAGGCTGTTAGTTGTTTGAAGGCAATCATGGGAGGCTCAGGAAAGATTTTGGATAACTTCGAATGTTTCTCGATTGCTGTCCAATGATCACGAAAGCTCTCAGAATAAGGCGAATCTGCTCCTCTGAAGACACTGCAAAACAACGTCTGGGCAGCTTAAAGGACATTTGAAAAGAAGGGGATATAAACACAAAAACATCAAAAATAGTTTTCGAAAAGCGGAATCCATCCCCAGAAGCAGTCTGCTAACTTACAAAGATAAACAGAAAAGTAAAAGAATCCCATGTGTGCTCACCTACCATCCATGCCTGAGAAATAGTTTCAAGACCATTCGTGATCATTGGACAGCAATCGAGAAACATTCGAAGTTATCGAAAATCTTTCCTGAGCCTCCCATGATTGCCTTCAAACAACCTAACAGCCTGAGAAATATACTTGTCCGTGCTGACCTTTCCAAACCTAACCATACTGTAGGTAATTGTCAGCCTTGTGGGGATAAGCGCTGCAAATGTTGCAACCAATTGCAGCATTCATCAACATTTCACAGTAAGACCACAGAAAAGACATACAAGATCTTCTGCAATGTCAACTGCAAAAGCTCAAACGTGATTTACGTTCTTGAGTGTCCTAGATGTGGTCTCCAATATGTTGGTGAATCTATGCAGCCATTTCACAAACGCCTCAATGGCCACAGGAGTGACCTCACAAAAAACCGTATATTCCTGTCAGCCAACATTTCAGGTTACCAGATCACAATCTGAAAGATTTTGATCACATGAAGATCCTTGTGATCGAACAGGATTGTACATGGCAAAATAGGCAAAGAGAAAATCGGGAGACGTTTTGGATAAAAACACTGGGTGTCCTCCATCCAGACGGAATCAATAGAAAGAAATAATTAAATTTACAGTCTAGTGTTTATATTATTATATTCAGGATTTTGGATTAAAATCAATCGACCAAAACTTACCTGTATTATTAGTGATCTATGTTTACACCTTATACATTATATCTCATTATTGTTAAAACTTTTGTCACCGAAGAAGGCCATTTGTTGAGCCGAAATATTTGCAATTATTGTATAATTTATATCATCTGTTCAGTTTTTCCATCTTTGTGCAATGATATTCAACACTTTTTAGTGTTTTGTTTTCCATCTATCTATCGGTATTGTTACACAATCTTTCAGACTCATATATATATATATATATATATATATATATATATATATATATATATATATATATATATATATATATATATATCCGTTCATCCTATATTGACTCTTAAAATTCAAGAGTTGAGAGGGTAAATTATATGGCCTTCCAAATACCGTTTCGATCCCTAACATCACTGAAGAGACATATATTGTCGAAATCTAGATCTGGTGTACAAAAAAAATATTGACACCTTGTGTTTGTGGCATGACATCTTGGTCACAAGTTTATCGTTTTCTGTTTAGTATCAAATCTATATAAAGATCCATTTTGTTAAATCTCGTGATCAATTTTATTTGGCAATCGCCAATGGCAGTCAGCAGGGTTTAAGAACATCAGTTGTTCGTCCTATTAGTCAAATGCGTTTTGTTTAAATATACTTTTTTACTTTTTTGGTCTTTTGGAAAATGTTGTTTGTGCTGTTTTTAGACCCTTCTACAACGAAATTTGTTTTACATGCACACGTATAAAAATTGTGGTTTTTATCCAACGCAATCATAGGTTTGAACGTAGTTTTCAATTTAGACTCGTTTATATTTATATATATAAATGAAGTTCTAACATGTTTTGGCCTAAATAGAGACGTGTACATAAATATCTACAAAAGAAGATTGATCCAGACACATATTCATATGTGGTTATACCGATTGAGGATTCTCTTTAGCCATAATTAAATGGTTGCATTGTGGTTTCTCAAGAAATTTGGCTTTGATGGACGATTTTTAAAAGTCTCTTTTTTAGACTTTGGTCTGTTTAGGGCTTGACGTATTGTGTATACATGCGGTCTGGTCATCTGCTCAATTGCCAAAGACCATAAGCCATGAAATTGTATATGTGTGTAATAACTTCTTTCAAAACAAACAATATGTAGGAATTTTTAGAAAACTGTGCTCAATTTATATTTCTTTCTGCAGCAAATCTACGACGAACTAGGTAATCAATGTGAGCAGTTCACTCTTGACTTACTAGACGAATGCAGATCATCGGAAGAGGTTAAAGTTTTGCTTTCTTCTTCGGTAAAAAGTAAAATAGAAGCAAAAACCGAGATACCTTACAGCAGCGAATCGTTTCCTTTGCTTTTGACAGCAATGCAAATGGAACAAAAACAGGTAGATATAATCCACAGTACTGAACTGGTTTTTTTATATTTTATTTCACGCCGTTTGTCAAGAAGCAGCATGCAAGTATCTGTTCGAGGTTCATGAGGGTCTGGATGGGGGGGGTCTGTTATTCTGTAAACATTTAACTTTCATCCCTTTTTAGCTCACCTGGCCCGAAGGGCCAAGTGAGCTTTTCTCACCACTTGGCGTCCGTCGTCCGTCGTCGTCGTCCGTCGTCGTCCGTCGTCGTCGTCGTTAACAATTTACATTTTGAACTTCTTCTAGAGAACCACTGAATGGAATGGAACCAAACATGGCATGAATGTTCCTTATGAGGTGCTGACCAAGTGTTGTTACTTTGTTGCCGATCCATAATCCAAGATGGCCGCCAGCCGGGGACTTAGTTTAACATAGGACCCTATGGGAAATGCATACAAATGACTTCTTTTAGAGAACCACTGAATGGAATAAAACCAAACATAGCATGAATTATCCTTATGGAGGGCTGACCAAGTGTTGTTACTTTGTAGCCGATCCATCATCCAAGATGGCCGCCAGCGGGGGACTTAGTTTAACATAGGACCCTATGGGAAATGCATACAAATGACTTCTTCTAGAGAACCACAAAATGGAATGAAACCAAACATAGCATGAATGTTCCTTATGGAGTGCTGACCAAGTGTTGTTACTTTGTAGCCGATCCATTATCCAAGATGGCCACCAGCGGGGACTTAGTTTAACATAGGACCCTATTGGAAATGCATACAAATGACTTCTTCTAGTGAACCACTGAATGGAATGAAACCAAACATGGCATGAATGTTCCTGATGTGGTGCTGACCAAGTGTTGTTACTTTGTAGCCGATCCATCATCAAAGATGGCCGCCAGCAGGGGACTTAGTTTAACATAGGACCCTATGGGAAATGCATACAAATGACTACTTTTAGAGAACCACTGAATGGAATAAAACCAAACATAGCATGAATGTTCTTTATTGGGTGCTGACCAAGTGTTGTTACTTTGTAGCCGATCCATCATCCAAGATGGCCGCCAGCGGGGGACTTAGTTTAACATAGGACCCTATGGGAAATGCATACAAATGACTTCTTTTAGAGAACCACTAAATGGAATGAAACCAAACATGGCATGAATGTTCCTTATGAGGTGCTGACCAAGTGTTGTTACTTTGTTGCTGATCCATCATCCAAGATGGCCGCCAGCCGGGGACTTAGTTTAACATAGGACCCTATGGGAAATGCATACAAATGACTTCTTTTAGAGAACCACTGAATGGAATAAAACCAAACATAGCATGAATGTTCCTTATGGGATGCTGACCAAGTGTTGTTACTTTGTAGCCGATCCATCATCCAAGATGGCCGCCAGCGGGGGACTTAGTTTAACATAGGACCCTATGGGAAATGCATACAAATGACTTCTTCTAGAGAACCACTAAATGGAATGAAACCAAACATAGCATGAATGTTCCTTATGGAGGGCTGACCAAGTGTTGTTACTTTGTAGCTGATCCATTATCCAAGAAGGCCGCCAGCGGGGGACTTAGTTTAACATAGGACCCTATTGGAAATGCATACAAATCACTTCTTCTAGTGAACCACTGAATGGAATGAAACCAAACATGGCATGAATGTTCCTTATGTGGTGCTGACCAAGTGTTGTTACTTTGTAGCTGATCCATAATCCAAGATGGCCGCCAGCGTGGGACTTAGTTTAACATAGGACCCTATGGGAAATGCATACAAATGACTTCTTTTAGAGAACCACTGAATGGAATGAAACCAAACATGGCATGAATGTTCCTTATGAGGTGCTGACCAAGTGTTGTTACTTTGTTGCTGATCCATCATCCAAGATGGCCGCCAGCCGGGGACTTAGTTTAACATAGGACCCTATGGGAAATGCATACAAATGACTTCTTTTAGAGAACCACTGAATGGAATAAAACCAAACATAGCATGAATTATCCTTATGGGGTACTGACCAAGTGTTGTTACTTTGTAGCCGATCCATCATCCAAGATGGCCGCCAGCGGGGGACTTAGTTTAACATAGGACCCTATGGGAAATGCATACAAATGACTTCTTCTAGAGAACCACAAAATGGAATGAAACCAAACATAGCATGAATGTTCCTTATGGAGTGCTGACCAAGTGTTGTTACTTTGTAGCCGATCCATCATCCAAGATGGCCGCCAGCGGGGGACTTAGTTTAACATAGGACCCTATGGGAAATGCATACAAATGACTTCTTTTAGAGAACCACTGAATGGAATGAAACAAAACATGGCATGAATGTTCCTTATGAGGTGCTGACCAAGTGTTGTTACTTTGTTGCTGATCCATCATCCAAGATGGCCGCCAGCCGGGGACTTAGTTTAACATAGGACCCTATGGGAAATGCATACAAATGACTTCTTTTAGAGAACCACTGAATGGAATAAAACCAAACATAGCATGAATGTTCCTTATGGGATGCTGACCAAGTGTTGTTACTTTGTAGCCGATCCATCATCCAAGATGGCCGCCAGCGGGGGACTTAGTTTAACATAGGACCCTATGGGAAATGCATACAAATGACTTCTTCTAGAGAACCACTAAATGGAATGAAACCAAACATAGCATGAATGTTCCTTATGGAGGGCTGACCAAGTGTTGTTACTTTGTAGCTGATCCATTATCCAAGAAGGCCGCCAGCGGGGGACTTAGTTTAACATAGGACCCTATTGGAAATGCATACAAATCACTTCTTCTAGTGAACCACTGAATGGAATGAAACCAAACATGGCATGAATGTTCCTTATGTGGTGCTGACCAAGTGTTGTTACTTTGTAGCTGATCCATAATCCAAGATGGCCGCCAGCGTGGGACTTAGTTTAACATAGGACCCTATGGGAAATGCATACAAATGACTTCTTTTAGAGAACCACTGAATGGAATGAAACCAAACATGGCATGAATGTTCCTTATGAGGTGCTGACCAAGTGTTGTTACTTTGTTGCTGATCCATCATCCAAGATGGCCGCCAGCCGGGGACTTAGTTTAACATAGGACCCTATGGGAATTGCATACAAATGACTTCTTTTAGAGAACCACTGAATGGAATAAAACCAAACATAGCATGAATTATCCTTATGGGGTACTGACCAAGTGTTGTTACTTTGTAGCCGATCCATCATCCAAGATGGCCGCCAGCGGGGGACTTAGTTTAACATAGGACCCTATGGGAAATGCATACAAATGACTTCTTCTAGAGAACCACAAAATGGAATGAAACCAAACATAGCATGAATGTTCCTTATGGAGTGCTGACCAAGTGTTGTTACTTTGTAGCCGATCCATTATCCAAGATGGCCACCAGCGGGGACTTAGTTTAACATAGGACCCTATTGGAAATGCATACAAATGACTTCTTCTAGTGAACCACTGAATGGAATGAAACTAAACATGGCATGAATGTTCCTTATGTGGTGCTGACCAAGTGTTGTTACTTTGTAGCCGATCCATCATCAAAGATGGCCGCCAGCAGGGGACTTAGTTTAACATAGGACCCTATGGGAAATGCATACAAATGACTACTTTTAGAGAACCACTAAATGGAATAAAACCAAACATAGCATGAATGTTCTTTATTGGGTGCTGACCAAGTGTTGTTACTTTGTAGCCGATCCATCATCCAAGATGGCAGCCAGCGGGGGACTTAGTTTAACATAGGACCCTATGGGAAATGCATACAAATGACTTCTTTTAGAGAACCACTGAATGGAATGAAACCAAACATTGCATGAATGTTCCTTATGAAGTGCTGACCAAGTGTTGTTACTTTGTTGCTGATCCATCATCCAAGATGGCCGCCAGCCGGGGACTTAGTTTAACATAGGACCCTATGGGAAATGCATACAAATGACTTCTTTTAGAGAACCACTGAATGGAATAAAACCAAACATAGCATGAATGTTCCTTATGGGATGCTGACCAAGTGTTGTTACTTTGTAGCCGATCCATCATCCAAGATGGCCGCCAGCGGGGGACTTAGTTTAACATAGGACCCTATGGGAAATGCATACAAATGACTTCTTCTAGAGAACCACTAAATGGAATGAAACCAAACATAGCATGAATGTTCCTTATGGAGTGCTGACCAAGTGTTGTTACTTTGTAGCTGATCCATTATCCAAGAAGGCCGCCAGCGGGGGACTTAGTTTAACATAGGACCCTATTGGAAATGCATACAAATCACTTCTTCTAGTGAACCACTGAATGGAATGAAACCAAACATGGCATGAATGTTCCTTATGTGGTGCTGACCAAGTGTTGTTACTTTGTAGCTGATCCATAATCCAAGATGGCCGCCAGCGTGGGACTTAGTTTAACATAGGACCCTATGGGAAATGCATACAAATGACTTCTTTTAGAGAACCACTGAATGGAATAAAACCAAACATGGCATGAATGTTCCTTATGAGGTGCTGACCAAGTGTTGTTACTTTGTTGCTGATCCATCATCCAAGATGGCCGCCAGCCGGGGACTTAGTTTAACATAGGACCCTATGGGAATTGCATACAAATGACTTCTTTTAGAGAACCACTGAATGGAATAAAACCAAACATAGCATGAATGTTCCTTATGGGATGCTGACCAAGTGTTGTTACTTTGTAGCCGATCCATCATCCAAGATGGCCGCCAGCGGGGGACTTAGTTTAACATAGGACCCTATGGGAAATGCATACAAATGACTTCTTCTAGAGAACCACTGAATGGAATGAAACCAAACATAGCATGAATGTTCCTTATGGAGTGCTGACCAAGTGTTGTTACTTTGTAGCTGATCCATTATCCAAGAAGGCCGCCAGCGGGGGACTTAGTTTAACATAGGACCCTATTGGGAATGCATACAAATCACTTCTTCTAGTGAACCACTGAATGGAATGAAACCAAACATGGCATGAATGTTCCTTATGTGGTGCTGACCAAGTGTTGTTACTTTGTAGCTGATCCATAATCCAAGATGGCCGCCAGCGTGGGACTTAGTTTAACATAGGACCCTAAGGGAAATACATACAAATGACTTCTTTTAGAGAACCACTAAATGGAATGAAACCAAACATAGCATGAATGTTCCTTATGGAGTGCTGACCAAGTGTTGTTACTTTGTAGCCGATCCATTATCCAAGATTGCCGCCAGCGGGGGACTTAGTTTAACATAGGACCTTATGGGAAATGCATACAAATGACTTCTTTTAGAGAACCACTGAATGGAATAAAACCAAACATGGCATGAATGTTCCTTATGAGGTGCTGACCATGTGTTGTTACTTTGTAGCCGATCCATCATCCAAGATGGCCGCCAGCAGGGGACTTAGTTTAACATAGGACCCTATGGGAAATGCATACAAATGACTTCTTTTAGAGAACCACTGAATGGAATAAAACCAAACATGGCATGAATGTTCCTTATGAGGTGCTGACCAAGTGTTGTTACTTTGTAGCCGATCCGTCATCCAAGATGGCCGCCAGTGGGGGACTTTTGAATGAAATTAAACATGTTCCTTTCCTTATAAATGAGGTTGTGTTGTCACTTTTAGCCAAATTTTATATTTTTTTATATGATTTCAAAAACCCAAGTAGAATCAGGTGAGCGATACAGGCTCTTGAGAGCCTCTAGTTTCTCTAATCTTTAAAAATTTAACCCCTTTTTTCTCTAATCTTCAAAAAATTAACCCCTTTTTTCTCTAATCTTCATTTTTTTTGCCCGTTATTCTCTAATCTTCATTTTTTAAGGGCATTATTCTTTAATCATTTAACCCCATCAAACCCTCGTTCATGCCTACTTGTATTTTCGATTCTGAAACAAGGAGATGGAGAATTATTGTCATTGAGACAATTCTCCGCCAGAGACCAACTTAGTAGAAGCCAGCAATTATAAGATCTCTACGACCTTCAACAATGAGCAAACCTATACTGCATAACCAGCTGTAAAGGCCCCAATTCTCATGTTAAGGATTGATAACTTCAAAGCTAATGACTTCATTTATGCCCAATGTTTAAAAACATTATTTGAAATGTTTATACAGCAACAAACGACTACCACTGAATAACATGTTCTGGACCTTGGACAGGCGCATACATAGTAAGGTGGGGTTAAACATGCTGGGTTGACAGTGGCCCAATCCTCCCTAAACCTGGTCTAGCGGAGCAACAGTACAACACATGAACAAACTTTACAAAATATGATGTACAAAATGTACAAAATCCCTTTATAGCTTACTATTCGGTGTGAGCCAAGGCTCCGTGTTGAAGACCGTACCTTGACCTATAATGGTTTACTTTTATAATTTTTTATTGGATGGAGAGTTGTCTTACTGGCACTCATACCACATCTTCGTGTATCTATAAAACAATAATCGAAAATCAAATAAGACAAAACGTAAACATACAAACAAACGACAACATATGGTCTCCTGATGCAAATATAAAATGTGGTGAGGAAAATGAGTTTAACGATTCTCCATCGAGTATTGCAAACATGAAATTATTTGCTAATTCTAACAACCATGACTTCTTTCTTATTAATGACAACCCCAAGGATTACATTTCATCGGCTTATGACACTTGTTCTAATCGGCGTTTCTGCTTTCTTTTTGACGGGTTACAACCCCAGGGGTTGACTGGGATATAGAAACATGGCTACCCGGACATCTTCTATCTTAAAATAAAAGATGAAAAATACAAAATAGAGGAGTCAGCTTTGCTGTGGTGAATATATAAAATGTTCGAATTGAGACGTTTAAACCGAAGCCTCACGATCTCTGTTCGTGTGTGGCTTGTCGAAGGCAAAATGGTAGCATTGCCTCATTACAACATCTCTTTTTTTCCTGTCCTTCAATCGTCTTGTTTTATTCAAAATCTTACAGTTGAATTCTTTGTTTTCTAATGTTCACTTGATGTTAAGCAAATTACAATCAATTACAAGTATATATAATCAGTTTTGACTATGTATCGTTTGGCTTTTTTATCTAGCGTAACAATGTTTAGATGAGTGTGATAATTCAATGGAGAGCATGGCCACCACAAGAACAAACAGGAAGAGTAATACTGTTTTGCTATCAAACATGAAACTTGTACGGACCGAAATAAATAATGTATTCTTTTTTGTTCAGTTTGTAGCACACGAGAAGTGCCAAGCACAAGTTTCTGAGATATGGTTCAAAGGTCTACAGGCAATGAGGTACCTGAATAGATTCCAGTATTTGCTGCTGTCCATCCCGATTGGTATGGTTCTGCTGCCTATTTTATCAGTCGTGTATATAGTTGCGCCTTGGAGCAAAGTAAGTAAACAATGAAAATGTCTATGTTAAATTGTATTGTTTGGCAGCAGACTCATTGAATTTTATATTATATATTCTTTATTCGTGTAAAGGGGGTATGTAAAAAACCCTCAATTCATTTTTAAAATCAGTTTTTCGGAAAAAGATTCCCATTTTCTTTTATTCTTTTTGGTAGGAAGAGTTGTCACCGGCGACACACATTTAAAAAAAAAAAATTCAAGCATAAAATCTGTGTTCAATACTTACAGTAGTGTTTGCCTAGGGCTTGCATTTCATATTTCGATTTCCCAGACAAATGGTTTCTGCTTACAAACCGAGATTTGAAATTTGTCGCTTCATATGCCACCCCATGGCCTTCAATAAATAAGATAATCTGTTTCATTTCTTGTTGTATTTCAGGTGACCGTTCTGCTAAATACGCCATCGACCAGATTCTTAAGTTATACATGTTCCTATTTGTCTTTTCTCTTCCTTACTGTGGTCGCCAAATTGCATTATAGTGACATGTGGATATCATTGGCATGTGATAACACACCAACCTCTGCCTATATTCTGATAACGCTAATATTTGTTTGGATTCTAGGTGAGATGAATGTAAAATAATACTTATAAATTTTAATTTTTTGGTACAGCAAATTTCTTCTACGTTTTTTTAAACACAGTGTAAAAATCGGAAATTGTGGAAACATACAGATTTTTTAACGTACTTTAAAAAATAAAGTTCACAGCTACACAAAAATTTCGTAATCAATATGACATTAGTTTTATCTTGAAGACTACATGGCTTCCCTTCTCAACAAATTGAGTTTCGGATATTAATATCTGTAAATACTGAAAATTAATAAAAAAAAAAATCAGCAAAATTGGAATTTAAGTATCTTTTATGCTGTTTATTAGTATAGTGACTAAAATGTGTGTGTTTTTTCGAAATGTTGTTTAACACAATTTGAAACATAACAAATAAATTGTAAAGACCGTTTAAATTTTGCCATATCATTTTTATTACCTCACCTTGCCCAAAGGACCAAGTGTGCTTTTCTCATCACTTGGCATCCATCGTCAGTCGTCGTCGTTAACTTTTTGCATTTTGAACTTGTCCTAGAGAACCACTCCATGTAAAGAAACCGAACATGGCATGAGTGTTCCTAATGAGGTGTTGACCAAATGTTGTTACTTTGAAGCTGATCCATCATCCAAGATGACCACCAGAGATAAGACGGACATAGTTTAACATAGGACCTTACGGGAAATATGTATACAAATTTCTTCTATTAGAGAAACACTGAATGGAATGAAACCAAACATGACATCAAGGTTCCTTAAGAGGTGCTGACCAAGATTTGTAAATTAGTAGGTGATCGATCATCCAAGATGGCTGCCAGAGAGGAACTTAGTTAAACAAAGGACCCTATGAGAAATACATACAAGTGTTCTAAGTGGAAAGAAACCAAACACGGCATGACTGTTCCTTCAGAGCTCGAAGTGCTGACCAAGTGTTGTTACTTTGTAGCAAATCCATCAACCAAGATGGTTGCCGATGGGATGCTTGATATAACAAAGGACCATATGGGAATTATATACACATGTCTTCTTCTAGAAACCCGCTTAATGGATTGAAACCAAACATGGTATGAATGGATTTTTTACGTGCTAACAAAGTAATGTTACTTTGTAGCTGATTTGTCATTGTCCTTATAAAGTCATTATCTGCAATTTCAATTAATCTATTGGTAATTTCTGTAAACTTTACAAAAGTCCTCTGCTTTTGACTAATGTACGGGGCCTATATTAAACCAAATTTGGCTTCAACCGTTATTGGGGTATCTGTGTTATAATATTTAACTATATTTTACATTATTTCCAAAACTAGTAGTATCAGGTGAGCGACTTAGGCTCTTGGGAATATTTAGATACATATAATGAAAACAAAACTGTTGATGGGTTTTTTTTTACGAATTTTAAAATGCATGGAAGGTTTCAAATTCCGGTTTACTAGTATATACACTCTATAACTCAAACTTTGAAAATGAGTTCGAAAAAAATCAACCTTGCTATCTTATTCTGAAGAAGGATTTAATATATTGTAGGTTGGATCTGGGAGGAAATGAAACAAGTATGGTCCTCTGGAATAGAAGATTATGCTGGATCAGTTTGGAATATTATAGATTCGTTCATGCTGATGTTCCTTCTTGCATCCTTCACCTTAGACATAGTTGTACCAATCAAAGTTGCTGACGCATTTAATACAAACCCACTTCCTCTGAATGTAACAGGAGAGCAAGTTAACCTGTCAACTCTCCTCCACTGCTACGTAACGGGGGAAGTTGACGAAGTTGATGTGTGTCCATCTGTTTCGTATTCCGTAGGAGGTTTGTATTCAGGGATCGAAACTAACGTGTTCATAAGCTTACAGTCCCCAAATTTAGTCGAGATTGTTACTTTTTTTGTATATGACACAGTAATTTACTAGTTACTGTTTGAAGTAAATTTTATATAGAGGTTCTGCAAAAGGAAATCACGAATTCACCAACATTCCAACTGACTTCATTTTCAGAAAACGACATCTGTAACAAACACAAACTTTTAGCTACTTCTTTACAAGCAGAACCAATTACAATGAAAGTCCCAACTATGTACTGGCTTCCGAA
The DNA here is from genome assembly GCF_965363235.1 of Mytilus galloprovincialis. Lineage (NCBI taxonomy): Eukaryota > Metazoa > Mollusca > Bivalvia > Mytilida > Mytilidae > Mytilus > Mytilus galloprovincialis. The sequence goes on along the minus strand of NC_134850.1, from coordinate 56,086,705 downwards.
GCTACACAAAAAACCTTACAGATATAGATTTATTTCATCTTCAAGCCATTGTTCCACTACTAAATTGTCTGTTTTACTTACTAGTACACTTGGTACAATAAAAAACCTGATAATAAATTGTTCAAATAAAGCCTTTGAAAATAGTGGAATTAATTACTTTTGGAGCGTCAAAAACTCGTGGGAAGTACTTGATAAATTGCATGCATATATTGGTGATTTTGAATCTGTTCAAAGTTTTGATTTTTCTACCCTTTATACCACTTTGCCTCATATTCTAATTAAGAAAAAAATCACATCCCTTATTAACTGGGCATTTAAAAAGTCAGAATGCGAGTATATATGTTCAAACTCTTTTAGGTCATTTTTTAGTAGCAATAAACAAAAGAACTATGTCAATTGGACATGCTTTGATACTATATATGCGCTTAAATTTTTACCTGATAACATTTTTGTTCGCTTTGGAGATTCCGTATATCGTCAAGTTATTGGAATTCCAATGGGGACTTACTGTGCACCACTTATTGCGGACCTGTTTTTGTATTGTTATGAGTTACAATTTATGACTAAAATTAACAAAGACCCATCGAAACAACATTTGATACAAAAATTTAACAATACTTTTAGATATTTGGATGATATATTGGCTCTCAATAATGACGACTTCAGTATGTATACTAAAGAAATTTATCCTTTTGAACTTACTTTAGATAAAGCTAATACTATATATATAGCTAACAATGACCACTGCCCTTTCCTCGATCTTGATATCTATATCATTAACGGGAGGGCTTAATACAAAAATTTATTATAAAAGAGATGATTTTTCATTTCCTATCGTTAATTATCCATTTTTAGATGGTGACGTTCCCTTGTCACCATCTTATGGTGTTTATATATCTCAACTTGTACGATTCGCTCGTGTATGTAACAACGTATTAGATTTTAGCGAGAGACATTTATGTATTACTGAAAAATTATTACACCAGGGTTTTCGATATCACAAACTGGTCAAAACATTTACTAAATTTTATCACCAGTATAAGGAAATAATTCGTAAATATAACTCAACATGCAGACATCTTATACGTTCAGGTATTTCACATCCAATCTCTTATGGTAATATTCTTTACAAAGCACAAAAATGTCAGTATTCAACTGAAAAGCTTACAAAACCTTTAAACAGACTTATTAAGAAGGGATATAGTTACGATACTGTTGTCAGGTCATTAAAGATTGCATATTTTGGCTTTAATACTGATTCACTTATAGGGTCTTTGCATCGGAACTAAACACATTTATTAAAAAAAAAAACAGTTATTGGCATGACCCGGGTTATGTTCTTCTCATATATCTTATGATAGTATGATACTAAACCCCTAACGGGAGGGATTGTGCCTGATATTCATATAATGAAGATATAATCTTTCAATCAGTTTAATTGAGGTCTGGAGCTGGCATGTCAGTTAACTGCTAGTAGTCTGTTGTTATTTATGTATTATTGTCATTTTATTTATTTTCTTTTGTTATATCTTTTGACATCGGACTCGGACTTCTCTTGAACTGAATTTTAATGTGCGTATTGTTATGCGTTTACTTTTCTACATTGGCTAGAGGTATAGGGGGAGGGTTGAGATCTCATAAACATGTTTAACCCCGCCGCAATTTTGCGCCTGTCCCAAGTCAGGAGCCTCTGGCCTTTGTTCGTCTTGTATGATTTTTAATTTTAGTTTCTTGTGTATAATTCGGAGTTTAGTATGACGTCCATTATCACTGTACTAGTATACATATTTTTAGGGGCCAGCTGAAGGACACCTACGGGTGCGGGAATTCTCGCTACATTGAAGACCCATTGGTGGCCTTCGGCTGTTGTCTGCTCTATGGTCGGGTTGTTGTCGCTTTGACACATTCCCCATTTCCTTTCTCAATTTTAAAGGCTACTGCGTTTAAAATTCATGTTCCATCCCTGTTAAAATGTTTAAGAAAAATAAACGACAAATTATAAATAGTCTTTTGATCAATTAATTATTTTTATCTATTTTACTGAAATCTTACAAAATAGTAAGCCGCTTAATGCCGATAACTAATTGAATAGTATTATATATTTACTGTATGAGTAAGTAGCGTTTTATTGCAATGAATGAATGAATTTATAAATAAGATAGATAAACGTGGTATGATTGACAATATGACAACTATCCACCATCAACAAAATGGTCAAATACAATTCAAAGTAGAAAACGAGATTAACGAACTTCCATTATTACATGTTCATGTACACAACCGCTCAAATTTTATATTTACAGTATCTTGGGAACCATCATGGATACCTGATCCTGAGCTGATCTCTGATATACTGTTCTCCTTTGGAATAATCCTGAGTATATCCAGAATTTCCTTTATCATGCCTGCCAATGAAACATTCGGAACCATTTTAGTATCATTTTACCGAACATTCACAGACTTAATGAAATTATGTGGCATGTTCTTGCTGATACTTTTGGCCTTTTCCTGTGGATTAGCAGCGTTGTATGCCGCTCATCGATGTCAGACTACCACATTTAAAGGGTAAGCTACAATTGAAGATAATAGCATATCGCAGTTACATATCAAATTCATATTTTCTTTTCATTCACCTCTAGTGTATACGTCTACGAAAGTCATTTCTAGTCAGTGTATCACATCTTTATTATATGGTATTGTTATTTGTTCTCATGAGTTACATGTGTGTTCCTCTTCCATTTTATCGTCTACTTCTCTTGGGCATTCGTCGAAATAGTGTGTATCCTCCTCATCATCATCATCTATAAATACTAATTGACCACCATATATACTAGTCGTATCTTCGTCACTCAAATCGAGTATATCTGAACAGCTTTCGTCAAATTCAAATTTTGATGATAATGAGTCTGTTCGGTCTGAAAAAATACAACAGAGGACTTTTAAACATCCATAATCCAGACTCGAATTAATAAAATATATGTCAGTAAAAACATTTGCTCCCCTCCAACCGGCCTCCAGAATAAAAATGAAAAACTCAATAGATATGCATATACAGTGTAAACATGTATGTTTGATCCTTTCTATTAATATTTTGATACGATGTCGTATCACAATTACACTATCATCATTGGTTATAAGAATGCGTATTTATGTATTTCACAGTGGCTACAAATACAATATCACAATGGCACTGAGAGAAATAATGCCACACTGTATCACCCAATAGTCTTGCTTCACAGCAAAATCGTTCAAGCTAATTGTACAATTATTATTTTTTTTTGTCATGTTTTTTTTTTTACTTAATTAGTTAGGTTCTTATTTATATAAGCGAAAGACAAAATTACAAAAATAGAGATTATTATTGAATAAAATGACCGACTTTTTTTCCATTCTTACCCATTTTCTTCTTGCTTTTCAAAATAGAGTCTGTTTCTAAAATTTCCTTTCCCTAAAATGTAAAAGACATTGTTATTTCTTGTAAATTTATGTTTGTAAACATTTCTTCGGTAAACATACAAAGTCTTGCGCAATTCGTAGGTTATATAACATGATACACAAAAACTATCAAGAACCACTTGTACATTTTGAAAATCGTTCAATATTTTATCGTATAAAAACAGGTAATATGAACATGGCCTTCTACTGCGTTCCTATACATTCTTTGCTAGTTTTAACCAAACCTGTACTTTGAAGTTGTACGTGTACATCCCACGAATAAGCCGATCATTAATTTATGTCATATTTCCTAGGTTTGTTCACGTTATCTATGTATTAGTTACACATACTATCTTGGTGACCCGACACTTTAAGATGGTTTGCTATTACGATGCAGAATAATAAAGCCCTTTCTAAGAATCAGATAAAACTTAAAATGTTTTTGGTAAGCATGTGAACTGGTTGTATTTTTTTTTTTGTGCATATCCTATGCATTTGTCTTGATGCTATGATGGACTAGCCTTTGTCGTGTATAATTGTTCCTTTGCTTCAATTCTTCTTCAAGAAACCTTACAATTGAAAACTGTCGAGTTGTTTTTCTGCTTATTTCGAGATGAAGAAAATAAAATATACCCTGGTTTTTAAAAACAAAAAAATTAAATTGAAACAAGACTAGAAGACGTGAAAATGAAACTTCGCAAATACGGTATATATGGACCTAGAAATCAGGAACATTAAACTCCGCAAAAAAAAAAAAAAAACACTTTAAAAAAGTAATAGTAGTTGGTTAAGCCTAGTTCTCTTCTTTTTGTTTATTTAAACAAAATATTTGAACCATATACAGTAGCAGACGCCTATCATCAAGTTTAGATTAGCTGCAAGTTACATCCTTTATTATGACAAATTACCACATTTTCTTATTTTTATATCGAGTGCTCGAAGGCATTGGAATTTTCATCATAGCTACATTTTTTATAATGTTTATAATCTATATTTAACAACAGTAAGTGATCGTAATAAAAAATAGTAGTATAGATCAATATCATGTTGTTTTGCTCAAGGCCGATGTTGTCTCTGTAACAATCTGTACATATTTGTTTTAGAAACATTCATGAATGAGTTAGCCCGATTGTATTTTGGTAAAATACAATCAATCGGGCTAACTGATTGTATTTTACCAAAATACGTGTAGACTAGTATGGCTATCAGTGGCGGATCCAAAACTTTTTATAAGGGGGATCCGCTGACTGATCTAGGGGGGGGGGGGTTCCAGTCCCGCATAAGTGATTCCCATATAATCAACCACATTTTTCTGACTAAAAGGGCCTCGGGCACTCCATGCCCCCCCCCCCCCCGAATCCGCCTATGGCTATTTCAAAAGAAATAGATAAGGATACAAGGACAGTTTTTCAACAATTTTTACATTTAAGATTTAATGGTATCTTGGTTTAAACAAAAAAAATGTTGCAAGAAATGGAAAACATGTTCAATATGATCAATTTCTATCAGCTTGTTTTCTAATTATTTGAGATGAAACGGAATTTTGTAAATTTCGATTTTCTGAATAAACTATTGTATTTGCTTATTCATGACTCAAACTGAAAATCAGTTTTACAATGGACTTGTAAACCAATAAATATTTAAACAAAAATTCAGTAATACATTTTTTGGGGAAATGAAAAATAAGAATAATCTTCACTGTTGAAAGTTACACCTGAGTGTATGTGGTTTTCAATTTATCATTTAAAAAACAAACGATTTACCAAAACTGTTTTATTTATTTATTCTCATTTCACATGTTAATCATATCAATGAACACATGTCTAAATAATGTCCAGCGGCAATTATATTCATATTCAGGAGGAGAACATGTGAATGAGAAATGATTATGTACAATGCTTTGCACTACACCGACAAACTGGAGTCAGTTTCACAAACATATGTACAACTAAGTATACTGAACATACTGAATTGTTCATGAATTACTATCAATCTTAGTCGTAAGTTTTTTTGTCAAACCGACGCCAGAACCGGATTTTTAACGTGCTATCTCATTAGGCTACCATCCGCGGGTATACTTTTTGTACTTGTCAGACACATTACTCACAGACATTATTCTGAATCAAAGACTATTAGCCATTGCTCTACTCATAGATGTAACAGTTTGCGTTGCGGAGAAGCAACAAACACGAGTCTCAAATCTTGCAAACACTAGTATAAAACGTTTCATACCTTTTTCGTGAGCAGCTTTCCACGTATAGCTCGCAGTACTCTGCCAATGAACATGGTCTTTTTACTCTTTTCCTGTTCTGAAATATACGCAACAACCTAGATGCTTTTTCGTTAAACGTTTATCAAAATCTCTATTTTTTAGTTATTAAATATTTCATCTGAATTAAATGATGTGTGGACATTTCAATACGACATTAGTTTTCTCGTTTGAATTATTTTTCATTGTCATCTCTGGGCCTTTTATAGCTGACTATGCGGTATGGGCTTTGTTCATTGTTGAAGGACGTACGGTGACCTATAGTTTTTAATTTCTGTGTCATTTGGTCTCTTGTGGAGAGTTGGCTCATTGATAATCGCACCACATCTTCTTTTTTTTTTTATAGTTTATGTAAATACAGGTTTATTGATCCTTGTTACTTAAAACACAGTGGCAAATATTCCATATTATACTGCAATCAGCTATTTTACTATACACAGATAAAGCTATATGTATAAACGTTAGCTTTATACGTCAATGACCTCAACTAACCTATAAGCCCCGCCTACTTACCAGAACTACTGTATTTCATCAACAACGTCACGTCACAACCATGACAACGTGTAGTAACAATGGTCAAACTTTCATGAATTTAAACATGTTATGTCTTCAAATTGGTAATTTATATACCATGTCTTTTAAATGTTATTAATTAAGTTCATTTTTCCTTTCTAATTCCTTAAAATGTCAATGTCTTACCGTCGGGACTACGCTCATAGGGACATACCCCAAAATGGTACCCCATGAGGGAAATTCCAAACACTTGTTTTTAACAACAATTTGTTACATATTTTTTAATTTTTTTTTAATTTTTTATCGATTTCAGTATAAAGACAATATACGTCATAGGTAAGGCTCTGTAAATCAAGGTTTTATTTTGATTGATTGATTTATTGATTAGTTGATAGGTTGTTTGCGTTCAAAGCCACACCCAGGCAGCCTCGGTTGCTTTATTGCGGCTGCCAAATTTAATTAATGCAGGAAGCCGGTGTACCAAAGAAAATCACCGACCCTAGTTAGGAAAGATGGCAATTATATCCAGTTAGAATAGGTGCCAAAAGCACCTGCCACAAGCAGGTTAACGATAACTGTAGACGAATTACTTAAAAACAAGAATGTGTAACAAGTACACGGATGCCCCATCGCACTACTATCATTGTCTATGTACAGTGGACCGTAAAAAATGGAATAAAAACTCTAATTTGGCATTAAAATTAGAAAGATCATATCATAGGGAACATGCGTACTAAGTTTCAAGTTGATTGGACTTCAACTTTAGCAAAACTACCTCGATCAAAACCTTTAACCTGAAGCGGGACAGACGAACGAACGAACGGACGGACGGACGGACGGATAGACAACCAGACGTACAGACCAGAAAACATAATGACCATAAATGGGGCATTTAAATGGCATGTCCTACTTTGCACTGTCTCTAGCGAATGAGGACATCAGATTTACGTTTCACGTAAAACATAAGCAGGTTGGGCAAGTTGTTGCTCAGAAGGCGTCTGATTTATCTTTCCATTCCGACCGTACATGCGTGCGTATTCCCACGTAGCCACTTTAGCATTTGTTCTACTGTCAGATGGAAGTCAAGGTGATCCTGTATCTATACAAAGTAGATCATTAGGGTCTTGTAAAAAATACATGTAAACTGAAATACCTTCATGGCAAATATTAGTTTTGCTTACCTGATTCTGAAATGGTAGTCATGATATTTGCTCAATTACTATTGAATAATCCTAAAAACAATAACTTAATGTTTTAACATTAGTGTAAAATAATGTCTCGACCGATTTACAGGAAATAATTTCCTGCGAGATATTAACTATAAGCTTACTATCTAAAATACAACTACTACTTATACCATGTAATCCGATTTAAGTGGTATGTCCGCTTTCACATGGCCTTCAATATACTATTATGTTATTTAACAGAAAAAGATAACAATTTTCCACTGATCAAAATTTTAAGAAATTAAATTCTCATTATACAAATCATGTTTCATTTTGTTCTCTCAAAGCACCAAATAGTTCTTTATAAGAATAAGGAGATGTGGCATGATTACCAGCTGGTCATGTTATTACTGGTTACTTTGGCATCGTTACCAATGAACAACTAAGAGAGTTGTTAGCCAAGGGACCAAAATATAGAATTCCCCAGCCCATCAACTGGAAAAAGAACATCTAGTTACTGATGGATGCAGTTGAGGACTATGCAAGAAAATGGATAAAGCGCAAACCAGACGAACCAGAACTGGACACTTCGTCTGAATGGATCAAAGCTATTCGATCGTGCATTCAGAAGCGCATTCAAACGTTACGATGTACTATGAGCACAAAAGTTACTAACCCTTTCAAGAATCCGGATGTTGTGGATGCTTTATCCTCTTTGCATGACAAATATGTCGTATTTCCAGCAGATAAAGCCTCTAATAATATTGTCTTCATATGTAAAAACCATTATTTGCAATGTCTCACAACAGAGCTTGGAAAAATAGAACAACTGATAGTCCTACATATTCCTTAACATTATTTACCAAGGACGAGATTTTACAAAATGTCCTTCTTTCTTGTGGTATCAACATAAAAGAAAACGAAGAAAATTTACCATCATTATACTGGATACCAAAACTACACAAAACTCCATATAAAGAACGATACATAGCTGAATCGTCAAAATGTTCGACTAAACATCTTTCTAAAATACTGACTACTATTCTTTCTACAATTAAAGATGGGTTTCAAAAATATTGTGATGAGATATATTCTACCAGTGGTGTTAACCAAATGTGGATTTTCAAAAATTCGAAAGATCTACTGCTTAATTTTCGATCACAATCTTTGCAATTTTTGCAGCGACATAAAGACTTTTGATTTTTCTACGCTTTACACTACTATTCCCCATGCTTAGTTGAAAGATCGACTCCACCATCTCATTAAACATAGCTATTTCTATAAAAATGGGAATCGTAGACACAAATTTCTTGTGTTGGGTTACAATAATTCATATTTTGTAAAGAACCACACTGAATCTACCAGAAAATATACTGAAGATGATATTATCATATGCTGGACTTTTTGATCGACAATACATTTGTTGAGTTTGGAGGATTCATATTTCAACAGACAATCGGTATTCCAATGGGTACTCATTGTGCACTCCTACTAGCCGATTTGTTTTTGTACTCGTATGAAGCAGAATTCATTCAAACCCTTCTAAAAGACAAACAGAAAAAGCACCTTGCGAAATTCTTTAATTTTACTTTCCGATATATTGATGATGTCATCAATGAATGACCCATATTTCAGCCAATACTTGAATCTCATAAATCCCAGTGAAATTAAGGATACTACTGATACTAGAAGGACTGCTTCATACCTTGATCTTTTCCTCAATATTGACACAGATGGACGACTTCACACGAAAATCTATGATAAACGGGACAATTTCAACTTCCCAATTATCAATTTCCCATTTCTCAGCAGTAACATACCATCTGTCCCTTCGTATGGTGTTTTTTCTCAATTGATACATTATTCTCGTGCATGTTCACACTATACGGATTTCATATACAGGTGTGTGCTCCTAACGCAGAAACTGCTAAACAAAGTTATGAGAAGGACAGATTAAAAATGACACTCCGTACATTTTACGAACACCATCACGAATTGGTTGACCCATACGATGTATCTTTGTCCAAACTAACTATGGACATTTTTACCACGTGTTAGATTGTGGTTTGTCATTACGTCGTCTGATCTTTTTATTACCGAACGTGACTAATTCCCGAATGTGACTGTTTTGCTGAGTATGAATTCGTATTTCTTTAAGACGTGGCACAGTACATCCCAAAATCATTTGTTGGGTTTTGATGTTGTGTTTGTTGTTGTCATCTGATTTTGTCAAATATCTTAACGTTTGTAGTTGTAAATCGTGTTTTTTTTTCTGTTGTACACGTGTGTTGTGTTGGGGATAACTAATCATTCAATTCATTTGGTAGATTTTATTTTGGATCAACGAAATTTACACGGTATATTTGGTTTGCAGTTTGATCAGAAGTAACACCGACCAAGCTAGATAATACAATTAATTATCTAATTACTACTACAATTAGATATTAATTAGTTTTATAATTTTCACTGTTATTAATATAAGTTAGATAAGTCATACAAATCTAATCTTGAATTTCATCCAAATTCTTTCTTAATTTTTGGAAAACGTTTTAGAAATTCAAATGTGACGTCACTTTGGGCGTTGCAATGGCTTTGGCTAACATGGCTGTGATTTTGTACTGTATTCGTTTTTATTCTATAGCTAGTCACCACTTCGGTTTACTCATGTATATCTATTATATAGTCAATTTATAAAATTTACTGTTGGTAAAACTATGTATTATTCTTATTTAATAATGATGTTTTTGTCCCAGGCGGATTACCCTGGCCGTATTGGTCACAACTTTTTGGAACTTTTGGTACTCGGCGTTCTTCAACTTTGTACTTGTTTTAGCTTTCAAACTTTTTTGTGTGGACGTAACGCACGTTAGGCGTATAAACATTTTTAGCCTGGTACCTTTTGATGGCTATTATCCGTTTGTTTCTCTGTCCTATATTTTCTCCCATTTATTTATTGTAGCTCTGTCGTGTAATGATGTCATTTTAATGTTATAATTAACATTGCCATTATAGCGGGGGGTTTGGCATGCCACAAAACCAGGTTCAACCCACCATTTTTTTTATAAAATGCCCTGTACCAAGTTAGAAAAATGGCCATTGTTACATTATAGTTCGCTTCTGTGTGTGTTGCATGTTTCTGTTGTGTTTCTGTTGTGTCGTAGTTCTCTTATATTTGATACCTTTCCCTCAGTTTTATTTTGTATCCCGGATTTGTTTTTTCTCTATCGATTTATGAATTTCGAACAGCGGTGTACTACTGTTGCTTTTATTTATACAACTATCCAAATGCCGTTGATGTCATATTCTGTATTGATTCGAATAAATAAATTCAGAATGTACAATTTTAAATTAGTTTCAGGGCAACTTTATTTATGTTGGTATGGTCTCTGTTTGGCTTTGGGCCAGGAGAGGCACCAGAGCTGAATAAGGATGCACCAATGAGTTCTCTAACTAACAATCCTTCGAGGAACGTGTACACAGAGAACCTCGGATACTTGCTGTACGGTACATATGTCTTTGCTGCTCTCATTGTATTAATGAACCTTCTAATTGCAGTGATGTCAGTTACATTCGAAGAAGTGCAGGTGAGTGTAATATATTTGGGTTTGTTTTGGGTTTTCCATTTCTGTTTTCTTTATTTTAATTCTGTCAATTGTGTCTATTCTTTGGTTTGTTTTTTGCCTATTTCCTCTATTTTTTAAAAATATTTTTTTGTCTATTTTTCTGTTTTTTTTTATATTTTTGTTATTAAATCTACACATCGCATGCATTATTGTTTCTTCTTCAATCCCCACCCATTCATCTATTGAAAAACATAGATAGATTTCTTTTTTCAAAAATGTCACGACCACAAATTTTATTTAAAATAAATTCAAACTATTAAATAATTTCTATTTTGTTTTAGTTTGTAAAAAAAATAAATTATATATGGATTATTGAAACAAAAATTACTTTCTCAAATTATGCTGATACCTTTAATACAATTCAAAACCTTTCTCGGTTCATAAGGGAAATGCCTTGATGTTTTATGCCTATTTTGCAGGATAAAAGAGATGTAGAATGGAAGTTTATGAGGACAGAACTGTGGCTTTCATTTATAGAACCCGGATGTCCAGTGGCTCCACCTTTCAATATTATCCCTACTCCAAAAACCATTATGAAATTTGTCAGTTGTATAAAGAATTGTTTATGCAGATGTGGATGTAAATCCGAGCTTAAAAGAACCAGTATGTTCAAAAAGGTTATATATCAATACATGTACAAATTTATATTTATGTCCTCCACTTCCGGACTTTACAATGCCTCTCTTCATAAAAATAATCATAAAACTTAAATATATCGTAAGTTATTCTGAAATGTTTATGACTAACGGCTACTTCTTATCGTAGGATTTGTGTTCCTCATTATAAAACAAGTATAATAACAAAAATATCGAACTCCGGGGAAAACTTAAAACCTAAAGTCCCTAATCAGATGGCAAAATCAAAACCCCAAACACATCAAACTAATAAATAACAACTGTCAGGTTCTTTACTTGGTACTGGCATTTAATGAAAATAAAATAAACTTTTGCTTTATTGAACTTGTTTATTGATTTAGCATACAATGTTTCATCCTAAAGTTCTTATATGATGTTGTTTATGCAGTAAATATTAACATCACACATGCATACTTTCGACCGAAGAACTAAATTTGTATAAATATATCATAGCCGTAATATTGATTATGGGCCATCCTTTAGTTCACATACTTTATCAAAGTTAAATGTCAATGTTGTCAAGTTCCGTCTTCTAGTTCACTATTTGCCTTTTTTTTAATTAACATGTAGTAACAGTATATTACCGATGTTCTAAGGTAGTAATACAATGATAGCTTCGTGGCCAATTGGTATATACACTATTCACTATTCTGTCAACTGTGAGGCTGTGAGTTTGAACATTGCTTGTGACAGTTTCGTATGTCCCCAATCTTAATAGAGAAGGATTGTCATTTTTCTTGACGTAGTTACATGTATGTGGTTCTCTCTGGAAACTCTCGCTTCCGCCAATAATAAACACTGACCTCCATGCTATGCTATGCTAGTAGCCCATAGTGCTGAAAGTGGCGTTACACACAAAGAATCAATTCATCAGTAAAACATCAACGTCATGTTATTTGCAATGTCCCTTCCTTTATTTCACAGCGGTCTCACTTGAATGATGTAAGATGTCAATGTATAGGTAAACAGACTACCGATGTTCCAACATCGTAATTAAATGATATGCATTTGACAAGGTCTGTCTATATACAATATATATATTATATTGACATAACCGATGTTTTGATCAAATATACTCGACTTTAGCTAGACGCGTCTTCATCTCAATTACTCGTGAAATAGTGCATAATACATCAATATTCTGTGCCTTTATGGTCTCAAATTTGATAGCCTGTTTCACACATATATATCATATATTATGCATTGTAATAATTTTATCCGCAACTGTTTCTCGAATATACATAAAACCAAAATAAGAATCAAAAGAGTTAGCTATATCAAAGAAAGGTTTAATCTTAGTTTTCAAGATCACCATTACCATCATCTATTAAGCTCGAGACTAAAACCTTGGTGAATTAACCATTATATATAATAATATAAAACTCATTGACGATTGCTTGTATCAATTGAATGAAATGCAACTTTGTTATCACATTTTTTTCAAACTCAGAAGCGCTTTGAATCGATCGTCAGAACTTGTGTTAAACAAATTAGTGAAATGAAATGCAATGCCTTCGTCGTTATTTTTGATAAATACATGTACATTCTGTGTACCACATACTTCTATGTCACTTTTCCTTCTGGAGTAATGTTATAAAAAGTAAAATAACAAAAATACTGAACTTCGAGAAAAATATAAACAGAATTTTTCTAAGCAAATGGCAAAATCAAAAGCTCAAACAGATCAAACAACTGTGATATTCCTGACTTGGTGCAAGCATTTTCTTATTTAGAAAGTAGTTAATTAAACATGGTTCCATAGCTAATTAAAACTCTCACTTATATGACCGCCGCATAGAATAAATGTATACAATTGACCGAATCCTGACGTATATTTATAGATGTAATATAAATAACTAATATTTGTTTTGTTCTTCAGAAAACAGACGACCCATGCAATGTCCGAAAGGTAAATATTCGTACATGATTAACTCGTAGATTCAGACTATAGTTTGCTGTGTCATTATTCCTAGCACTGGTTCGCACATCATGCACTAGGTATTGTTCCGTACGACACCCACATCGAAGTCTGAAACAAATTGTTTACTGCTATTTTGATTGCCAAAGTATCACAACAGATAATTGAAGCGACCGTATGTAAACATGAAGAAAAACAAGTAAATATTAATATAATTTGTAAAACAAACATGCATAACAAATTAAAAAACTTGAAAATGCACATGAAAGATAATCACTTGATGTCACGTTTTAATGGATCACTTCAGTGTTGGTTTCGTGTTGCTTAGTCTTTATTTTTTTATGTTGTGTTTTGTGTACTATGGTGTTTTGTTTCTTTTGTAGTCATGGCGTTGTCAGTTTATTTATTGAATAGACAACACATGGCAGTTTTAAATGACCTTGACTGGCTGTACAGCTCTTGTGCGGTCGGTCATGGAATATCTGCAATCAGCAGTTTTATATTTTACTAGAGATTCTTACATCATTATTATATTGTATTTCGTTCAGTTACAAGTAATCAAATACCAATATCTCAAATACATATGCCAACTGTAAAAGTTATAGCAACATTTTTGTGCAATTTCAAAAGCTTTTGACAGATTTATAAAATTGATTTCAAAGTCATACAGAAAAAGAAATATAATATTACAGAATGTAAGTTGCTGAACTATTAAACAAAATCGATATTAGATCAGGAGTATCCTAAAGTAATATCCAGGAGTTTATAAATTTTGCTGTCATAGAAAACTAGAAAACTACATTTTCTATGACCCTTTTATGATATTCACATCTAATGTGTTGATAACCTTTCTTACCCTAATTATCTATGTCTTTATAGTTAATGACCTTTATCACCCAGAAATGTTTGATTTTGCATCGTTTATATTAAGAACAGTTTCCTTAATAACCGGTATTGAATATAAGAACACATACTGTTAGTTTTACCTTGATACAAATATAGTTAAATAGGTATAGTATAATCATTATAAAGAAGTTAATTCTTTTATTTTAGGTTGTAATTTGTTCGTTAGTAAGGAGATATATACTGCATGCAGAGCGAGAAAAGGTCGAAGATGACGATGGTATTATTCATAATAAGATTGAACTAAACATCACCATGAATTTGTACTTATTAACTTCGTGGTATTAAAATTAATTCAACGAAACTGTTTGAGATGAGTTGTTCTTTATATGCGATGTAATAAATCGGCTAGTCTTCTCTTTAAAAAAGCCAACATTAATTTGGGAAATCAGTTAAATTGTTTCCTTAAGTGGAAAAAGGAATTGCTTTTCTGTATAATATCATAGTATTGCTAATGTTTTCTGAATAGACATATATTAAGTAGATGTCTGTTGCATTGACATAATGCGTGGCTGAAGGTCAATTCAGCTAACCAAGAACATCTTGCCATATAAACTCATTGATTAACAATTACAATTTTTGACCGAAATCTCCATTCTTGATTGAATGATATAACTGTGATTTAGTTATTATATTTATGTGACACAAGTAAACGACACAGAAGCGTTGAAAATGCTGACTATATGACAATATGTTGTTTTGTGATGGAAAACAATAAAATATTTGTAATCAAAGACTAGCAAGCACAAATGCAAATCGCAACTAGTTTTGACCAACTTACTACATGTACTTTATTTTTGTTTTAGTTTTTGTTTTCATTTTTGTATGATTTCCTCATTTGTTATTAATAATTGTAGACGCAACAGAAGACAAATTAAGACGATTAATAGAGCTAGTTGCATCGAAAATTGAAGGTCGACTTGACGACATTGAAAATCGACTAAATACAGTTGATACCAGCATCGGTGATGTTTATAAAGGAGCCAATGAAATATTCTCCCTCCAAAAAACTGATATGGGTCTTACAGAAAAAGTAGGTTCTTTATGTTGCACCAAACTATTAATCACTTCCAAAAAGTAAAATCACAAAATACTAAATTTAGGTGAAAATTCAAAAAGAAATACCCTTATCAAAAACAAAATCAAAAGCTCAACCACATTAAACGAATGAATAATAACTGTCATATTCCTGATTTGGACTATTATATTATTTGTTTATGGATGTATCTGTCCTTATCATTTTGCATTTATTTCTACTGTATTTCTGTCACATAGTGTTGTCATTTCAGTGTTTTTTAACAATGCTATACTAGTGAGAGGTTTGGCTAGCCATTAAACCAGGTTCAACTCTCCATTTTTTTTTAAAGATTTCCTGTACCAAGTCAGGAATACCAGTCGTTTTAAAAGTCCGTTCCTATGTATGTTGGCGTTTGCTTTTGTTGTAGTTCAGTGTTTCTGTTGTTTCATTGTTTTCCTCTTAAAGTAAATGTGTTTTTGCAAGTTTTACTTTGTTACCCAGATTTTTACTCTCACGTACTCAATGTTTAACCATTGAATATCGGTATACTACTGTTACCTTCATTTCTAACACTTTCTTCTTTTTCCGACACTTTGCGTATTTTTTTTTTATCCTTTTTTAAAGTTCTTAATCCAACAATAATAATCTACTGTAAATTCAGAAACTATTGCCTGCATTTATTATTGCGATTTTGTCATTTAAGAATAAAATGCAATTTTATTTTAGAAAAATCTTTTTTAATTCATATAAAAAAAATGTTAGAATGCGAGTTTAAATTATTGCGACTATAACCCTGTCACATTTTCGCAATAATAAAAACATCGAAAAAATTTCTGAAGTATTATTAGTTATCTTGGTGTAATCAGGGGTGTACAGAATTTTACACCGTTGTTGAAAATTCATACACCCTGAGGAAAATTCAGAAAAATTTTGTGTTCTTTTGAATTTTCGGTTAAAAAAAAATCATTTATTATTTTTGTCCTCAAATTTATCTATTTTTAATTTTGACAATATATTTTTTTTTTTGACATTTTTTTTTTATTTCGGCAAAAAAAAAAATTTTCTCATTTTTTGGCAAAATTTCATTCATCCCGGGGTGAACAAGGATGGGGTGTTATTTAAACCGGGATAATTAACCAATCAGATTGCAGGATATTTTATGCATAAGAAATAATTGATATTATCTTGGAATTGCATACACATTAAAACATTAGACAATTGAAAGGACTAAACATACAAAAAGAGACTCAAACAAAAACCACATTGCACGAACAGTGGGTTCTTTGGCATATAATATGTTATAATTATGTTCACATATAAACACATGGAAACACACGAATCAAAGAAAAATAAAAGTTAGAATTCGCGTTTGCCTGCAAAGACACCCTGTCTTTTATTGCACAATTTTAATATTCATTCATTAGATGCTAAGTCAGATATGTCACTTTTTATATCATGATATGCATGTTGTTTAAATGTTATCTTTGGAATAGGGTTAGGGTAAGGTTTAACTAAAATAACATATTTTATGTACTAAAGTACCTATTTAAAAATATCCTATTTTTGTACACCTGGAACTGTTACATTTACCTTTGAGTTTCTTGATAGTTTATGTTTCCATTTATATATTTGGTTACACGTT
This sequence comes from Mytilus galloprovincialis, assembly GCF_965363235.1. NCBI lineage: Eukaryota > Metazoa > Mollusca > Bivalvia > Mytilida > Mytilidae > Mytilus > Mytilus galloprovincialis. Next base: position 56,069,583 of record NC_134850.1, on the reverse strand, counting down.
TAGTTGTCTCAAGGCCTTTACAGCTTGTGATCAATTCTAGTAGATTATCAACGCAATTTGCACTAGGTTTATATTGTATTTACTGATGTCAAATTCCTTGGAATTCGATTGTTGTGTTGTCAGTCATCTGCCTAAATTGTTGTTGTTGTTGTTATTATCATGAGGTTAATGTCTTCAGGAAAGGAGAAACTTGACTGATGATGTAGGTGTTGTTTGTTAGATCTTGCGTTATGCAACTATATTTGTACATTTTCTTAATTTAGGCTTTTACACTAGGTACTCTAATGTCAAATTACTTTAACCGATAAAAACCATGTGTACTAGTCTAAAGGCACCTAATCACGCCTGCAATATTTCAAAGTAATTGAATTCTTCTTAAACATTAAGGAAAACCTTATCAGAATAAAACAAACACAAACTATGAAAATAATTGTTTGTATTGCGTTCTAAAATAACAGTGTTTCATTGCCTTTACTAATGTTATATGTTATATGTGGATAATATAGATCATTACAACTTTAAATATAAGAGGCACTAAGATCTTTATGTTCGGATAAACTTTAGAAACAGACATAACACTAATGGAAACATATCAATGATTCCCACTATATTACATCATGGCATGAGAAACACGTATTATTCTGATGGTACAATACTATACACCGAGATTTATTACAAATAATATAAATCATCTCAACAATGTGGTATGTTTCTTCTCATGCTTATTTTGTTACAACCCTCCAATATTTATTTCATTTAGTCGAAAAGAAGTTAAGTAACTCTTTAAAAAAAGTTATTTTATGTTTTACGTACAAGTGAATGAATTTCGTAATAAATGAATCCCTATTGAGCAATGTATTGTGTTTTTTCCTCGTGGTTTCTTTGGCTGATATATAATACTAATTGAACATTCCTGAGAACATGCCTATAGGTTTACATATCAATAGAAAGCTAGAAGGAAATATGAACAGTTGTAGACGTTTCCAGCTTCCTTTTGTCAGTGATTTATGAGACAATTTCAGCAGATGACATATTACTTTGTAATCCATATTTGCAAAATTATTTAATTTCTAATCCATAACCTGTGAAATATTTTAGATTGAATTTATTTGTTAAAACTTCAGACAAAATATAATCATATATTAGTTAATATATTGAGAGATCGTATTACCTTGCAGTAAGATAGCTTTTACTACCTTTATATAGTTTTCAAATTCATTTGCTATAAGAAGTTCTTATTCTGATCGCTAGTTATTTAAATGTTTTATAGCCGTTCACTATTTTTATTTCAATGATATAAAACAGTTTCTATTTTCCGTACGACAAGGGAAAGGCTTTAAGTCAAATTCTATTAAAATTTCGTTCGATAAAAATGATAGTTTTTGATTTTCTAACAATTAAGGACCACAGCTCTTTAACAATCGAGTGGTTCGAATCCCGCAAGTGACAGGTGCTCCTTAATTGATTAGGATTGTTAGTTTTCCTACCGACGGTCGGTGGTTCACCAACGACTTCTTCTTACACCACAGATAAAAACTGACCGCCACGAAATTGCCAATAGTGCTGAAAGTGACGTTATCCACTAACCAATTAATCAATCAATCTTGATCAATAAAGTGACGTTATCCACTAACCAATTAATCAATCAATCTTGACCAATAAAGTGACGCTATCCACTAACCAATTAATCAATCAATCTTGATCAATAAAGTAACGTTATCCACTAACCAATTAATCAATCAATTTTGATCAATAAAGTGACGTTATCCACTAACCAATTAATCAATCAATCTTGATCAATAAAGTGACGTTATCCACTAACCAATTATTCAATCAATCTTGATCAATAAAGTGACGTTATCCACTAACGATCAATAAAGTGACGTTATCCACTAACCAATTAATCAATCAATCTTGATCAATAAAGTGACGTTATCCACTAACCAATTAATCAATCAATCTTGATCAATAAAGTGACGTTATCCACTAACCAATTAATCAATCAATTTTGATCAATAAAGTGACGTTATCCACTAACCAATTAATCAATCAATCTTGATCAATAAAGTGACGTTATCCACTAACCAATTAATCAATCAATTTTGATCAATAAAGTGACGTTATCCACTAACCATTTAATCAATCAATCTTGATCAATAAAATGACATTATCCACTAACCAATTAATCAATCAATCTTGATCAATAAAGTGACGTTATCCACTAACCAATTAATCAATCAATTTTGATCAATAAAGTGACGTTATCCACTAACCAATTAATCAATCAATCTTGATCAATAAAGTGACGTTATCCACTAACCAATTATTCAATCAATCTTGATCAATAAAGTGACGTTATCCACTAACGATCAATAAAGTGACGTTATCCACTAACCAATTAATCAATCAATCTTGATCAATAAAATGACGTTATCCACTAACTAATTAATCAATCAATCTTGATCAATAAAGTGACGCTATCCACTAACCAATTAATCAATCAATTTTGATCAATAAAGTGACGTTATCCACTAACCAATTAATCAATCAATCTTGATCAATAAAGTGACGTTATCCACTAACCAAATTAATCAATCAATCTTGATCAATAAAGTGACGTTATCCACTAACCAATTAATCAATCAATCTTGATCAATATGAAGGATAAATATCTAATATTTCCCAAGTCAAGAATTTAGTTCAGTGCCGTGGATGTATTTATGCATTTCTAGTTTGCTAGGCGGTCTGGTTTTGAACATTATTGAATGTTGTACTGTGACCAATTGTTGCTAACATTCTGCGTGATTTGTCTCTTGTGGAGGGTTGTCTTATTTGCAATCTTGCCAAATGTTCTTGCTTTTATAAGCCTGCAGATAGTAGTGTCATACACTTCATACACATTGGAATTTATTTTATAACGAAGTATCAATTGATCATCCGTATAATGACATGTAATATTTGCCTTACCTTATTCCTTGCCACTTTAGATATAAACCATATGTTTTTACATTGTAATCATCTATAATATTTAACGTTGATATTAGATTTGTTTCCTACAACCTTTTTCATGTGAAATTTCTCATTTTTTTCTTTTTTACTAGTTGATTGAAGCACAGGAGAATTACAAGAAATTAATGCATAAGAACTGGGAAGAGAATACAATGTTTTATGAACGGAAACTTGAAGAAATTAACGAAATGAAAGACGAAAAGCTTCGATTGGTAGCTCTAGGAAAAATGACGGAAGCAGAAAGAATCAATGATGAAATGTTAGCCAAGCTAATGACAGAATTTGTACCGAAAACAACACTCAAATGATAAATGAAGGAAAGTTAATGTGATACCTATCATTGATAGGATTGAGGCAATTGTTACATCACTAAATCACTAAATATTTGTGAATTTTCGAAATATCAACACCAAGATCGGTAACAATAAAATATTTATAGTCTTGAATACGTTTACGACATTCGCAAGGAAGTCGTCTGAATACATTTGTAGACGGCGCACAATGCTGATACACTATTCTTGTTCTTGTTTTTATGAAATGAAGATAGATTAAAGACATTCATCTGTTCAATTGCCCATTTTAGAAAATACAATGGTGTGCCACCATAACGTAAAGTTATCGAGTGTGTCTACTTTTTTCGACCTTTTTAATGTTTGACTACTTCATATGTTTTTATTTATAGATAACTAGGCTTGAGCTTTCTTTGTGAATTAAATATAAGTTAAAGCAAATCTGTAGCCAAGAGGTTTGGTGTTTCTCAATTAAAATATGATATCCCTTTGTGGCTTTCTCTAAACATCTTCCAATTCCATTAAAATAAAACAAGCAGGCAGATATACTTGATTTATTCATTTTAAAAACGCACGGAAATCATAATGCAATCAGCGTGCCAAATACATGGGGAAACTATCAAGATTTTGATCACGTATTTATGACACTAATACATTCCCGTTTGAAACAAAATTTACCATACAAACCTTCTAATCATAAACAATAAACTTTCTTTATCATATTACCGTCTTGCATGTCCCAAAGAGAGCCATGTCATAGAAAATCAAAGAATTGAAGTGAGGTTTATACATCTATTAATATCCGGTGTTAATATATCACATTTTCTGTTATTGAAGTATATTGTCATACACCTTATATATTGAATTTATAACAATAACAATTTACGATTTCTTATCATTTGTCTATTTGTAAAAGTGAATGGACCCTAATTCAAGTTCCCTTAGATTGTGTAGTGTTCATTAGCAGCTTCTTTCAAATTTTTTCACCGAAGAGTAAAATATGCAGAATAACCATGTTCTTATTTGTCAACACTATTTTTAATGTTTGAAAACATATGGACTGTAAATTTGGTATATACATGCACTTTTTCAACCATAATATAACGTAACGAGTTTAATACGTTGTGTTAATCAAAGGACTCCTCTGATGTAACTCGATGCAAACGTAGATCAACAAACTATATTTTCGTTCAACAAACGTATAGGTACCACATCTTCTTTATATATCGTAAACTTTACGAATAATAAATTAAAAAAATCAATGCATCAAACAATATAAATCATATTTTGTCAGTATAGAACTATGTAATAACAATCATGTGCTGTTTTATGTAGTCAATACAGAGATTTAAATTAATCCGTGATTGCATGAGTGCTATCGTCACTGTCCATTTGGAGAGAGTTAGTAAATGTGAATTTACTATATATTATTGTAAAATCAGGAAGATCTCAAATGGTAAATGTTAAGTTTCTGTTAGAAATAGACTACATTTTGTAAGCTTTACACCATGATATCGAACGTAGGATCTGTAAAGAGGCAATACTTTCTTGTGGAGAGTTGTCTCATTGACAATCATACCACATTTTCTTTTTTATAATAACATACATAAACAAAACGTTATCAAAATACATGTATCAGCAAGCAGACAATTTGTATCATCATGATTTTCTTACTCCAATGCTCGAGGAATGAAACTCGTATGTGATCAGTGACAACTTTTCAGAGTTAGCAGCACCAAAGAGTATCACTGACAGCTGACAATAGTTTGCATGGTACAGATGCGAAAAAAACATTTTTTTAAAAGGTCGCCATTATAAAAAAAAAAAGAAAAGACCAACATACAAACAACAGTATACAAAACACAAGTCGGAAAACTAAATACTGAGCAACTCCACCAAGCACGATCGACATGATAACGACCTTCATGAAAATCATGTGTCGGAATAGAAAAAAAAAGGTATGTTTATTTTAATTAATCTAGTTCAGTTTCTTTTATTCTAATCGAAACATAGTCCTGTTTTATTTTCAAATCAGATCTATTATCCTCATATCTGCTGATACATTTTACAGTATCGTTTAATCTTCTGCAAATTACCCATTCCGTCTACAAGACAAATTTGGTACCAACAGTGTTATTACTCAAGTCATTGATGAACACCCACGAGACATTTTAGATGTATGAAAAAATCTAAGATTGAACTGATGAAATCATGTTTCTGTTAGAACAATGTAATGACAATGTCTGAATGGGAATTGCAGTTCTCTTAACTGAAAAAAAGTACAACACGATTTTGACCAAAGAGCGTGTTCTAGTGTACTCCAGGATCTATCTAGAAATATTGATGAATTGGAAATAAGCAGAGAACTTCACTCACGCACGATGGTCAACTTTCTAACTTAATGCATGCAATAACGAGGAGGTGGGATATAAAAGGTCATATAATAAACAAATAACAACTGCCTACAAGATTCCTAATGACTTGTAACAGACAAGTTAATATATTGTGAGGTTGTATTAGTTTTGAAAGAACTTACTCAAATTCGAACAAGTTGATTAAAACAGGTACAATAAATATCGATCTAGTAAAAGTGGTTCCTCACGTCAGAAATGGTTGAGATGAATCACGAATCATTACCATACACATTTTAAAAGGACAGTGTCAAAAAGTTTACACAATTATCCCTTATCAATGTCTTGACTTTGCACAGGGTAAGCGAAAGCACTTAGTCATAGATGATTTTAGATTGTAACTTCATATTTGTGTGGTTTTCCTAGTGTAAGATTTGAACACCACTGGAACTGTCTTGTGTAGAAGAGAAGTGTGTAAATTAAATGCATGGTGTCATTGGGGAGTTATGTTTTTTTTTTATGGACTCAAACACATCTATTTATAATTCTGAGGTGGGGGGTGGGGGGTATCAAAGAAGAAAGAAAAAATGCTTTACCTCAGGAATTAAGAAAAGGAAGAAGGGCTAAGTTCCTCTCAAAAGACATATTAATTCTATCACATATAAATCATGTGCCTATATATTTTCTACATCAGAAAATATCTGTACCAAGTCACGAATATGACAGTTATCCATTCGTTTGATGTGTTTGAGCTTTTGCTTTTGCCTTTTGCTTAAGGTCTTTTCGTTTATAGTGTTCCAAGGAGTTCTGTATTTTTGTTATTTTACTTTCTATACCAAATCTGCGAAAACCTCTCTGTTGCACATATATCCATCTCAATATTGTGTTTGCTAGATTAGATTTTGATGATGGAAAATCTGTTTAATTTATTCCAAATTGATTTGCACTGAAGCAATTTGTTGGGATGTTTAATAGACACTTGATTGCTAGTTGATAAGGGACTTTTGAATTTTCTGAAAGTTCGGTATTTTTGTTATTTTACTTTTTGCATCTGATGATTTTTAGATGTCTTTCGCTTTGGGGTGATTTTGTTTGCTGTCTAATTGGTGTATACCCATCATCTGCTTTAATCTAAACAAATAGCATTACCAGTACTGAAATCTTATGTCACCCGCTAGATTGCCCGTTTTTCAGTACACAAGGGCAAAGGTTGTCAAATTCTACGAACGCCATCACGAGTTGGTTTACCGTTATGGAATAACACAGATGATAGCCATGGCGTTGTCGGTTTATTTTAAGAATAAGAATAAGAATACTTTATTAATTCAATTATGGACCCTTGCGGGTTTTAAATTTCATACAATGATTACAATGATTTGTGTTATAACAATGAAATAATAAAATGAAATACATCACAATCACTACAAACCATTAAAGTCTGAAATGGCCTATATCTGTACTCGACTGTACTGATTTTTACTCGACCAGTCTGAATTGGTCTGACTTTTACTTGACATTACTCGACCCCAGTCTGAACCATACTTGACTGTACTGAATCGTACTTGACCCTTATATTTGCCGTTGAAAATAGTCTGAACTATTACTCGACCAGTCTGAAACAGTCTTAACCCATTCTTGACCTGTACTCGACCTATTTGTCCAGTCTAAACTACACTTAACCAAAGGTCTGAACAATACTCGACCAGTCTGAACCATACTAGACCAAAAACCCTCTACTTTTTTAGCTGTTTAAATAAATTTCTTTTTAACTGACATATATAACAAAAGCCACCAAAATTTATAAAAGATTTTAACATTATAAAAGAAATATATCTCTGATTATATTTAGGATAAAAAAATATATTATATATAACTTATATCAAAAAGGGATAAAATTAAATAAATAAATAAAATTATTTTTCTGATTAGTGGTGAAATATAAAGTATAACCTCTGCTTGGGGCAAACTCATAAATAAGATCACACCTGGTCAGAGGTATTAAATTCTATAAATAACATTGATTCAAAATTGCAACATCCTGTTTAAATTAAATAACAAGGCCTTTCGAATATACATGTATGTACTAGATAAGTAATAAACGAATTTAAGAAATTAGGGCTTTCTTTTTACCTGTAAAACACACATGTACTGAGTTAATTAGAACATATTAAAGTGTTTTATGTATGCCATGTTAATTTGACAAAAAAATACTTAAATTAATTTTAAAAAATGTTTACTGTTACTTTGGAATACATTTCCTTTTCAAAAAGGTTATCAAGGATTGCTAGGGAAATTCTATTATAATGATTATATTCTTGGTTTAATAAAACAAAACAATTAAGCTCTCATTTTTTTTAAAATTTATTAAGTTGTTTTATATACTATTTTATATATATCTTAATGAAAAAAAACATTCACTGCATTATAAACTAAAGTCAACTGACACCATAAATCTATACTAGGCTTAAGTTAATGGTGAAAGTAGTCCAGTTACCATAAAATACTTCCGAAATATTATTCATAAAATTTGAATAATATTTAAAATATTAGTCACAATTCATTTTTTTTAGATTATTTGATCAGCTTGTTTTTATTTATATTTTAAAAGTTGATATATATTATTATGTAAGTGTTGAAGTTATATTATGATTGATTATTGTGAAATTTTAATTTCAATACTGTATTGAATACATTTTTAATTTCAAGTTGTTGTTCAAATTTCATTTCTATTAAAACAATTCCTAAATTGATAAAATTCAGTTAATAGATACAAAGAATAGGTCTAGTTTGGTTAAGACTTGCTCGAGTATGGTTCAGACTAGGTCGAGTATGGTTCAGACTAGGTCGAGTACGGTTCAGACTAGGTCGAGTACAGTTCAGACTCGTATAAAACGATTAAGTACTGGTCAAGTACACAATCAGACTGTTAAGTATGGTTCAGACTACAGTCGAGTATTATCAAGTAAATCTCAGACGAATTCAGACTGGTCGAGTAAAAATCAGTACAGTCGAGTACAGATATAGGCCATTTCAGACTTTTAATGGTTTGTAGTGAATAGAACACTGAACAGTTATTGCATGCACATGGAAGAGAAAGTAATATGGGAGACAATCAATTTCTGTAAGGATTATTCCCCTTTAAACAGATATGGTGTTTTGAGCTGCATAAAAATGAAATGCAGCCCAAACTGATTAGATATAAGGGTATTTTACTCCCATGTACACACAGCAACCAATTACAAGATATTTATGTATATAATTATATCTCTTTTACAATTGCAAGAATATGATAAGCACCTTAGAGATTTAACTGCAGTTCATTAAAGCATATATAAGCATTTACATATTAATAGATGAAATATGCATACACAAAGATAGAGAAATGTGTATTACAATTTATTTTTTTTTAATTTAAAATTTTACTGTCTTCTTCTGTCAAAAATAAAATAGAAGCAAAAACAGAGATCAGCAGTGAATCATTTCCTTTGCTTTTGACAGCAATGCAAATGGAACAAAAACAGGTAGATATAATCCACGGTATTGAACTGTTTTTTTTTTTTTTATTATTTCACGCTGTTTGTTAACAAGCAGCTTGTAAGTATCTGTTCGCGATTCATGCCTTTTTCGATTTTAAAACAAGGAGATGTGGTATGATTGACAATGAGACAACTCTCCACAAGAGACCAACTGATGTAGAAGTAAGCAATTATAGGTCACCGTACGACCTTCAACAATGAGCAAACCCATACTGCATAACCAGCGACAAAAATCCAGATGTACACACACACATTAATAATTTCGATTTTGAAAGCTGACGACTTCATTCATGCGAATGCTAACTAGTTTAAAGAAAATCCAAATATGGTATACAGCAACAAACAACTACCACTAAATAACATGTTCTAGACTTTGGACAGGCGCACTCAGAGTTTGGCGGGGTTAAGCATGTTTTTTTTAACATGTTTACTAGCGTAACAATCTTCAGATGCGTGTGATTATTTAATGCAGAGCATGGTCACCACAACAACTCAAATGAAAAGTGGTACGGTTTTGCTAATAAACATTCAAAACTTTCACGGAAATAAATAATGTATTCCTGTTTGTTCAGTTTGTAGCACACGAGAAGTGCCAAGCACAAGTTTCTGAGATATGGTTCAAAGGTCTACAGGCAATGAGATATCTGAATAGATTCCAGTATTTATTGCTGTCTATCCCGATTGGTATGGTTCTGCTGCCTGTTTTATCAGTCGTGTATATAGTTGCATCATGGAGTAAAGTAAGTATACTAGTGTGTGTGTTGCTGAGTCGCTGATTCTGTGCTTTATATATATATATATATATATATATATATAGATCTCTTTTTTCACGAACTCGTTTTTGAAAGATTTCATTATGTTTTTTTTAAATTCAAAGAGAGAAAAAAATCAAAAGGGTGGGGGACACATTCATTTTTAGGTGGTAGGATAGCTGCAATTGGTGAATTTTATGTTTCTATATTTTAATTATTACTAGCGTGTTTACCTAGGTCGGTTTGCGATAAGATAAGCATTTTGTTTTAATTCTAAATTGCTTCGTTTATTTGACGAATAACCACTTTTCAAAATATCCGAAACCTTAATTTGACTTTAGGAGTGGGTAAAAGCTATATTTTTCTTTTGTGATTGAGTACTTGTCAACAATGAAATAAAACGGGATTCAGTGGAGTTCTAAATTATGAGGAAATATATCAATATGAAACCAATGTTGTACTCTTATAGTGAAGAACATACTTTATTCACGTTACTTTTATTTTTTTATTTTAGGTGACAGTTCTGCTAAATACTTCATCTACAAGATTCTTAAGTTATACATGTTCATACTTATCTTTTCTCTTTCTGACTGTGGTAGCCAAATTACATTATAGCGACATGTGGATTTCATTAGCATGTGATAACACACCAACATCTAACTATATTCTGATAACGCTGATATTTGTTTGGATTCTAGCTGAGATTAATATACTGTCATATTTTGTAAACTAGATTTGAGGTAGGATAAACTTCTCATACATCTGCTTCTCAATCACAGGGTTGAAACCGGAAATTGAAGAAACGTACAAAGAATTGTTTATAAGTTTATATATAATACTTTATAACATATAACCAGTATGAATAAAATACAAGCGATATCTGAAAGATTATGAAGCTTTTTTTAATTGAACTTAAATTCGAGTACGAATTATTTCTTTGTTCATTTTTCAAATACATGTACTTAAAATATGTCAAAATTCAATAAAATTGCAATTGTAACCAATTTTATACTTGAAACTGTGTGTGTATGTTGTTTTTTTAGTATTGTTGTTCCACATGATATAAACATAACAAAACATGATAAAGATCTAACAATTAAGTAATCAATGCACGTGCGAATTAAAAAAAAAAAAAAAACACACTTGGTATAACTTGTAGATTTCTGTTTGACCATTTAGTCTTTTATTTTAGAAAGACATATTAAATTGTTTTGAAGGTTGGATTTGGGAAGAAATGAAACAAGTATGGTCATCTGGAATAGAAGATTATGCCGGATCAGTTTGGAATATTATAGATTCGTTCATGCTGATGTTTCTTCTTGCGTCCTTCACCTTAGACATAGTTGTACCAATCAAAGTAGCGGACGCTTTTACCACAAACCCACTTCCTCTGAATGTAACAGGAGAGCAAGTTTACCTGTCAACTCTCCTCCACTGCTACGTAACGGCTGAAGTTGATGAAGTTGATGTCTGTCCATCTGTTTCGTATTCTGTAGGAGGTATGCATTCCCAATTGTAAAATAGTAAGAGTTCAATAGCCATGATAGCCTACGATCCTAAGCATTTGAATTAGGCTATAATAAGTCTCAATAGAAGTGTCGGCTACTGAAAATAAAAGACTGTAAAAATGTACAAATATGAGGTTGTGTTGTATAATAAATGTAATTGAAAATACCTGTAACACATGAAGTGATATGAAAATAAAGTGTCCTTGCTTTAAGGGCATACGATACAGTTACATAGAAGGTAATGACGTTACTAACGTAAAATGTTATTTTTGCGACGTCAAACTATGACATATCGGGAAAAGATGCATTTTTCGACTATTTTTTATAATTCAAACTGATTTAATTTGAAAACGAGTGCATGGACCCCTATTTTGTAAAACGACATTTTGTTTCATTTTGCAGGGAGATTATGTGGACCAAATTTTATAAAACTGTAAATAGAGGATTTTTTTTAATTTTGATAAATATACAGCAAAAAAATGCGATTTTTTCTTAATTCATGACCATTTGATAAATATGAGTTATTTCTGAATGAAAAATGCATAATTTTTTAGGATACTTATAAAATACAAAAAATACAAATTATCTAACAAAAAACAATTTGTGTTTATCTTTTAAAAATAAAAAGTTATGGCTTTCTTTCGAAAGGGAAAATACGGCCACAAATTCGAATTTTGAGCAAATATACAAAATTTCGACCTCATTTAACTCGAAAAGTAGCCGACAAGAAGGTATATTTTTTATTACATATTTGATTGAAGCAGGCAAAAACTAGTCTATATGGAAATTTTCATCAAACTGTAAATACAGGATCAAAACTGTATCGTATGACCTTAAGCACATGTGAGTATCATAACCTAGATCTTTAGAGGGTTTGATATGTTTGCTGAATACATATAGTTTGCTGCTGAACGCCGGTTAGTACTAGATGAGTTAGTAACGTATTATTACAACAAAAAAGTATAAATAAGATAATGTGTTTTAATTGTCAATATGACAACTATCCATCATAAACAAAATGTTATAATACAAATCAAAGTAGAAAACGAGATTAACGAACAGAAAATAAAACTTGTTCACCGTTTCATACCCATGTACACAAACATTTAATATATTTTCAGTATCTTGGGAACCATCATGGATACCTGATCCCGAGCTGATCTCTGATATACTGTTCTCTTTCGGAATAATCCTGAGCATATCCAGAATTTCCTTTATCATGCCTGCCAATGAAACATTCGGAACCATTTTAGTATCATTTTACCGAACATTCACAGACTTAATGAAATTATGCGGCATGTTCTTGCTGATACTTTTGGCTTTTTCCTGTGGATTAGCAGCGTTATATGCCGCTCATCGGTGTCAGACTACCACATTTAAAGAGTAAGCTACAATTGAAGACTATGTCATATCGCAGTCACACGTCAAATTTATATTTTCAGTCATTCACCTCTAGTACATTTGTCTCTGAAAGACATTTGTATTCCATCTTTATCATGGTATTGTTATTTTTCTCAGGAAATCCAAGTTTGTTCCTCCTCCTCTTGATCGTTTATTTCTTTTGGACATTCGTCGAATTAGTGTGTATCCTCCTCTTCAACATCATCTATAAATACTAACTGACCACCAGATATACTAGTCGTATCTTCGTCATTCAAATCGAGTATATCTGAAGAGTCTTCGTCAAAATCAAATTTTGATGATAATGATTCTGTTCGGTCTGAAAAATATAACGTAGGACTTATAACTTCCATACTATGTAATCATGTATATTTGATCCTTTTCTATTTATATTTTGATACAATGTCGTAAAACAATTGCACGATCACCATTGGTTATAAGAATATGTGTATGGATGTCATAGTGGCTACAACTATTATTAATATATAAGAAAAATAACTCCACCCTGTATTTCAAAATTTTACACAAAATAGTCAACTTTACAGCAAAAGAGTTCAAGCTAATCGTACGATCATTATTGATTTGTGCAATGGGTTTTAAAATTAGTAAGGTTTTTATTTTAAATAAAGCGAAAGACAAAATTTAAAATTATTGAATAATAAGACACGTCCATTCTTACCCATTTTCTTCTTGCTTTTTAAACTAGAGTCTGTTTCCAAAATTTCCTTTCCCTAAAATGGAAAAGACATTGTAATTTCTGCTAGATATTTATATATTTCTTCGGTATGCCTACAAAGTCTTACGCAATGTGTAAGTTATAACATATACACAAAAACTACCAAGGGCAAAAACTAAAAACTAGCACTACTACATTTAGAAAATTGTTCAATATTATATCGTATAAAAGCAGCTAATATGAACATGACCTTTTAATGCGTTCCTATACATTCTTTGCTAGTTTAAGCTAAACCTGTACTTTGACGTTGTACTTTTACGTCTCACGAATTAGTCGTCAGTTAATTTATTTCATATTTCCTAGGGTTGTATCACGTTATCTAAGAATGTGTTACTCATACCAGATTTGTTTACCCAATACTTTAAGATTGTTTGCATACAAAGCAGAATAATAAAGCCCTTTCTGAGAATCTGATAAAACCTAATGGTTTTTATAAGCATGTGAACTGGTTGTATTTGTTTTGCATATCTAATGCATTTGTCTTGTTGCTTTGGACTAGCCTTTGTCGTGTATAATTGTTTATTTGCTTCAATTTCTGTACAATTGAAAACTGTTGAGATAATTTTTTTTCTGCTTATTTCGAGATGAAGATACTAAAATCTCTCCTGGTTTTATATTATTTAAAAAAATTATTTGAAACAGGACTAGGAAACGCGAGAATAAATTTTCACAAACAAGATATATATGGACCTAGAAATCGGGAACATTAAACACCATAAAAATAAGACCACTTTGCAAGTAACAGTTCCATATGATACAGATACAGACGCCTATCATAAAGTCACGGATTAGCTACAAGTTATATCCTTTATCATAAAATAATCTCATTGTGACATGTGAATGTTAACCTTTACGTCATTCCGTCTCTGGTGAATATATGTCACATTGCCAATCATACCACATATTCTTATTTTTATATCAAGTGCTGGAAGGCATCGGAGTTTTCATCATAGCTACATTTATTTGTAGAATGTTTATAATCTATATTTAACAACAGTAAGCGATGGTAATCAAAAATAATATTGTAGATCAATATCAGTTTGTTTCAGTGCTCAAGGCCATTGTTGTCCCTGCAACAATCTGTAAATATTCATTTTAGAAACATCCATAAAGAAAACATGTAAATGAGAAATGATTATGTATCCTGCATTGCACTAGACCGACAAACCGAAGTCTTTTTCACAAACATACGAATAACTAAGTATACTGAATTGTTCATAACTTATAGTCAATCTGAGTCATCATTTTTTTTTTTGTGAGCCGGTTTACAGTCCGTAGGTATACATTTTGTACTGCCACCTTACTCGGACACATTATTGTGATTCAAAACCTATCAAGAATTGCTCTACTCCTAGATACCGCGTTTATTGCGGAAAAGCAGCACACAATAATTCTTCAGTATTTGAAAAGACCAGTTTAAAATTTTGATACCTTTTTCGTGAGCAGCTTTCCACGTATAGCTCGTAGTACTCTACCGATGAACATGGTCTTCTGACGCTTTTCCTGTTCTGAAAAATAAGCAAAATAAGCAACAATCATTTGGTAAACTTTTATTCAACATTTTTGTTGTTTTTGTTATTGAATAATGATCTATCTGAATTTAAAAAAAATTGATACCCACGAAAATAAATGAATCCACAACACACAAGATTGCAAAGTGACGCATTTGAATCAACGTTTAATTTTGATTGATTGTTTGATTGTTTAAGTTTAAAACCAAATCAGTTCCGATTGCATTATTGTGGCAGCCGTATTGAATTGGTTGAGGAAATCGAAATACCCATAGAAAATCTCCGATCGTGCTGAACAGATTATCAATAACTGCAGATGAACTTCTTAGAAAAATGGTCTTTGGATGTTGAACTGTCAGTGTAGGATGAGGAAATCAGATTTAACTTTCCAATAAAATAAAAGGCGGTTAGGCAAGTTTGCAAGGGTTCGTAACCAGAATGAAAGTGCGACACTTTCCTACAGAAGGTGTCTGATTTAACGTTGCTTTCCGATCGTACATGCGTGCGTCTCCATACATCCCATATAGCCAAACTGACTTTAGCATTGGTTATACGGCAGATTGAAGTTACGGTGATCCTGTATCTATACAAATAGATCATAAGGGTCTGGTAAAGTTTACCTGTAAGCTCAAATACCTTTATGGCAAATATTAGTTTTGCTTACCTGATTCTGAAAGGGTAGTCATGATATTTGCTTAATTACTATTGAAATATCCTACAAACAATAACTTAATGTTTTAACATAGTGTAAATTGATGTCCCGACCGATTTACAGGAAATAGTTTTCCTGTGAAATATTAACAATAAGCTTACTATCTAAAACACAACTACTACTTATACCATGTAATCCGTTTTAAGTGGTACATGTATGTCCGCTTTCACATGGCCTTCAATATACAATTGTATTATTCAACAAAAAAATATTATCGATTTTTATCTTTCTAAAAATTTTAAGAACTTAAATTTGCATTAGATTAAGTCGCATCTCATTTTGTTCTTTCAAAGCGTCAACACGTTTTATATAAGAAAAAGGAGATGGCACAGTGGCATGTTTACGAAATAATTGATGCAAGCTAAATGTATACTTTATTGTAGTTTTAACATGGGTAGGTATTATATTCGCGATTATTTTTGCCCGAGCGATAGTGAGGGCTAAACTAACACGAATATAGTGCCTGCCCATGTTAACACTACAATAAAGTATTGCTTGCATCAATTATTTCGATTCTGATTATGACAATTTAGGTTATTTTTATTTCATATTTGTATAGGTGTAGATCGTTTGTGTAGTGTCTTCCATGAACCTCCTTTTTTGTGTGTAAACAGGCAAACCACAGAGGGGGGATTTTGAGCAGCCAGCATGAACGGTTTTGTTTCTAGGTAATTTCGAATTGCAACACATTACAGTCATGATAAATAAATTAGTAACAACATGTGCATCATTTAAGAGTTTAAAAGTGTTTTAAGTTAATGGAACATATTAAATGCATGCCAATTTGATAAAAGTCATTATTCTGCAGTAGTCAATATACGCATGTGCAAATAAATTTTATTGTATTTATAGCATGGGTTTATTCATAGAGTGAACGAAGCACGTACTATTAGAATTGTCAATTGTCCATATGACTTAGATATCATATTCTGTGTTTAATTTAAATAAATCAATTAATTATGTACAATTATAAGTAAACTTAGTTTCAGGGCGACTTTATTTATGTTGGTATGGTCTCTGTTTGGCTTTGCACCAGGAGAAGCCCCAGAGCTGAACAAGGATGCACCAATGAGTTCACTGACGAACAACCCTTCAAGGAACGTGTACACAGAAAACCTCGGATACTTGCTGTACGGTACTTATGTCTTTGCAGCTCTCATTGTGTTAATGAACCTGCTGATTGCTGTAATGTCAGTTACATTCGAAGAAGTACAGGTGAGTGTAATTTATTTGAGTCTAGATGGGGTCCTCCATTTCTGTTATCTTTGGTCTTTTTTGTCAATTGTGTCTTTTCTTTATGTTTTGGCCTATTTTCTTCCATTCTTTATTTTCCCCCTTAATTCTGCACTTTGCATTCATTATTCTTTATTCAATCCCCACCCATTCATGTATTGAAATACATAGATAGTTATCTTTGAATATCACAAATAAACAAATATTAATCAAAATTAATGCGAACCATTTAGACATAGAAATAACTATCATGTTTTAGTTTGCCAAAACAACGAATAAAAAAATACTCTAATTTTACGGTACAATTGATTTTAGTAGTATCTACCATGTTTAATTTTGCAGTAAAAACATCAAAGTTTTAGGATACAACTGAATTTGCTTGTGTAAATTGTTAATATTTTTTGTATATTTCACTAACGTCCTCATTAATAAGAAAAATACCTTGATGTTTTGATGCTTATTTTGTCACAGGATAAAAGAGATGTGGAATGGAAGTTTATGAGAACAGAACTGTGGCTGTCCTTTATAGAACCCGGATGTCCAGTAGCTCCACCTTTCAATATTATTCCTACTCCAAAAACCATTATGAAATTTGTCAGTTGTATAAAGAATTGTATATGCAGATGTGGATGTAAATCTGAACTTAAAAGAACCAGTATGTTCAAAAAGGTTATATATCACAAATCAGTACATGTACAAATTTAGATATATGTCCCCCACTCCATGATTTACAATAGCTCTCTTCATAAAAATAATCATACGACTTAAATTGATCTGAATTAATACTGAAATGTTTATGACTAACGGTTACTTTTTGTCGTATGATTTGTGTTCCTCATTATGAAACACGTAAAATAACAAAAACAACGGTCTAAAAAAAAATAATACCGAATTCCAGGGAAACGTAAAGTCCCTAATTAGATGGCAAAATCAAAAGCCCAAACACATGAAACGAATAAATAGCAACTGTCAGATTCTTTACTAGTTCAGGCATTTAATGAATATAAAATAATAAAATAAACTTCTGCTTTATTGACCTTGTATATAGAATTAACATACAATGTTTCATCCTATAGTTCATATATCATGTTGTTTATGCTGTAAATATTATTATCACACATGAATACTTTCGACCGAAGAACTAAATTTGTATCATAGCCGTACTATTGATTATGGGCCATCCTTTAGTTGACATACTTTATTGAAGTTAAATGTCAATTTTGTCAATTTCCGTCTTGTAGTTCACAATTTACCCTTTTTATTTAATTTACATGTGAAGGTAGTGCTTTTATTTGTTATACTCTAAAGACGGCTAAACTATCAAGAATCAATACATTTTGTTGAATAGAAGCAGTTAAGTTATAATTTTATATCAACTTTTATTGATATTTCTGCCCTTTTTGCAGAGGTATCTCCCATATCAATGCAAATCTCCATAAGAATATTAAAATCATGATTTTTAGTTTTCCTCAAGTTAGATTTTATGGGACTTTTTTCTGTGTATATTTGGGGTATAATGCTAACGATTAAAACTTAAAAATATTCTGTTGCAATTACTTCAAGGTTAGGGTCAAATTTATGCTAGATTGACTGAACTAATGTTACCGATGTTTTAAGCTAGTAATACAATGATGTCTTCGGTGGCCAATTGGTATATACACTTTTCACTATTCTGTCAACTGTAAGACTGTGAGTTTGAACATTGCTTGTGACAATTTCCTTTATCTGCAATCTTAATTGAGAAGAACTAAAATTTTCCTGTTGTAGTTATGTGTTTCTCCCTAGAAACTCTGGATTAAGACAATAATTAAACACTACACTTTATGATTTGCTAGTAGCCAATAGTGCTGGATATGGTTTAACACACCAACAATCAATCACTCAGTAAAACCTCAGTGTCATGTAATTTGCAATGTCCCTTCCTTGATTTCACAATTGGCATACTTGAAATGTGTATGATGTCATGATGAATAGGTAAAATAAACTTGCGATGTTCAAAATTAAATGATATGTGTTTTGACAAGGTATATCTTGTCATAGGGAGGGATAAATGCTACTTTGTAAAGGATTACTCTGATTCAAACAAAAAATTCTCTGAAACTTACATTATCAAGATGCTTGATTTCTTGATTGACAACATATTTGTTACGTTCGGAGGACGTGTTTTTCAACAGACTGTCGGCATTCCAATGGGAACAAATTGTGCCCCTCTTCTTGCCGACTTATTTCTTTATTATTATGAGGCTGACTTCATACAGGAACTTCTTAAGAAGAAAGATAAGAAGTTAGCAATATCCATTAACTCTACTTTCCTCTATAAAGATGATGTTCTTTCACTAAATAATTCAAAATTTGGTGACTACAGGTATGTTGAACACATCTATCCAATCGAACTAGAGATAAAGGATACTTCAGATACAATTAAGTCGGCCTCATATCTTGACTAACATATTGAAATTGACAATGAGGGTCGGTTGAAAACAAAACTTTACGATAAAAGATGATTTCAGCTTTCCTATTGTGAACTTTCCATTTTTAAGTAGCAACATTGCAGCAGCACCTGCATACGGGGTATATATCACGCAATTGATACGATATTCCCGTGCTTGTATATCCTATCATGATTTTCTTGATAGAGGGTTGCTGTTCACAAGGAAGCTATTAAACCAAGAGTTCAAAATGGTGAAGTTGAAATCATCCCTTCGTAAATTTTACAGACGCCATCACGAGTTGGTTGATCGTTATGGAATAACCGTTTCACAAATGATTTCGGATATGTTCATTACGTCGTAACTACAACTCCCTTCCCTTTCATGAATGTGACCTACCGAATAAGACTATTTACCGGATTTATTATCACATAAGCAACACGACGGATGCTACACGTTGAGCAGGATCTGCTTACCCTTCCGGAGCACCTGAGATCACCCCTAGTTTTGGTGGGGTTCGTGTTGCTTATTCTTTAGTTTTCTATGTTGTGTCATGTGTACTATTAATTTTCTGTTTGTCTTTTTCATTTTTAGCCATGGCGTTGCTAGTTTATTTTAGATTGATGAGTTTGACTGTCCCTCTGGTATCTTTTGTCCCTCTATACTATATTGTCGTAATCGATGATTTGCTCATGTATACTCAATGTAAGGTAGCTATATACATATAGACGCGTCTCCATCTCAATATTACTCGTGTAATAACGTATAATTCATCAATATTATGTACCTTTATGGTCTCAAACTTGATAGTCTGTTTCACACACATATATACTATACATTGTAATTATTTTACCTCCAGCTCTGTAAACAAATTGTTCCTCGAATATACTTAATGGGATAAGCTCGAAGACAAGATAAAAACCAAAAGGGTCAGCTGTACAAAAGAAAGGTTTAATCTTAGTTTTTAAAAGCACCATTACCATCATCTGTTAAGCTCGAGACTAAAATCGTTGGGAATCCTTATATATAAAAATCATTGAAGGGTGCTGGTATCCATTGAATAAATTGCAACTTTGATATCATGTTTTCTTCAAACCCTTTCCCTTCTGTAGTGACGTAAAACATGTATGAAAATGATAAAATCTTGAACTATATATGGTTTTGTTTGTATTTCATTAACATATTCCCACATCTCTTTAAGTAATATAAATAACTTATATGTGTTTTGTTCTTCAGAAAACAGATGATCCATGCAATGTCCGAAAGGTAAATATTCGTTAATGGTTAAATCATAGATCCAGACAATAGTTTGCTGTTTAATGTCTATACCTGACTCAAACAGCTTGCACTGCGTATTTTTCTGTACGACACATACATCTAAGTCTGAAGCAAAATAATACAACAAAAACTATTTCTTTAAGTAAGATGATTATTTCCGAAGCTTCACAACAGATAACAAAAGCGACGGTATTAGACATAGAAAAAAAACAACTAAAAACTAATATAATATGTAAATTAAAGCAACAGTAGTATACCGCTGTTCAAAATTCATAAATCGATAGAGAAGAAACAAATCCGAGTTACAAACTAAAACTGAGGGAAACGTATCAAATATAAGAGAACTGCGACACAACAGAGACACACCATCGAAATGTAACACACACAGGAACGAACTATAATGTAACAATGGCCATTTTCCTGACTTGGTACAGGGAATTTAATGAAAAAATGGTGGTTTGAACCTGGTTTTGAGGCTTACCAAACCTCCCGCTTTAACGGCAGTGTTAATTATAACATTAAAATGACAACATTACACGACAGGGTTAGAATAAATAAACAGATAAATGGGAGAAAATATAGGACAGAGAAACAAACGAATAGTAACCATCAAAAGGTGACAGGTTAAAAAGTATTTTTATACGCCAGACGCGCTACGTCCACACAAAACTATGCTCAGATGTAAAATGACGTCACATTTAAATTTCTGAAACGTGTTCCAAAAATTAAGAAAGAATTTGGATGAAATTCAAGATTACATTTGTATGACTTATCTAACTTATATTGATAACAGTGAAAATTATAATACTAATTAATATTTAGTTGTAGTAGTAATTAGATAATAAATTGTATTATCTAGCTTTGTGGGTGTTTCTTCTGATCAAACTGCAAACCAAATATATAGTGTAACTTTCGTTGATCCAAAATGAACTGGATGAGCAGTTATCCCGAACTCAACACAAGAATACAACAGAAAAAAAATACGATTTACAACTACAAACATTAAGACATTTGACAAAATCCGATGACAACAACAAACACAACATCAAAACCAAACAAATTAATTTGGGATGGAAAAGTACCGTGCCACGTCTTAAAGCAATACGAATTCACACTCAGCAAAACAGTCACATTCGGGAATAAGTCACGTTTGGTAATAAAAAGATCAGACGACGTAATGGCAAACCACAATCTAACACGTTGTAAAAATGTCTATAGTTAGTTTGGACAAAGATGCATCGTATATGGATCAACCAATTCGTGATGGTGTCCGTAACATAAAAAAAAAAAGCATAACAAAAATCAAGAAAATGCACAAGAAACATAATCACTTGAGGTCACATTTTAATAAATTGTATCAAACGTTCTAGTATAATCGATGCGAATATTTTCAAGTTTTTTTAGAATTGCGGACTAGAAGAGTTAGACCCATTTGTGGCCTTCGGTTGTATTCTTCTCTTTGGTCGGGTTGTTGTTTCTTTGTCACAGTTTTTTTCAATTTAAGAATGATTTGGCCAAATTTCTCAGAAACGATTTTCCCAAAAAGTTCAATTTGAAAACATCATGGAATAGTTACAATAATCCGCAGTTTTATTGTTTTACTTGAGAATCTAACATCGTTATATTTCGTTAAGTCATAAATAATCAAATACCAATTCATCAAATACATATGCCAACTGTCAAAGCTATAGCTACGTTTGTTTGCGCAATTTCAAAAGCTTTTGACAGATTTATAAATTGATTTCAATGTCATACCGAAAAAGAAATACGACAAAACGTAAATTCTTGTACTATTTGAAAAAAAAAACCAACATAATTAGATCAGGAGTCCTTAAACATATTATTCATAAAGTAATAGCCAGGAATTTATAATATTTGCTGTCACAGAAAACTACATTTACTAAGACCCTTGTAAGATATTCACATTTTATCGTGTTTCCAACCTTCCTTAACCTAATTATTTATGTCTTCCGTAACCCATTATATGAACAATAATAGTTAATCACCTGTATCATCCAGAAATGTTTGATTTTGCACCGTTTATATTAAGAACGGTTCCCTTAATGACTGGTATTGAATACAAGAAACAAATTCTATTAATTTTGCCTTGATACAAATGTAGTTAAACGCTTATAGTCTAATCATTATTAAAAATTTAATTCTTTTATTGTAGGTTGTGATCTGTTCGTTAGTAAGGAGATATATACTACACGTAGAGCGAGAAAAGGTGGAAGATGACGATGGTTTTATCTATAATAAGATTGAACTAAACATCACCATGAATTTGTACTTATTAACTTGGTGGCACTATAATTAATTCCACAAAACTATTTGAGACGAGTTGCTCTTTATATGCGATGAAATAAATCGGCTAGTCTTTTCTTTAGAAAAACTAACAGCAACATTAATTTGGGAAATCAGTAACATAATTTCCTTAATTGGAAAAAGGAATTGCTTTTCTGTATAATACCATAGTACTGCTAATGTTTTCTGTATAGACATATTTTAAGTAGATGTCTATTGCATTGACATGATGCGTTGTCGAAGGTGAATTCAGCTGACCAAGAACAACATGCCTTATTTTTGATTAAGAATAACAATTTTGGAACGTAATTTGCGACCATCAAATCCCCAATTGATGCCGTCGGAGCTTAAAATACAATATTGTTATCTCCATTGTAATGAAACTGACAGAAAACAACGTTAAAACATGTAATTAAAATCTGTCATATGCCGTCTGCGCTTGCGCGTACGTCCCATATCATCAATTGTCAAAACGTGACGTTATACAATCAAAATGAACGTTACAAACGTTGTTGCATTAGAATGTTGATTATATGGCAATATGTTTTTGTGTGATGGAAAACAACGAAATACCAAGTATCTGTAAATAAAGACTTGCAAACACAAATGCGAATCCCAACCCGTTTTTACCAACTAATTGTATGTATTTGAATGTTGTTTTTGTATGATTTCCCCATTTACTGTTTACAATTGTAGACGCAACAGAAGACAAATTAAGACGATTAATAGAGCTTGTTGGATCGAAAATTGAAGGTCGTCTTGACGACATTGAAAATCGACTCAGTATAGTTGATACCAGCATCGGTGATGTTAATAAAGGAGCCAATGAAATCTTCTCCCTCCAAAAAACTGATATGGGACTCACAGAAAAGGTAGGCTCTATATGTATAACTAAACCAATAATCACTTCTAAAAAAGTAAAACCACAAAAATACTGAACTCCGAGGAAATTCAAACTAAAAGTCCCTAATCAAATGGCTAAATCAAAAGCTCAAACACATCAAACAAATGAATAACAACTGTCATATTCCTGATTTGGTACAGGCATGTAAATGTACTATTATATTATTTGTTTATCATGTCTCTGTCTTGATTCTCTTAAGTTTATTTTTACGTTATTCCCGCCACGTAGTGATGTCATTGTGGGGGCATTTTAAACGTGTTATGTTATAGTTATAGTATATATTATATGTTATAGTAGCGGGATGTTTGGCTGACCATAAAATCATTTTTTTTGTAATATTTTCCTTTACCAAGTCAGGAATACCAGTCGTTTTAAATAATTCTAATGTTGGCGTTTGCTTTTGTTGTAGTGCAGTGTTTCTGTTGTTCCATTGTTTTCCTCTTATAGTAAATGTGTTTTCAAAAGTTTTACTTTGTAACCCGGATTTGTTTTCACTTAATTGATGTATAACCATTGAATATCGGTGTACTACTGTTGCCTTAATGTCTAATACCATTTCCTCTTTTTTCGATATTTTACGTTTTTTATTTTTGTTATCATTTTCAAACTTTTTAATCCATCAATAATAATCTATTTGATATTATCTGTGAATTGCAAATACATTAGAACATAAGTACATAGACAATTGAAAGGACTGAACTAAAAGAGAAACAAACGAAAAATCATGTTGTACGAACAGTGGATTCTTCGACATATACCATTATATAATTATGTTAACATATAAACACATGGAAATAAACGAATCATAGATGCATGAAAGTTATCACTCGCGCTATGCCTACATAAGACTCACCATTACGCCTGAGTCACCCTGTCCTTTTATTGCAAAACTTCAATATTCATTCATAAGGTGCGTCTGGCTACGTCAGATGTGTCACTTTTTAGATCATGATATGTATGTTTTTCAAATGTTAGCTTTTGAATAGGGTTGGGGTTAGGGTAAGTTGAGAATAATGTACCTATTTAAAAATATCTTATAAATATTTTTTGTTGTTATGGAACTGTAACATTTTCCTTTGAGTTTGTTGACTATGTTTGATAGTTTTTGTTACCATTAATTTATTTGTTTAAACATGTATTCGTCTCAAGGCCCTTACAGCGTGTGATCAATATTAGCAGATTATCAACGCAATTTTTGCACTAGGTGTATATTTGGAATTCGATTGTTGAGTGGTCATCCATCTGCCTCAATTCTTTTTGCTGTTGTTTTTGTTGTTTTCATGAAGTTAATGTCCTCCGAAAGGGGTTTGGAGAAACTGGGTTCATGGTGTGTTTGTTGTTTGTTAGATCTTTCGTTATGCAACTATATCTCTATATATTTCTTAGTTTAGACTTTAACTCTAGGTACTCTAATGTCAAATTGTTTTAACCGATAAAAATCATAAATACTTGTCTTCTAAAGTCAACTAATCTCGCCCGCGACATTTCAAAGTAATTGAATTTTTAAACATTAAGGGTAACCTTATCAGAATTAAACAAACACATACAATGAAAATAATTGTTCGTATTGCGTTCTACAATAACAGTGTTTCATTGCCTTAACTAATGCAATATGTTATATGTGGATAATGAAGGTCATACAACTTTAAATATAAGAGCCAATAAATGATCTTTATGTTTAGATAAACTTTAGAAACAGACATATCACTAATGGAAACATATCAATGATTCCCACTATATTACATCATGGCATGAAAGACAAGTATTATGCCTCTGGTACAATACCATACACCAAGATTTATCACACATTGTACAAATCATCTCAACAATGTGTTATGTTTTCTCTCATGCTTTTTTGTAACTACCTTCCAAGATTTATTGCTTTTATTCGAAAAGGAGTTAAGTAACTCTTTTAACAAAGTTGTTTTATGTTTTATGTACACGTGAATGAATTGCGTAATAAATGAATCCCTATTGAGCAATATATTGTGTTTTTTCCCCGTGGTTTCTTTGGCTGATATATAATGCTTATTGAACATTCGTGAAAACATACCTATAGGTTTACATATCAATAGAAAGCTTGAAGGAAATATGAACAGTTCTAGACGTTTCAAGCTTCCTTTTGTCAGTGATTTATGAGACAATTTCAGCAGATGACATATTACTTTGTAATCAATATTTGCAAAATTATTTTTTCTAATCCATAACCTGTCAAATATTTTAGATTGCATTTATTTGTTAAAACAACAGACAAAATATAATCATATAATTAATATATTTAGTGATCTAGTGATCGTATATTGCAGTTAGATAGATTTTACTACCTTCATATAGTTTTCAAATTTATTTGCTCTAGGGAGTTCTTATTCTGATCGCTAGTTATATAAATGCAGTGTAGCTGTTCTTTGTTTTTATCTCAATTATATAAAAACAATTTCTATTTTACGTACGACAAGAGAAAGGCGTTAGGCTAAATGCTTTTCAAATGTTCGTTTTTCATTTTTTTTTCTTCTAACAAATAAGAACCACATCTCTTTAAACGATAGAGCATGAATCCGTACGTGTCATGTGCGCCCAACTCTAACCTTGATTGACTAGGATTGTTTTTTATCCTTCCGAAGGTCAGTAGTTCTCCCCGGACAACGGTTTCCTCCATAGATAAAGACTGACCGCCACGAAATAGCCAATAGTCCTGAGCTTGTAATTTATGGTTTGTTACCGTATGTCATATGAATGTTTCTTTTAATATATTGTACATACATCATATCGTTATTTTATTTTGAATCGTTTTAAAATATGCATTTTGAAATCTCGTATTATTTGGTACCTTAGCTACTTAAGATACAAAATATATGCTATATTCCTCTATTATATTTAACATTTAATTTAGTCTTCGATTTGTTTCCCAACAATTTCTTTCATGTGAATTTTTTTGTCTATTTTTTTAATAGCTGATTGAAGCACAGGAGAATTACAAAAAATTAATGCATAAAAACTGGGAAGAGAATACAATGTTTTATGAACGGAAACTTGAAGAAATTAACGAGATGAAAGACGAAAAGCTTCGATTGGTAGCTCTAGGAAAAATGACAGAGGCAGAAAGAATTAATGATGAAATGTTAGCCAAGCTGATGACAGAATTTGTACCAAAAACTACACTCAAATAATACAGGCAGGATAGCTATGTGATACCTATCATGGATAGTATTTTAGCAGTTGCTACATCACTGAATGTTCATGAACAATCGAAATATAATCACAAAACTCTGTAACAATATATGGTCATACTTACAGTCTTAAATACGTTAAAGCCATGCACAAGGGAGTCGTATGAGTACATTTGTAGATGAAAACAATGCTGGTACAAAGTTCATATTCTTGTTTTTATTGAAGGAAAATAGGTCAAAATAATCACCTACATTAACTAGTGTATTAAACTTATACAACCATACAGAGGTCGTTTGGCATTTATTTATATAAGCAAACCATCATAGAATAGTATGGTATATTTTGTTTTCATCGGTTTAAGTTTGTAACATTGATTTGTTTTCGCTGAAGGATGTATTCTGACTTTTCAGTCTCGTTCAGTCTCGTTAAAATCTCGTTCTTGAATTCTTTCCAAATTTAATGTTGCCTTAATTGGATACCAACCAGTAATATATATTCAAACCTTTTCATATCCGTATTTTTAAAGGTCATACATTAATCTATTTAAATAGGCACAAGATATAATATTCAAATTCTGGTTTTTTAACCAGGTTAAATCTACACTTTTCTAAATAAGAATATGCATCAATGTATCAGTCACCACTATCAAGTCATGTACATGACTTGTTCTTGTTTATCGTTCGTTTGATATGTTAGAAATTTGGTTATTTGATTATGGGCTAACCGTTCTAAGTTTTCTATGGAGTTAAAACTCTTGTCATTTTGTCTTTTCCTAGTCGTATTACAAGTATATGTTTTCATCAAATAAATCATAGAAGCATAGACCGGACGCAGAAAATGCAGTACGTTTTGCTTTAAATTATCAATATATAACTTTGTATACCATTTCTGTTCGCGATTATATTATGCATTGTATTCAATGTTTAAGCCTTTGTCAAAATTAGTTTTATATAAATGAAAAGGATGTGGTATGATTGCCAATGATACAACTGTCCACTAGAGACCAAAATGACACAGACATTAACAACTATAGGTCACCGTACGGCCTTCAACAATGAGGAAAGTCCATACCGCATAGTCAGCTATAAAAGGCCCCGATATGAATATGTAAAACAATTCAAACGAGAAAACTAACTGCCTTATTTGTATAAAAACAAATTTATAACACATTAACAAACGACAACCACTAGATTACAGGCTCATGTTTAATTGTCCAGTTTGAAGAGTACAAGGTTGTGCCACCATAACTTAAAGTTAGCGAGTATGGTTTACTTGTTCAATCTTTTATTGTTTGCCGACTCCATGATTTTTTCTTCCATAGATTATTGGCATTCAGCTTGGAAAATAAGACAGTAAACATGTAGACAAAGGGGGTGAGTGTTTTTCGATTAAAATATGGCTTAAGACTATTAAAGTCGAGATAACAATTGATAATCCAAGGCGACATGAAAGAACTCCCACCTAAACCCTCTCAGAGAAATCCCGTCTGCTGACCTGAACAATGGTTATTATCCGATGAGTTTATTTTCCCCTTTGTTGTTTGCTCTAAACATCTTCCAATGCCATAAAGATTAAACAAGCTAGTAGATATACTTAATTTATTTATTTTAAACATGCACTGAAATCATCATGGGAATTGGTATGCCAAACACATAGGGGAAACTATCGAGATTTTGATCACGTTTCTATGATATTAATACCTTTCGTTTCGAAAGACAATTTGCAAACAACAGTTCTAATCATAAACAATAAACTTTCTTTATCATGTTACCGTCTTGCATGTCCCAAAGAGAGCCATGTCATAGAAAATCAAAGAATTGAAGTATAATTTTATACATCTATTAAGGTGGTACCTAACACTACAGGGAGATAACTCTATAAAGTCAGCTTAACGTTTTAATTACGTTGTGTTGTAATAGGAATATTAAGCTTCTCAATGATCAAAATTGGTGTTTGTCAAATTGTGATATAACAAGTGTAATTTTTCTGACAAAACGGTTGGTTCTAAAATTTTTATATTTTAATATTTTTGTTAAAGGGTCATAGTAAATACTTTGGCAAAATTTTATGAAAATTAAACGAGCCAAATTAATTTTAGTGAAAGTGTTGGGTACAACCTTAATATCCAGTGTTGATATATCACATTTTCTGTCATTGCAGTATATTGTTATACACCCTAAATTATGAGCTTATAACATTAAACATTTTAGGTATCTTGTCGTTTGTCTATTTGTACAAGTGAATGGACTCTAATTCAAGTCCTCATAGATTGTGTAGTGTTCATTAGCAGCTTCTTTCAAATACTTTCACCGAATGGTTTTGGAATATATTCTTTTGTAAAGAAATAATTTTACCATGCATGGTTTGAAGTAGACGATTTTATTCCCAAATGCAAATAGATATAGGAAGATCCCTGCTTTATGTGAATCAATATCCCCAGGTGTTTTTTTTTTTTTCAATCAAGCAGTCTTCAGAAATTAACGAAAGTGTGCATCGTCCATGTTAATGTTATTTATAAGATCTTGCGTTTCCAGTACCCATGTGGACTACGACAAGTATGTATCAAACGATAGAGTCTACACCAGTTTAGATAGTTTGATTAAATTATACAGGATTTTCAATGCCAAATAAGATGTCTTATTTATGAAATTTTATGGGCTCAATGCATGTAATTTCCTTCAGATTTGTTAAAATTTTCATTATATCGTGCATCAAATATGCACATACATAATACAACGATTTATTTTTGTCCTGTACTCCAACAACAAGAACTTCAAATTGCGATCAAATTCTATACGGCTGATATCAAATGGGTAAATTTTGAAAGAATACTGTGTAATGCTATCTACTATGGACTCATTTATTTTCGTTGTTTACCAATTATTGTAGATGTTAGAGAAGTAACATGTTCGTGGATATTTAATTTCCTGCTTTTATTCCGAAGTCTGCATACAAGCCTTAAGTAAAATAGAGACGAAAGATACCAAAGGGACAGTCAAACTCATAAATCTAAAACAAACTGACAAAGCCATGGCTAAAAATGAAAAAGACAAACAAACAACAGCACACATGACAAAACATAGAAAACTAAAGAATGAACAATTTGAAACCCACCAAAAAAACTAGGGGTGATCTCAAGTGCTCCGGAAGGGTAAGCAGATCCTGCTCCACATGTGGCACCCGTCGTGTTGCTTATGTGATAACAAATCTGGTAAATAGTCTTATTCGATAGGTCACATTCATGAAAGGGGGGGATTGTAGTTACGACGTAATGAACACATCCGATATCATTTGTGAAATGTGTCATTCATTGAATATTAGACTATTTACCGGATTTGTTATCACATAAGCAACACGACGGGTGCTACATGTGGAGCAGGATCTGCTTACCCTTCAGGAGCACCTGAGATCACCCCTAGTTTTTGGTGGGATTCGTGTTGTTTTTTCCTCAGTTTTCTATGTTGTATCATGTCTACTATTGTTTATCTGCTTGTCCTTTTCATTTTTAGCCATAGCGTTGTTAGTTTATTTTCGTTTTATGAGTTTGACAGTCCCTCTGGTATATTTCATCCTTCTTTTCACTACAAAAGTCTAAAAGTCTGAAAAGACCAGTTTTTGTCTTGATTTGCATGAACTTTTACTCGACATTCTCCAAAAGTATGACTTTTGTTTTAATTTTTCTTGACAAATTCTCATTTATATAAAATTTATATGAAATTTACTCGACATATTCCCGACATTCTGAATAAGGTCTTAAAATTTTTAGACAAATTCTTGACATTTGAATACTGTCTTGAAATTTCTAGACATATTCTCGACATTCTTATTTTTTCTCAGTATGGATTGACATATTCTGAACATTTTCAACTGTGTCTTAAATTTACTTGACAGTTCTGAGTTTTACAAATCATGACCAATATTCATGATATAACTTTTATCTTTATTTCTCTTTATATAATTTTACTGTTGTTTCAAGTTGCACTTCTTACAACAAAAAATGAAAAGAGGGCATGTAAGATAACTGAAAAATTGGGTATCTAAATCTTTTTACAAATGCAAATATGGCTATGAAATCTAATGTATAAAATAATTTAAATGTGGGTGTGTTGATATAAAACAATTTAAATGTTTTTTTTTTAAATTACAAATTGTGATTCCTAAATCTTATAAACTAAATGATAAAAACCAATCATACTGCAGACATATTTCATTCTACATTCATAATATTCAATATTATGAATATGGTAGATAATTATTGTACTAAAATGTGGTTTATATAAGAAGAAAATTATGATGATATACAAATCATTCATTTAACATTTGTGTAATGTCATCTGTTGGAATATATATAAGTATTACACATGGACAGGATGTTCCCCATACAATTAAGGTATTCCACACCCCAGAGTACACGCAACTGTCAAATAGAAATTACTGATTAACCTGTAATCAGTCATACAACTTATCAGTTAAACAACCATGTCACTACAATTTAAAAAGTTTGTTGATAGATGAAAACTATGAAAATCATCATTTTGATGAAAAAAATTGAATTAAAATGGATGTTCTTCATCAAAATTATGAAGTTAATTATTTTAACATTAAAACAAATTGATTAATTCCAAAAGTTTAAAGAATATTATTATCTACTCCTGGAATAATAAAAAAAATGTATTTACAATGGGTCCCATCAATGATTTCTATAGAAATCATTGCTCTTATGAAATGGATTTCAAACAAGGAAGGAGTTATCACAAATATTTCTTTTTGATAAAATTTTTTTATAAAATTCAACACTCAAATTTGAATAAAAAATGTTTTTAGGTATTCTAAAAAATGAATAAGATTTTTGAATCAAGATGAGAACAAATTCTTTGACCAACACGAAAGCCCTCCCCCCCCCCCTTTTCCCTTTTTTTTAGCCACACAAACCCAAAAGATGAATTGTGGGGTCCAAAAGAAACAAATGGTCACATTTTAAAACTGCCTACCAGACATGAATGTAGAACAGAAAGTCACAGGACAAAAAGTCACGGACAAAAAGTCACGGACAAAAAGTCATAGGACAAAAAGTAACAATTAATTTTTTCTGACTATTTTCTTTGAATAAAAAACGCTTATTTCTTCAAAAATATTTTTGTATTTCTTTTGAACTATTGTATAAAATCTAACTTTATAAACAAAATTTATCAAAAAAATATCAAAGTAAATCAAATAATTGTTAAAAAAACAAAATGTCAAAGTGGCTTGACACTTAAATGGCTTCATGGTGCCAAGAAATCTTTCTTTTGCATGATTAAAATTATATAAATCTTCATTTTTCAAGTATAATGACACATTTCCTAAACTTTAATATGAATATATGTATTAAAAAGTAAATATTTCAAGATATTTCTCTTATATATTCAAACAATTGTCAACATATTATTTGTGACTGTCATTTTTGGCAAATGGCAAAAATCTAATTTTTGTCAGTTACTTCGACTTATATTCCAAGTGAAAACAATTAATAAAACGTTTAATAAAAAAAAATCAAAATTAAACTACATGGGGGATTATTCAAAGTATTCAAACTTAGTTGCACCAAAAGGGTATCTAACTATACTAAATTTATCCTTGATGCTTCAAAGTTTAGTTTAGCCATAATAAAAAGGTGTATATAACAGCAATAGAATGTCATAAACAGTGCAGAATAAATCTGTACACATTTCAGGCAAAATTTATACTGTTGAGATAGTGTCAAGACATATTTAAGACTGTCAAGAATGTGTCGAGACATACTCAGACATTATTTAGAATGTCAAGAATGTGTCAAGACATATTCAGACATTATTGAGAATGTCAAGAATATGTCTAGACAGGTCGAGACAAACTAATCCAGACTCTTATCAGATGATACAGGAAGTGTCGAGAAACTTTAAGACAGTGTTCATACTGTCAAGACACTTGTCAAGAAAAATCAAGAACATTATTAGACAAATTCATACTATGTCAAGAACTTTTTAAAATTATTCAGACAAATTAAGAATGTCGAGTAAAAATTCATGCAAATTCAGACAAAAACTGGTCTTTTCAGACTTTTTGACTTTTGTAGTGTTTAATTTCGTGATTAAAATGTACCTGAAAATCCTCTAAATAGGTGCCTTACAAATCATAATTCCACAGTGAATATCTTTTCTGTTATTTATGACATTAAGTTGTACCTTCATTGATGTAAATCTTTGAAATAATAAAAAAAAAAAATACTATGCCACATGGGCTGGGTGTTTAACATTAAAATTTAGAAGTCGAGATCACAATTGACGTTTCGAGGCGTCATGAGCATCTCTCACCAAAATCTGCTAAAGGAAATCCCGACTACAGACCTGAAGAATGATCAGCACTGATGACTTTCACTGTTCCCTTTTGTGGTTTGCTTAAAACATCTTCCACTATCATAAAGATTAAACAAGCTGGCACAAATACTTGATTTATTTATTTTAACATGCACTGAATTCATAATGCAAAAAAATATGACAAGCACATCAGGAAACTATCAAGATTTTTATCACGTATTTATGATAATAATACATTTTGTTTCGAAAGACAATTTGCAAACAATAGTTCTAATCATAAACAATAAACTTTCTTTATCATATTACCGTCTTGCATGTCGCAAAGAGAGTCGTGTCATAGAAAATCAAAGAATTGAAGTATAAGTTTTTACATCCATTAATATCCGGTGATAATATATAACATTTTCTGTCATTGAAGTATATTGTTATACACTGTATATGAGTTAATAACTATGAACATTTTAGGTATCTTGTCGTTTGTCTATTTGTAGTGGTAAATGGACTTTAATTCAAGTTGCCATAGATTGTGTAGGTTTCATTAGCAGCTTCTTTGAAATATTTTTCCTGGGATGGTTTTGGAATGCTGTTTGTAAAAAAATTATTTTATCGTGCATGTTTGGAAGTAGAAGATTGTATTTCCAATGCATATCCCTGCTTCTTATGAATCAATAAACAGTTGGTTTTTCCAATCCTGTGTTCTTCAGAAACTAATGAAAGTGTGCATCATCCGTGTTATTAATGAGATCTTGCGTTTCTTGTAGCCATTTGGACTAAGATAAGTAGGATTTCCAATTGTTTCTACATCAGTGAAGAAATTTCGTTGCAATTATCCAGGATTTTCGATGCCAAATGAGATCTCTTATATATAAGCAAGTGTGCACATTTTATGGCCTCTTCTATACATGTAATTCTCTTCGGATTTATCAAATTTTTCATAACATCCTGCATTAAATATTCATATATACATGATTCATCGATTTAAAAAAAATCTGCACTCTAACGATAAGAACTGCAAGTTGTAATCAATTTTCAAAGGACTGAGAATAATTCCTTAAACCTTGAAATAGACTATGAGATACTATCCACTGTGGATGTATTTATTTTCGTGGGTTCCAATTTTCGTAGAAGTAAGAGAAGGTACATTTTCGTGGATACTTAATTTTGTGTTTTTCCGAAGTCTGCAAACAAGCCTGAAGTAAACGTGTCATTCGTTAAACATTCAATTTCGTACTTCAACTGTTCCCACGAAATCCACGACAATTGGTGTCCAACAAATGATACTAACTCCACAGTTAATGTTTGTTGATTTATGAGGTTTACTTGTACCTTCATTGAAGTACTGATTTATCAGAAATTAATATTATCTAATAGAAAGCGCCAAATTTATGCTACGTATAGGTCTTCAACAAAACATATCAATCAAATGGTCTCTAATGACTAAGAAACACTATAATACCGGGAAAACTTATGAGTAAAAGACGTCAAATAACTCATATACAAAAGAACTTGAATGGGTGTTTCCTCACCTTGACCTTCTATTCAGATGCAAACATGTTATTGAACAAAACTCTCTGTAAAATTACTAATTCGAAGTGTAAATATGTTTAATTGAGTTTCAACGTCTAATATAAACAATTTTCTTCTTTGTAAAAGCTGAGCAAATATAACATGCACAAAACAAAAGAAAAATAATCTAAATGAATTCCTCTTTGGTCTAGTATCTTCAGCAGAACAAAACAGCACATGGGTAAAAAACTAAAATAACCTAAATCGTGCTCACTACAAGTACACAAATTTGGTCCCACAGTTAACCCATACAAGTTATGTATTTGGTTGATCAACATTTTGGTCTCTAAAATACCCGATGACGGTATATCTTAATACATATATCTTTATAGTGTGCACTGTATCACAACTGACATTGGACCATTGTCAGTACTTGTTGTCTTATGTGATTAAGTTTGATATCCTCTCTTTATCATTGTTTACCTATGAACGCCAACATCAAATGTCACAGGAATGATGTGAAATCTAAATTGTCAGACACATCGGATATTACTAATAATTATTAACAAGAACCAACTTTAAAAAAGATATCCGACGTATTTAAATTTGAGTATAAGTTTAAAACTATCATTTCGATAACCTTCAGAAGCACAATGACTTAAAGCTGCATCTGAATGAACTACAAGAAATTTTTTACTAAGTCTGGCTATATTAAGGGAATAATATATAAGAATATTGTGATGATACCTAACAAATTTATTTGTCAAAAAATCCAGTGCAAATAACAAGAAACAAATATACATTTACTAATGTTTACATAAAACTAACGTTTTCTCTATTTGTGTTCAGTATTCTCGGTCCTCGTATCTTTCTGTTTACATTCACCAAAACCCCGCGTTCTAAAAGTCATGTACGTTCGTACAACAAAGTTTACATTACAAATTATATAATTGTCCCGAATAAACAGCTGTCATGGTTGTAAAGAGCTATTGGAGAAACAATTATTTTAATAAAAATATAAATCTTTGTAAGATCTAGTTCAAATATTTATAGTTGTTCACTTGCTTTCCATCACGATATAATTAACGAGACTTTTTTTCAAACACAACCAAATTACCCACCATGACAGCATCTTGTCCAATCACAGAAAGGATTTTCGAGCATGCGTATTCTGTTGCCATAGTTAAGCGTCCTTAAGTTCAAAGGGTACAAACCGAAACTATACCGACTACGTCGGAAAAGAGATATATGAATAATTCAATATGAAGGCAATACAACAGTGGTTGATTTTTAAAAGTTTTTGTTAAAAAATGTGATCAACAAAATGTACTTAAAATAGAAGACGGAAAACTGTTTTAGGAATGCAATGATTTCAAGTCAAATATGCAGAAAGAAGGATCATATTTTAAGTTGTCCAATATGATTTACTCTCATGTAAGACAACAACACTATTATTAATGTTTGAAAACATAAATCATGTAAGTTCGGTAGATAAATGCACTCGTGTATCCCAATTTCAGAATTTAATGTAGCATGTTTAACACGCTGTTTTAATCAAAGGACTCTTCTCCGATGTAACTCGATGCAAATGTTTATTAACAAAACTATGTTTTCGTTAGACTTACATATATGTACTTGTCATTGGTAATCATATCAGCTTTTCTTTTTATATCGTAAACTTTACAAATAATAAGTTATATATAAGTTAATGCAGCAAACAATATAAAGCATATTTTGTCAGTATGTATAAACAATTTTGATTGTTTAAGTCAATACAGAGATTCAAATTAATCCACGATTGTAAGAGTTTTATCTTCACTGTCAATTTGAAGAGAGGTAAATTAGTATTAACTTAATATTATTGCAAAACCAGGAAGAACCTTATTGACATCAAATGGTTAAGGTTGAGTTTTTATTAGAAATTGGTCATATTTTTCCCTACTAATGCCCGGAACAAATCGGATGTATGATCGGTAAATTTTCAAGTGGCAATAACTTTCCGATGATAAAAAATCATTATCACAATATCGGCAACGCCAAGCAGACTATTTGGATCATCATGACTTTCTTATTCCAATGCCAGATGAATAAAACATGTTCAGTGACTTTTTTAGAGTAAGTGGCAACAATTATTATAATTAACAGCTGATAACAGCTTATATGGTACAGTTGTCATACTTTGTTTTACGGTGGCCATTATAAAAACAACTAATCAAAACAGATTATAATGTTGGCAAGATCACGTAAAATGTTTAAGGAGGTTCGCTACTCAGTTTCAAAATAATAATTTATCATTGACAGGTAAAAGTTCACAAAAACTATAAAAAAAAATAACGACGATTTTATAAGACTTTTACGGATGGCTTATTATTATACATGTAAAAGATTTATAAAAAGAAAAATGGTGATCAACGGGCAAAATCTTTCAAGGCATTCAAATGAATAAAAAAAAAATACATAACATGAGTAGCGGACGTCCTTAATTTGATAATAACAGTGGCCAGGATAATCGGTCAGTCTAAAACAACACAGACAACTTACACAGGAGTTTATTTAAGAATTATTTTCGATGTCAACTGGCTGCAAAAGTCCACATATATAGTTTGACATTCAAACTAACAGTTAAAAATAAACTGAAAAGACCATGCCAAAATGAGAAAAGACAAAAAGACAAACAACAGTATACCAAACACAACATAGAAATCTAAAGACCGAGCAACATTAACCAACCAACCACACACAAGAATGTAAAACACTGCAAGAAATACATGTGTCGGAAAACAATGAATTAAGGTATGTAATTGTCTTTTTCCCTTCTTTTTTTTAACTTAGTTACGCTTCTTTTCATTTTATTGAAATATAATCCTGTTTTATTTTTTAAAATCATATCTACTTTGATCTTTATTGCCGATACACTTTACAGTATCGTTAAATCTTCCACAAATTGCCCATTCTGACAACCAGACAAATTTGGTACCAAAGGTGTAATTATTCAAGTCATTGATAAACTCCCACGAGATATTTTCTAACTGTATAAAACAAAGTGCACGTAAACACTGCAAACTAAGATTGGACAGATGAAATTTTGTTTCTGAAAGAAAATTTGTGTGACAGTGTTCGCGTGGGGATTTGTGTCCTTTCAACTGAAAAATAAACTAAAAACTAAACACAATAACAACATGAATAAATGGCTTTCATCAAATCGAGTATTCCTGTGTACTCCAGGATATATTTAGAGATATTGATGAATTGGAAATAAGCATAGAACTCCACTCACGCACTATGTGCAACTTTGTTACTTGATGCATGCGATAAAGAAGAGGTTGGATAAAAACTGCTCATTGTAAAAATCAAATTACAACTACTGACTATATTCTCAATGACTTGGGACAGACAAATTAATATATTTTGGGGTTGCATTAGTTTTGTTGATACTAACTCAAGTGTAGTGGGAAAATAATAAGTTACAGGTTAAATAAACTGGTACAATAAATATCAATCCAGTAAAAGTGGTTTCTCACGATGAAATTACGAAAGGTAACTAATGTAATCAGTTAGATACAGATTTAGAAAGGACAATGTCAAAAGGTTTACACAATTATCTTTGTACAGTGTAAGTGAAAACATTTAGGCATAGATAACTTCAGATTTTGAATCTACATTTTAACTTCATATTTGAGTAGCTTTCCAAGTGTAATATTCGAACACCACTGGTAATTATTAGTCCTGTGTAGAAAAACGTGTCACGAATACTAAATTATAAGGCTGGTGTCATTGATGAGTTTAAATGTTTTTATTAGTACTCAAAACATTAGTTTTTAATTCTGATTAGGTAGGTAGCAAAGAACCCCCCCCCCTAAAAAAAACCAAATTCAAACAGAACAATGATTCCCTATACTTTCGAATTGAAGAAAAAGGATGGCCGAGTTCCTCTCAAATAACAGATTTACTCTATCACATATATATGCATGTGCCTTTAACAAATCTGCAAAATCATCCCTGTTGCACATATATTCATCTTAATAATGTGTTTGTAAGGTAGTGTTGATGGTAAATCTTTTATACTTTGTTTAATCTATTAAAGGAATGGCTGTAATTTATTTTCTGTTTATCAAAAAAAAATTATCAAAGTGGTGAACACTGAATAACCCCCGTAGTATGTTATTTTTAAGTACTACTTTTTTTTGCTATGTCGAAAAGACAAAATAATGTTTATGAGCGGATAGACAAAACACTGTCAGTCCATGACAAGACAGTTATATCCACAATTAAATTATTCCAAATTGTTATCAACTTCAGCAATTTGGTCGATATATATTTTAATTTTGGGTCCTCAATGCTCTTCGACTTTGTACTTTTTGGCTTTATAACTATTTTGATCTGAGCAAACATTTCTTATTTCATCTCCCAATTTCAGATTTCTTAAAATCCCTATATTCGATGCATGTTTATCACGCTAGAATATCCCTTAGGGAAATCCACACATGTTGTTTCAGTGACATCGTTTATCAAAGTCTAAAAGCAAGGACAAATTAAGCAGATCAATCAAAGCCAACTATAATAATGCAAATCATATAGGAATTATTTATCTTCAATCATTTTTTATTTATTCTATTTCATTGTTGTGCTACTCTATACTTATAATCTCACTTTCATCGTTTAATTGCCATATCTCTATTTCATCACCGTACTAAATAATGAGCTTTTAATTATCAACTTAATATTCCGAACATTGCTGTTATAATCTAAGAATTGATCTACGCAACAATGTATGTCGGATTGTTTTGTATAGCGATTCTTATAGTCCCTCCCCATTTAAGTCTTAGATTAGTATACAATATGACGTTTTACGTATTAAAATATGTAAGAAGGTTGTCTATTGTTCCTTTGAGACAAGTTAAGGTAAATCATAGGTGTATAAAAGTTTCTTATACTTAGCCAAAAGGAAGATTTAACTAGTATGTTCTTTTCAAAAATATAATAAAAACGATGGGTCACCGACCGTGCTATTTTTCAAGCTATGAGTCGTTAAAAATTGCCTAAATTTGCTAACTTAAAAAGAATGACCATGAAAAAATACATTTGTGAATAAAAAGAAATCTATTAGATAGAACTTTGAAATAAATTGTTAGAAGATAGGTTTTATAATATTTTCAAAGAAAAAAAAAGAAAAAATAGTGTCCCCAAACTTGTTTTCTTGTTACAAGTATAATTTTTTTTTTAATATTTCCATATCAGTCCAGTATAAAAAAAAGTTATTTCCTCTTTAATGGTTTAGTTGAAAAATTTATTCTAAAACACAAAAGTTTGTTATTTGTTTCAGTATTTTGGATAATGCAATAAATTAGCAAGTTTTCTTCGTATTGATAAACAGTTTAACTAATAAAATTGCACATCAGTCTACACATTTGTAGATCTTGGCTAAAAAGTAGACTGATCGTGTACTGCGAAAGTACAATTCAAGATGGCGGTAAATACCATAAATCTACCATAATTGTTAAATCGTTTTCGACGTGAATTCACTTTAACATAACTATTTTTCTGAACCAGATGCGCATTTTGTTAATCAATGTCTCATCAGTGATATTCCAGGCCAAAGTTTTGACAAAACAAAACATATTTAAAGGATAAAGAGCGTATTTACCAATACAATGACAAAACGTTTAGGCAAAGTCGGGCACACAATCAGAGTTTTGCATATGAAGTTACTGTAAAGGCTCACAGCGGTCGTTTGGGCTATCGAGCTAACAAAGACATGGTATGCCATGCAATTTGACATATTCAAACGAATGAACTAATACACATTTATGAGACAGTTGCTAATAAGACTTTTCACAAGAGACCAAAATACGTATTATTTCTGTTCTGTAATTAGGTTTCTATTATTACAATCGAAAAAGAGACATTTCTTAGTTTCCGAATCATCGTTCTATTATGCTCATGATTGCTGATGCAGTCTTCAGCATCGTTTAATATTCTGCAGAGTAGCCAGTAGTGTAATTATATAAGTCATTGTTAGATTCCAATGGGAAAGTTTCAAGTTGTATAAAAACAAAATATGGGCGTTAATAACTAAAACTGCAAAAGGAGATTTAACAGATGAAAGGCTGTTCCTTTTCTTACAATGAATAGAAAAAAGTAAAGTAATGAAAAGGCGGAACTCCGAGGAAAATTCTAAACGAAACGTCCTTAAGCAAATAGCAAAATCAAAATTTCAAATACATAAAAAAAGTACGCTTGGGATTGGAGTCCTTTCGACTGACTAAGTAAAATTTAGCACAATACCAACATTTATAACAGTTGTTATCCATTCGTTTGATGTGTTTCAGCTTTTGATTTTGCCATTTACTTTGACACCTTCTGTTAAGAATTTTACTCGGAATATGGTATTTTTATTATGTAACTTTTGAATGCAAATGTAATAATGATTGATGGTGTGTGTAATATATATGAATGAGTGTGATATATATATATGATGTATACGACTAAAAAAATATAGCTTAATTTTATATACATGTGAACATCTTATACTTTTAGGTATTTAACATTCAATTTTTTATGGTAATATTCTTTAAAGCACAAAAATGTCAGTATTCACCTCAAAAGATAACAAACCCTTTAAACATACTTATTAAGAAGGAATATAGGTACGATACTGTTGTCAGGTCATCTTTTGGCTTTAATATAGTAACATATTTGTTTAGACGCCAGCTGAATGACTCCTGCAGGTGCGGGAGTTTCTCACTACACTGAAGACACACTGGTGGCCTTCAGCTTTTGTCTGCTCTATGGTCGGGCTGTTGTCTCTTTGACACAATCTCTATTTCCATTCTCCATTTTACTGTTTTTGTTACTATTCGGTAGTTGAAGACAATACTTATTTCTTTACGGAAAAAGTGTTAGGAAAAAAAATCGTATATAATGCTATAACACACCTTTATAAAACCTCATATAACTGTTACGTAATTCTGTCTTACTTTCAGATATTTGTGATTATTGTGGTATTCTGAGTGACACACAATTCTATAACAGTATAAAGCAATCTTTTATTTGCAAAACATTTAAATTCAATATAGAATCATGACATTTACATAGATTTTGTTTTCATTGCAGAATTTGTGGTTCTTTGTTCGGATTGATTTGTCAAATACTTTTGTATTAAAACAAAACAAATAAGTAAATTTAAATGAGTGAATGATGATTATATTAAATCTTATCTTAAAGAATATTAAATCAGCTTTGAAAGCATTTCTTTGAGGACATTCTTAGGAATCAGCAACTCTTTCACAAATATCAGGTTTTTCTTTATTTTATGTCGTCCAAATAACAATTCAGTTATTATATTCCTATTTCCTGGTGAGTCTATGCAGTTCTTTTATTTTTGTTTATTCTTAAGAGTCCAAATCCTTTTCATTTCTGTATATATTTATGCCATTTTTTTATCGCATGAAAAGTGTTTTCAAATCAATTATAATTCACTCTGAAAGCAAACCATTCTCTTTTAATATAAATTTTGTCGTTTACAACATTGCATATTTTGTTAATATTGCTGTATATGTATGTTATGGAAATCTAATTATGTCAAACTTTGTTCTATAGTATATCATTGATACTTCAAATGTGTCATACTAAGTAATTTTGTAAATATTGTTTCTTCTTTTTACCTATGAAAATGAGAGTGAAAATATTGAATGTTTCAAAGATAACAACCCTGTAAGAAGAACAGAAATCAACCCAAGATCAGCAAAGGGTCTTAGAAACATTGAGAAAATCACGCACCTGGAGGCTGGCTTAAGCACTTTTTTTATCATTTTGAATATTTTATTGTCTCATTTTATTTAACATTTTGAACATTTTATTGTCTTATTTAATTCAAATTTTGAAAATGCATGCATCTGATCAACACAAAATAAAAGTATGAATAATAACACAACAACTGCTAATACATTTAACCTTATGGATACTATTGTAATTAATGAAACTTATGACAATGTCACATCCCACAGCATCAAATTAAATCTGACTGTATACGAAGTGTTTCATTAACAAACAGTGCATTTGGTAAATAACAAGCTGGTATATGAAAGTACATGCCTTTGGTTAGTAACAGACTGACATATAACATTACATTTATCATGACAATTATTGGACGATAACAAATGTTTAATCCATCGATAGTAAAAACAACTAAATTCTTAGCTCCGCAGAAATATAAGTATGTCGATTTTTTTTTCTACTAGACTTAGTATTCTAATGTATTTTATACATAGGAGTATCACAAGCTCACTATACTTCTAGGGAAAAAGTAAGCTAAGTCGTTGTAACGACTTACAAAATTAAATAAAACTCCAACCTGACACTAACTCGGGTTAGTTTTGTTCGTCCTTTCATATACATTTGACTAAACAGTGTGTTGTTCATATGAAACACACAAAGAAAATCATAAAAAAAATCCATCATAATTAAATCCATCATAATTCCAGCACATAAATATATATATACTGTATGTATATGATTTTTGATATAGAACATGATCTAACCATTGGTAAAATGTTAGTGATCTTTTAAATTAATCTATTGAGTATTTATTTATCTTTTGGTATGTCTTTTTGTATTGTTGTACTATAATTATGATTACACTTTCATCGTTTTATTTCCACATTTCTATTTGAACGGTATTTTGTAATGTGCTTCATCATCAAATTATTCCTAGATTCTTTGTATTTACGTAATGAATGTATTCACGCAACCATGCATCCAATTTTAATTGCGTTGGAAACCACAAATAGCAAGGACATTAGGGGAATTACACTTGTGTATCATAGTCCCATCTACTTTATGAAATTTGTCTGAAATTAATAACCGTGATGGATAGAAAATGGATTACTTGATATTATCAATTTGTCTAATGGTTTGTATAGTGATCCTGATCACCCCCTCATCGCTTAAGTATAATATTTGTATAAAGTACGACTTGTTCACTTTAAATTGCATCCTTTCTACATTTGATTGGCTAATTTCAATTCGAACAGCTAACAGTTTAAAAGCTTCAGTAGTGATTTACAATCAGCATAAATAACCAACCACGTGTTACAAATAGTGTTTCAGAAGATGTCATTTTTTTCATGTAGAAAAGAACGCAATTACAATGAATATCAAGATTTCAAAAAGGATATAGGTCGTTTACACTATTTGGATAAGGAGGCTTATATCTATTGATTTAGCCACAACTGTTGTTTGGTGGTGGTGTCGATAGCTTTTGTTGTTAAATAAACTCATCATAGATACCAGGACTTAATTTTGTATATACGCCAGACGCGCGTTTCGTCTACAAAAGACTCATCAGTGTTTCTCGAATCCAAAAAAGTTAAAAAGGTCAAATGAAGTACTTGTCTTTTTAATGACGTTCCACATACACATATTTATAATCCGAATTATTTTGACAAGTGTGTTTTCTTGTTGATTGGGGACTTTCCTTTTTGAATTTTCCTTGGAGTTCAGTATTTTTGTGATTTTACTTTTTGTCTATTATAGCTTACGAAGTTGTCATTAATATAAATGTATTAAGACCATTACGTTTTAAGACGACCGATAGAAACGTAGTTTTAGAATTAAACTTCAAAAACATCTAAGAGCAAACGCACAGTAGCAACAGTTTCTGTATCTCATTCATTCGGTGTTGTTGCTGTTCAAACCTTGCTACCTAAAGACGTCCGTTTGGTTGTACAGGATGTATAAACCAGAAGCCAAGAAATTTTGAATAAGATGTTTCGTTAATAGATATTATCTAGTTAACATCCATTGCAACAGCTCTTTGAGAGGTCCGTATGAGGCTAAATTATCTGTCCCTATCCGCTTTATCCTTATTGTATACTGTACAATTTACCCAAATCTAGAACTTACAAATTGTATACTAGTATACTGTTAATTTTTTATAGTCCATATCGTGCAT
The DNA here is from genome assembly GCF_965363235.1 of Mytilus galloprovincialis. NCBI lineage: Eukaryota > Metazoa > Mollusca > Bivalvia > Mytilida > Mytilidae > Mytilus > Mytilus galloprovincialis. The sequence goes on along the minus strand of NC_134850.1, from coordinate 56,024,668 downwards.
GACAAACTTGCCGCCGGACGTTAAGCAAACATAAATCAATTATATCAGGCCCTTTATGACTAAGTTTTGTCTCAATGGTAATTATACCACCTCTTCTCATCTGATATACAGTATCTAGTGATAGTCAAGAAAGTGATGAAATTGGTGTTAAACACAAACAATCAATCAACCAATCAAATATATATAATTTAATTTTGTATGTAACGCGTCTTCTGATTGGCTGAAGTTATTTTGCTATGAGCCCATAGTCATAATTAAGTCATGTGACCGTGACGTCATCAACGTTTTTTCATAGTTTTCTACGGTTTAAAATGGAATTTAGAATAAAACTATAAGAAATGACTGTAATATTGTTTCTGTCTATTCGAAATAACATACAAAATGTGTTGCACACTCTTAAATAACTCTTAAATAACCCGGTACAAGCGTTAATCAGTGTTCACAAAATTTTTTATGTTATTTCTTTATAGACAGAAAAAATATTACAGTCAATCCTTAAATAGACAGGACCAATGATCCATAGACGACCACAACTGTAGTAGATGCTGTGCTTTTTTCATAATGGATTGTTCAAACTGTTTGGGTATTACAAAAAATCCCACCGTTGTTAGTCGTGTGTGGAAATCAACAGGGAAATTCATATATTTCTGTTTAGAAGTTAGATTAAATACAGTTCTTTGACAGATGTTAAATCAAGGCTTTACGAATCTACGTTGTTCCTCAGAATCTATCTCTATTCATGAGTTCAACCTACTGTTTGTTTTAAGTTTGCATTACAAATATATCCTAGTATTACTGGAACTGAAAATAATTCATTTTATTTGCACAGCCATGTGTTACTAACTTTTACCGTTGATAATACTTAGTGGTCTAATCTTCGACGGATTGGAACTGCCCTATCGATCTTACTATATAATAACATTGTCAATCTTCTCAGCGATGATTGATAAAAATATCAATCTTTATGGAGTTAGCGTATGCATTGGGATGTACTCTTTGTTTTTGTAGAATGTGGATGTCAATAATGTTCTTCCGGTCCTGTTGTCATGATCTCTATGATAGACAATATGTTAACATAAACTGTAATACAGTTGATATATTTAATCAGAATAACCTTTTGCAGACGTACTAACGGTTTCGTGTTTTACTTATTTTGATATCCGTTACAGGAAGAATGCATCAATACTGCACAGCAAATTTGAAAATTGATTTATTGTGATATTTTTACCATCAAAATCATTCACATAAGACATGTGTACTAACTGTGAGGGTCAACAGATATAACAGGAGTAATCTTAATATTTCATAGAAATTCATAATAGCATCAGAATTAATAGTTCGCCTACACGGTTAATGTTTTCTATCATCGATTTTTATTTTCAAACTGGATTTTCTGTTGTTTTACATTAAATTCATCGTCTGCTGTGATAACATGGATTACGTTATACTCAATGTTAGTGGAACGATATTTCGTCTGCACAAGAAAACCTTCTGTCGTCTGCCGTCAAATTGTTTTGAAAATTGTGTTTCTAACCAACTAAAAATGGACGAAAAAGACTCGTGTGAGGAATATTATCTTGAAAGACATGCAGAGAGTTTCACAGCGATTGTTTGGTTTTATACAAATGGAGAATTGCATATGCCATCTTCGGTCTGTCCGTCTGTCTTCTGCAGGGAATTGAAATTTTGGCAAATTGACGACCGTAAAATGTCGCGATGTTGTTATATGAAGTATGTGTCATTTTTTGAGGATCAAGCTTTACTAAAAACATTTGAACTCGAAGAAACGAAAGCCGGAAGGTCTGGAAATATTCTTCGTCCATCGAATAGCAAATGGGAATATACAAGAAGAAAAGTTTGGCGAGTGCTAGATGACCCAATGTCGTCTGCCTTAGCAAAGGTACAGTATTATGATCTATCACGTGTGCTGTGCTGCATCATGATGTAGTGATGATATGTTTGAGTTGTATAGATGAAACACAATTAACACATTTAATATTTTTTGTTACTCAGGGGTTCTTCTGTTATCTTCTATGGTGTTGTTGTCGTTGGCTAAATAATATCCCTATATTACAGTCTATCGATAGTTTGTCAGAACAATTAAAACTATTCATTCAGCTACTTTTTTTTCAATATAAGATTCGCATATTTTTGTTCCATATTATTCGCGATATACAGGTACTGTTCCGAAATTGTAGAAACCATTAAATAGAAACTGTCAACCAAAACTATTTGACATATTTTCAAACGAATGCTACTTAATGTGCTAAATCGCTAGTTTTTAAACATTGATTCATTAATGTTTGAGTAACCCGCAGCAAATGCCTCATGTTTTTTAGGAAGGAAACAAATTAACAATATATTAAAAAGACAGGTTATATATTGTCGTTTGTAGGGAGGGTATTTCGTTCATAAGGACTGGTTTACAGTCTATAGCTACTCGGCAGATATGTAGGCTATTGTCCATTGCCATCTACGTGTGTGTCTATATCAATGTGAACCATGCCCGAAGACAATAACATACTATTTGTATCTGACCTGTGAACTAGTTTCTTTAATATAGACATATATATATATATATATATATATATATATATATATATAAAATAGAGGTTAAATTGGACAGAAGTGGAAATTATGCTCTGCAACAAGTCACTTACGGACCCCTCTAAGAGCTGATGGCAGGGTTTATTATAACTTACAGTGTGTGAAGCACTTTCCATTTACGCAACATCGAATTTAACGTCCCGCTTCTGGACAAGACGATGCTGAGTGTTCTAAATCCCACACATCTAAACGAACGCCCCTACTCATCATGGATTTTCCTGTAGGATGGAAGAAGACAGCAGATGAACCTTTCGGTATTCAAATATTTTTGAATATGTCCTCTTTTCTTAATAAAACTCAGCTAAAAAGGTATCGTAGAGAAGGTTATACACATGTTTCTGATTGACTCGGTTAATTTTTTCTATCAACAAGTTGATCTACAATCGGTTGAATAAAATAGACTATTCTTAGCACAGGTGATCAAATAACTTTAAAACATATGCCCATTAAACATCTATTTTGAGCGTATGTCGTTTCTTGATGACTGCTATTGAGTACTAAATCATTTAGTAAATGCAATACGTTAATCAATGGATTCAAAATCATATCATGAACGACATCGTTTCCTGATATTAGTTTCAAATGATGCGATGGATTTGAATGGTGTATGTGATTCAATTAATGAAAGAATTTTGAAAAAAAAATTAGATTAAACTCACTGCATTTAAGTTGTGCATTGAAATGATTATCCAGGGTGTAAACTAGAATATTTCCTCTAAAATCAATACATCTGGAATAAATAGCAATTCTTATGTGGTTTGTGTTCTAGGCATATACATTGAGGGATTGTGTAATCTTTAATAGGAAGTTATTCAGGAGTTCATTAAAGATATCGTGTTCGATACTATATTAGATACTTATCTAACGCCAAGTGTTGTGTAAAGAGAGCTACAAACCTTTGAGGCTTTGCTACTTTTTGGGTTAATGCACATTTAACTAGGTTTTTTTTACCCAGAGGTACTTCTGCTATCTATTATGGTGTTGGTGTCGGAAGTAGCTAACTAATATCCTGAAAAGGCCACAATACCTTTTAAATACTACTATATTACAATCTCTCAACAGTTTTGCAGACAACTAATATTCATTAAATCACTTCTATTTAATTTAAGATCTGCACATTTTGCTCTGCACTATTCACGCCGTATTGGTACTGTTCCGAAAGTGTAGATGCCAGGAAATAGGAACTGTAAAACTGAGTATTTGTTCAATGTAATGTGAAAAGACACTATTTAGTGAACAATGATTCACACACAGCAAATGCGTCATGTTTATTTAGGAAGGAAACAAATTAACGATAAATGCAACAGGCAGGTTATATATTACCATTTGGGACGTAAAGGAGGGGGTCGCCCATAAGGACTGGTCGACAGTCTACTCATCAGATACATGTATGTAAGCTATTACCTATAACCATCTACGTGTATATCTACATTCATGTGTACCCTGCACGGAGACGATAACATACTAGATTTATCTGACCTGTTGACGAGTTTTACACTAGTCATGTTTGGAGCACTTATAGTTTGCTGTTCGGTGTAAGCTAAGGCTCTGTCTTGAAGGCCTTACTTTGATCTATAATGGTTTACTTTTACAAACTGTAACTTGGATGGAGAATTGTCTCATTTTCGCACCCAAACCACATCTTCTTTATATCTATCTACTAATTTAGACAGCGACTGAAAATTGAGTTTAAGTTGGATGGTGGTTAGAAATTGTGCTCTACATCTGGACATCACTATTTAAGCAAAAACGAATTTAACGTCCCGCCGATGGAAAAAAACAACGTTGAATCAAATAACTTTAAAACATTTGTACATTACATATCTATTTTGAGCGTTTGTCATTTTTTTATTCACTGCATGCTATGGAGTACTAAATAATTTAGTACATGTAATTCGTTACTCAATGGATTCTAAATCATATCATGAAAGACATCGTTTCCTGATATAAGTTTTAAATGATGCGATGGATTTGAATGGCTTTTGTGATTCAATTAATGAAAGCAGGTTGAAAAAAGAATACTAGTTGATTAAACTCACTGCATCTAAGTTGTGCATTGAAATGTTAAACCAGGGTATAACTAGGATATTTAATCCATAATCAATACATCTGGAATTAATAGCAATTCTTTATGTTGTTTGTGTTCTAGGCATACATTTAGGGATAAGGTAATCTTTAATGGGAAGTTATTCATGAATTCATTAATGGTATCGTGTTCGCTAAGTGTTGCATAAAGAGAGCTACAAACTTTTAAGTCGTTGCTCCTTTTTGGGTTCATGCAATGTCCTAATTATTATTATTTTTCGTAATCTTCGTTTGTTTTCTTAGTCAATTTATTAGATTTAATCATCGGTAATAAACTGTTATTTGTTTTGGTTGTTCAAAACTTTTCTTGTCGTTCAAAATGGCACAACTCAGACTGTAATAATTTTGTGTTGATACTATTGTTGTTATTCTACATAGTTACCAAACTATTTTAAAATCATAATTATGTGAATTCAAAAGTTAAAGGTTCAAGTTTATATTATAAATGATAACTACTTAATTTGAATTTCTTTTGAAAATAAATGTAAAGTATATTTTATATCTATCATGTCCAATAGTACATGCCGAAACATAATTTCTACTTTCGGAATGAAATATAGTCTGTGATTAAATCAGTGTAGTAACCTCTTTTTGTAGGAGTGCAATGAAAATGTATGAACTGCATCATTAGTTTTATAAAAAACGGAATTGAAAGTATAAACAATTTGGTTTATTATTGTTCCCAGAAAATCAGTTGTCTATCAGTTATTTCTGTTTCTATTGAATCTGTGCAGAAAAATCTGTTATTTACTGACAATGTAATCTGCAGATGTATGTGTTGTCTAGACAACAAACTTATAGTAGGGAACTCTTAGTAGTATTCTAACCTTAAATGACTAATTGAATCAGAAGAGATGAATACACTTTACCCCAAAGATCTGTGAATTCACAAGCAATGGTAATAAACTTTGATTTCTTATGAATATGCGGATATGTTGTAAGATTGCAAAACAGACAACTATCCACCAGACACGAAGGAATGAGAATGTAATCAATTAAAGTTTGTCAGCACAAATTATACGTATGTACAATTCTAAAGGAAAACATTTTCGGATTGTTCAGAAAAACACGTGAATAAAGAGAGATTTGATATTGAACAGGTTGTGCTTGCATTTTGGGACCTCGTCTTACCATGCGTACATACATGAATATATATAATTAAGGCACGCTGATAGCCATTCGGTGACCTGTAGTGTTTCGACCTTTGGTTCTGATGGATTATCTTATCATTGCAACGTCTTGTACTATATATAAAACCACAACTCATAACTTTTATAAAAGACTTCTTTGAATTTGAGTTTAATTAGAAATGCAACTTATTAGCACATTTGTATCTAGATTTCTCTTAACTGTAGAATGTTCTAGATTTCTGAAATGTCCCCAATGTTATTCTTCTTAATTATCTTTCCATCACCCCATACTGGAGCAATTTTGTAGTGCGAGGTATTTTAGGATCCACGTTCCAACGTATGTCAAAATTGCCTTAGTTTACAGAACACCTTATCAACACAAATTTAATACATTCGACTATTTCAGTGCATTTAGACAGCATCGGGTGAATAGGAATAAATCTAACAATACTTATAAGAGAAAATATGAATAATATTAAATTTTGTAATAACAAAATGACATCATGATACATTTCTTGATTACTATAATAAAGGGTGGTTTTATAAAAAAAAAAAGAAGGTACTGATTAACGATCAAGAATTGTTAGTGGGAGAAATACAGATAAAAACATGGCAAAAATGAAATAACGATCAGTCAAAACGCTACAAAAGATTTAGCACCACAGACTCTACCAAATAACGATAGTGAACTCAGACGCCCCGGACTATTAAAGAATCAATCAATGTAATAATTGTTTTCCTTTCGGTCAATAAAGACAAATGGTTCCAGCGAGGCGAGTTGTAAAATTGTCCACGTATATCCCTTGGCATAATATGCACTTCTGATATTATTTACATAGACGTGATAAATAAGTGATAAATAATCAGACTGCAGGTTCTGAACAATAAAAGTAAACTATTTAATATGTTCAATTATAACAGATTGTTCTGCAAATAATGTTAATGACAAATAATCTTAGGTCGATCGGAGCTTTGTGTAATTTGTATTAATGTGTTTAGATTTTGTTATAACTGATGAATTAATCGACTTAATATCGTGATACTAATAGTATAATTGTTACCGGGCTGTAATAAAATTAACGGTACCAATTTTTCTTGCACCAGATGGGCATTTCGACAATACATGTCTCTTCAGTGCTGCTCGTGGCCAAAATATTTGAAATCCAAAGCTTATATAAAAGATGAAGGGCTATAATTCAAAATGTCAAAAAAGTATAGCCAAATCCGTGAAAGGAATCAGAGCTTTGCATGAGGGAGATACATTCCTTAATTAATAATAATTTCTATCATTTTGTAACTGCAAAGTTTAATAACACAAAAAATCCGTATTTTCATGCCAGTACCGAAGTACTGGCTACTGAGCTGGTGATACCCTCGGGGACTAACAGTCCACCAGCAGAGGCATCGACCCAGTGGTAGTAATAAGATTAACGGTACCAATTTTCTTGCACCAGATGCGCATTTCGACAATACATGTCTCTTCAGTGATGCTCGTGGCCAAAATATTTGAAATCCAAAGCATATATAAAAGATGAAGAGTTATAATCCTGTAAACGTTTTAAGAAGTTCCATATTTAGCAATACACTGACTAATGTTATAGATGTGCGTAATTGCTAATGCGCTGTTCAAGGCGTTAGTTGCATGATAATAGTTGCATGTACCTTATGTTTGTATCATTTGTGTGACATGTTCGCATTGCATATCAAATTTTGTGTTTCATTATAATGTACAAATACAATTTTGTGTTTCATTGTAAGGAACAAAAACAACCAGGCTTATCCACCATTTTCTACTTTTAAAAATGCCTGTACGAAGTGAGGAAAACGATAGTTTCTACTCATTCGTTTGATGTGTTTGATCTTTCGATTTTGCCATTTGATTATAGACTTTCCGTTTAGGGGTTAATTTCCTCGGAGTTCAGAATTTGTGTAATGCTACTTTTTTTATATGGTAAATATGGTTTTATATGATATATGGTCTGGGTTTTATATTTACTTTAAAGGGACACTAGCTACGAGATATACAAAAAAAAATAATGTATTATTTGTTTTGCTCAATCATTAATGAAATGCAAAAAGTGAAATAATAATTTGCTTTAAGCAGCCAGTATGGTTCAAATTTTTCAAAGAAGGCTAAAAACATTGATTATGAATTATTCACTTGCAAGTGAGTAATTCGATCTCATTGAATCCGTATTCATGTGAACATCAATTTAACCCCTTAGCTTGAGATGAATATCAGGTGAATTGTATGTGTAAAGTTATTTAAAGGAAAAGAATGTCAACATTGAAAGTGAAACAAAGGTAAATCATTTGATTGAATGATTCAATCCACAAAAATGCATCCTTATACATGTTAAACAGGTAAAAACGATGATAAACATTTAATTTTCAACTATAATATGAAATTAAATAGACTTAGAAAAATCAAACAGCACGAGTTTGCTTAATCTATGTATATCTTTATTTATGTTTACATCGCTTATGTGGTCATCGGATGCCTTATTAGGGGTCAATTTGATAGTTACAACAATGTAATTAGATGGCGGCTAGACTAAAATACACATGAAACGAAGTTACGTATGTTCATGCCCGTGCCCTGTTAATTGTTTATTTCAGACTTTTAATAGTTTGGATAAATATTATACATTGTTATAAATCAAATAAGAGAATTTGATTAAAATCAGTGAACATGAATTTGACAGTTTAATAAAATCATGGGTACTTTAGTTTGCCTTTTAAACTTTTATGGATTTGACCGTCATTGCTAAGTATTTTTTTAGACAAATTGCACATATGGCGTACCTCATACATACTATGGTGCATTTATTTATTCATAAAGATGAAAATTGTTTTACATCTGCTCCCTGTTTCTAATTTAGTTTTATCTGATTGTTTCCCAAAACTGCTTCATCAACTATTCACCTAATGCTTTTGTTCATTATGATCACATCTGCTATATAATTAACGGTAGACAAAGATCACTGATCGGGTAGCGATAAAAAATGGAATGTATTTTGTTGACCTTTTATAGCTGCATGATATTGCGTAATGGTAATTTAGGCATTATTTAAACACACAACTAGCATTTGCATTTGATTTTTTTCTTTTTCGTGTAGTCTCAGTGGAGGATCCAGGAAGGAGGTTCCGGGGTAGGAAACCCCTCCCTTTGTTTTAACGATCAATCATTATGCTTTTGAATAGGGACATATGGCTGAAAACCGGCCTCTTTTAAAAAAGGCAATCCGCTCCTGATTAAGAATAGGATCATGCAAGGCCTTTTTAGTGTAAATCAGTTTTATAGTTACAGTACGAATTGATACAGTAGTACTGATTTGTACTTAAAGAAGTCAGGTGTAAATCAGAATGTTATACCTATAGGAATCCTGACGTTTGATACTTTACGATAAGGATTCTTAATCCCGGAGGATAAAAAAAGTACATGACAAACAGAAACAACAACTAATCATTTACTTATAAATTGTCTAACTTTTTTTTAATGATCCTCTATAACCTAGAAACTAAGAAACGAGAAAAGAGTATACATAAACGAGTGTGCGATTTTTTTTATAATACCAATCTTCTTACCATAAAGATAAGTTTATAACTGTAGCATATAAACAAATTCGTTTGTATTTTATTCATACATATATTATTCCGTTTATAAATTTTCAAGAAAAAATACAATTGAAACAGTTAATAGTGCATGAACTCTTGGTGATGTATCAACAGTTTGTGTGTATGTTTCACTAGACGTCATCTAACAGACTGCTCTTTTGTTCCGACGTTGGAAAGTTCCGGGCGGAAAGAACTAACTAGCCGAAAAGTTCCTGAGGAATTTATTAACTAGTTACTTTGTTCTTCCTGTGGTTTAAAAGTTCCACCGGAACAAAGTGACTAGGTGAAAAGTTCCAACGGAACATATCAACTAGTTAGAAAGCTCTTTTTTGACAAATTAGTCAAAACCGGAACTAACAAACTAGCCCAAAAGTTCCAACGGAACTTATCAACCAGGCAGAAAGTTCCATTTGGAGAATCGATGCAAAGTAAAAGCGCAACATATTATATTTGAACCTTTCAAAGGGGAACCAAGATACTGATTACAAAAGTCAAAAGGGACTTATCAACCAGTCACAAAGTTCCTCTATGGCAATAAAGTCAAAACTGGAAATAGCAAACTAGCCCAAAAGTTCCAACGGAACTTATCAACCAGTCACAAAGTTCCATTCGGAGAATCGATGCAAAGTAAAAGCGCAACATATTATGTTTGAACCTTTTCAAAGGGGAACAAATATACTAGCATCAAAAGTCAAACGGAACTTATCAACTAGTCACAAAGTTCCTCTTTGTCAAATAAGTCTATAACGGAACTGACAAACAAGTCAAAATTACCAACGGAACTTATCAACTAGTCAGACAGCTACATTCAGAGAATTCACTAAAAAAGGGGATAACATATCACACAGTTCCGTTTATTGTTGTTCTGTTCCGCCAGAACTATTCAACTAGCTATATTGTTCCGGGATTTTTCAACAAGCTACTTTTTTCCGGAACTTTTCGACTGCGCTCGGAATAAAACAACGGAAAGTTCCATCGGAACGAAATAACTAGTTGAAAAGTTCCGCCGGAACAAAGTAACTGACGGAACATAATGGCTGTTACATATTCATATTATTGACCTTTGACTCCGGAGATAATAGTTACTCGACAGGTTGCTTTATTTCTGTGCTTGGGCATTATAGTGCTCGGTCAAGTAAATAGTTATCAAAGGTACCAGGATAACAGTTTAGTACGCCAGACGCGCGTTTCGTCTACATAAGACTCATCAATGACGTTCATATCAAAATATTTATGAAACCAAACAAGTAAGATCAACTAAGGAAATCAAGCTTAAAATATGTGTAATTTGAAGAAAAGTACCAGTTTTATGTTTTCTGTCTACGACATTATCATCGGAAAACAGTTAATTTGTTCCCTAGATTGCCACCAATTTGAAAAGAAAATTTTATTTTAAGGTCATTTCCTTCAAAAACATTAAAGATCTAATATGTAGAGGATTCATTTTGCTTACGATCTGTTACCAGAGTAGAAATAGGTTTGATACCATCGATATTATTGATTGAATATTGGATATTTATCATTGTCTGGCTAATCACAAAATAAGATAACTTGATGGTTTAGAACCATTAATAGGTTCATGATAAGACGAACTATGAAGATATTAATGTCAGAATAAACCTTCGATTGGTTATCGTATTGTAATAATTGGTCCATTAAATAAGAGGTAGCTCAGTATGATCATGAAGCTTGTTTACACAGGCAAATAATTTTACATCCGAAAATCAATAATATAAAAGAGAATATTATTAAGGAAGAATTGATTTTGCTGTATGATTTCATTTCTCGAGACAATCCGTGCATATCAAGAAATATTTATCTCACTCCCAGTTTTTGGTTGGGTTGGTGTTGAGTAGTTTTTAGTTTTCTTTGGTGTGTCTTGTGTACTATTATTTGTCTGTTTGTCTTTTTCTTAGCTATAGTGTTGTAAGTTTATTTCGATCTATGAGTCTGAATTTCCCTCTGGTATCTTTCGTCCCTCCTTTGCAATTTGACAATCAATCAATTATCGACACAAACCTGTCTTTTATCATCTGAACTTTTTATTTTGAAGCATAATTTCTGCCTGAGCTTTTTATACATGTTTGACCTTTGCATTTTTAAGAAAAGCTCTTAATATATGTGTACTCAAGATATATGATATCATTATTGTCATATATTTGTAGAAAGTTACAACGATGAAAGCGGTTTGTGAACGGATACTACTTTCGAATAAAAATAAAGCAAACAATGAACTGTCGACAGGGTATTCAAATTAAAAACTATAATGATGTGAGTTCCTATAAGATAAACATACAAACAAAACATGATTATTGTTGTTTTTTTTTTCATATATATCAATGATTACCGAGCATTTTTGAGATTGAGGCTTACTAGTAATACACGATCTGGGAATTTGTGCTATTTGATTTTCTCATTTTAGCTTGTGCATACGAAGTTGTTAAAACTGAACGCAGATGGAAAATAAGCCAACATTCGTTTGTATTTTAACTCTTAACATTTTCCATCATTCTCGTTTTTCTTCTTTTGCAGATTTATGTTGCATCCTCAGCAATAGTTATTCTAATGTCTATATTTGTACTAGTTGCTAGCACACATCCTGATTTTCAACGAAAACTTGATTGTGAGGAGATAAGAGAATTTTTAGGGGATGGCACACAAATGCCAAAAAGTCATCAGCATTGTGAAAAAGAACTGAATGAAGAACCTGAGATTGTTACTTCAAATGTTAGAATAATAAATGCAAATACCACAAACAATACCAATAGTTCAATATTTGATAATAACAATGAGACTGAAGGCTATACAGATGATATCATTGACACTCACACTCGCTTTGATTATCTGACTATCATGGATTATTTCACGGTTGGATTTTTTCTTGTAGAATTAGTTATAAGATATATATTTTGTCCTGATAAGAAAATATTTTTCTGTTCTTTTCTTAATATTGTGGACATAATAGCTTTAACCTCAGAATGTATTATAAATTTCATCGAGTATTTATTTCCAAAAGAAAAGTACGCCATATATTCATCGTTAGATTTCATTGAATGTATACAAATAGCACGTGTTTTTAGGTTATTTCGATTGGTCAGGAACTTTATAGGGTTTCGGGTGTTTATATATTCCGTTAGAGCAAGCTTTAAAAACATGGTGTTGATGGTATTTCTAATGTTTGTAGCAGCGCTAATTTTTTCAGCTGTTGTATTCTACAGTGATCGTGATGCATTCAAATCGATACCGGACGCCATCTGGTGGTCAGTTGTAACCATGACAACAGTTGGATATGGTGATGCTGTACCAAAAAGCCTGCTTGGTAAAATGATCGGTTGTGTATGTGCTGTAACGGGTGTATTTGTACTAGCAGTTCTCATTCCAGTTTTGGTGTCGAATTTCGTATTATTCATCGGGTTTGCAAGAATTCCGTTGCGAAATCAAGGAAATGATCTCGCTACCATGGTAAAACAGGAGTTTGTCTTAAGAAAAGATAGGACCGAAATACAACTTCTGTCGAAGAAAACTAGACCGAAAGTATATAATTCAAGCGGAAGTCCATGATATTCTGCCTAAACGTCTTTCATATTGATACTTTAAAACGAATTAAAATGCAATTAGATATCATAGAAATGAAGCTTTAATAACTGAAATAAATAATGTATAAAGGGCGAAAGAACTGTAGTATTGTATTTGTGACGAAAGTGTGTCTGTGTATTGTATTTTATTTACGGAAAAGAGTATTTGAATGTTGTTTTGTATCTGTGTCGGAAGATAATCTGTATTTTGTATTTGTTATAGAAGAATGTCTGCATAATTGAATTTGTTACCAAAGAGCGTGTGTATATTGTATTGTATTTGTTATAAAAGAGAGCGTGTATATTGTACTGTATTTGTTATAAAAGAGAGCGTGTATATTGTATTGTATTTGTTATAAAAGAGTGCGTATATATTGTATTGTATTTGTTATAAAATAGTGTGTGTATATTGTATTGTATATGTTATAAAAGAATGCGTATATATTGTATTGTATTTGTTATAAAAGAGTGTGTGTATATTATATTGTATTTGTTATAAAAGAGAGCGTGTATATTGTATTGTATTTGTTATTAAAGAGTGCGTATATATTGTATTGTATTTGTTATAAAAGAGTGTGTGTATATTGTATTGTATATGTTATAAAAGAGTGCGTGTATATTGTATTGTATTTGTTACGAAACAGTGTCTGCATACTGAATTGTGTTTGTTACAGAAGAGTGTCTGTTTATTGTATTGTTTTGGAAGTGTCTGCATTTTGTATTGTATTTATTTCAGGAAAGAGTGTCTGTATATTGTATTGTAATCGTTTCGGAAGAGTACTTGTACATGTATATTGTATTGTATTCGTTTCAGTTGAATGTAATATTTTATATTGCCTAATATGAAATTGAAATTATGTTATTCATCATTTGTTTATAATATGTTAATTATATATAATACCAAATTAATGAAACATTTACAATAATTGCTCATTTCTAATTAGGAGACAATATGTTTGTGGTTTCGTTGCTTGTAGACTAGAATTGTATAGTTAGTCTTCACTATCAATTTTGATATATTCTAGTCTAGTCTTACACGCTCATTTATTAAACTATTAAATTGTTATGAAATTATGATAGACAACGAATTCTTTTTGACAAGAAACTTCTGAATCACGAACTTCTTGCTTCTCAGAATTATCTGATTGTTTATAGTTCATACTTTTTCATTTTTGTTTTTTACAGCACTTCTATAAAAGCATGCAAAGCAAACCTTTGATCAACTTGCTTGCTTTGTTTGCATGGATCTTTGAAAACAATGGGTAGGCGGAGTTTTAGTCTGTTTTATATATACTGGGATTTGATTGGACAATAAAAATTGACATGAAATAAAATTAATGTTTATTGTCCAATCAAATTCCAATATATAGTAAACAGACTGAAACAGACTACCTACCTGTTGTTTACAAAACATCTAAACAAACTTAGCAAACAAGTTGATCAAAGGTTTGCTTTGCATGCTTTGATAGAAGAGCTGTAAAACATCGTCGACTGGTTGTCTTTTGATATTCTTTTTCTAAATATGTATTGTCTTTTGGCATCTAGAAACCAAAAGGCTTATTTTCAAACACAAATAAGTCAAATAAATCAATTAGTGTAGGTAAAAGAGCATTAAAGAGGGACGAAAGATACCAGAGGAACAGTCAAACTCGTGAACTACAATGAGATAGTTACCTTTTCCATATTTTCTTATGGTTTGATTTTGATTATAAAAAAATCTGTTCTATCAAGTTGTCACCAATAAATCTATCCGTCTCGATATATTTTTTTTTTTTTTTTTTTTGAAAGATGCTTTGCTCAAATAAGTACAAAATCAGTCGGCTAGTTAAATACAGGTATCTACTTTTATATTAATAGCTAGTCGAACTATATTGAGCATTTAGTGTTGCTTGATTACCATTCAGAGTCGATTAATTCATGATTTTCAGATTGAAAAAATCCAACATTTACAATAACTGCAGGTAGTATCTGCAAATAGGCCGACCAGGGCAAAGGGTGGGAAATTTGACTGTCACTAAAATAAGAATATGGTGAAAAGGTGTAGAAATGGATCTTGACAAATGGCCATCTATGGAACTAAAAGAGTTGTTGCAAGGCTTCTTTAACGTTACAATTCTAAGGTACTATATCTTGCCGAGCTAAACGAATTCCTTTTTATGATCAGAGTAGTACTGCCTGCTTGAGGTTGAGGTTAACGAACTAAATAAAATAAAATTTTATGGCTACTGGGCTGCGTTAAGTTTATCAACTATGATAACTGTCAGGGCATACTATATTGATTGATTGTTGGTTGCTTAACGTTCAATAACAGATATTATTGTATAGCAATATAATATTTTCCACAGAATGTAACCAAAAGTTAGCGTGCAATAAATTCTAATATTGCACTAGTGCAATAAATCTTTAAAATTTATGACGTCATTAACGACAAAATCTTAGTTTAAACCAATTTTTACTTTCAAATATTATATTGCTATACAATAAAAGGGTTATTGCATGAATATTGGGGAATATTGACCCTCGTAGAACATATATTGCACTCGCAAGCTCGTGCAATATAAAATTCTACTCGGGACAATATTCCCCAATATTCATGCAATAACCCTATATTACGTGCAAGTTCAGGACGATAACAAATTAAAAATAAATACAATAGTTAGTAGCCGTCAAATGTTTTGCAGGTGTAGTAAAATTTAGACTTCATCAGGGAACTTAATTTAACTTAGATTGGAGATCATGTTTAAACCCTCCAAAAATTCAGGAAACTCTAGCCTTTGTTTATCTTGTGCATTATGTTTTTAAATTCAATAATAAAATGGAAAATGGAAATTGGGAATGGGGAATATGTGTCAAAGAGACAATTACCCAATTAAAGAGCAAAGAACTGCTGAGGACTCACTGAACTAGTATACATTATTGTTAAATGGACAGTTGAACACCGCCTCCAGGCAATTTATTATCTCGCTGCGTTGAAAACCCGTTTGTGGCCTTTGACTGTTTTCTGCTCTTTGGCTGTGTTGACATCTCTTTTATACATTCCCCGTTTCCATTCTCTATATTAATGTAAAACAATATATCTGCTTTGTACCAGACTAACAGGCTTAGCAGAATGTAGAGCAACTGAAATATAGGGGAAAATATCTTTGAATCTGTATCAAAAAAAAAAAACATTGCTATAACTTCTAACTATCCCACACAAAAATGTCGTCTTTGGTTTTATCAGTTCGAATAAGCAGAGTTCTTTTTCTAGCTCATCGTGAATGTCATTAGAATACCACCCCTGACTATTAATATATCAGAACAATTTAGTATATATAATTTTAATGTAATTGACTGCAGTTTGAGCATCGACATATCCTGTTTTGCACACCACTCCCGTAATTTGCCGCATGATCTCATCAAGTGAATCAATTTGAGAGATTGAAGCTGCTCAAGACTAGTAATAAATTGTACACATGACCGATTCGTGATATTGATCTTAACGTTTAAATTTATTACATTATTGCTGATTCTCATTTTATTATGCAAAGTAATAAACAAATGTATCTTTACTACAACAAATTACGTTACACGAAATACAACCCTCCACTTGGTTATAAAAGAATTTAATATGTTATACATTATCGTGGTCGTTTATTTATTCAAACTGAATGGCGTGACCCAAGTCTGAGTACAACATAGCATGCAATCTACTTTTGATGTTATTTTCTATTTTATTTTATTCAAAAGTATTTATCTACGCATTCATTTCATCTTACAATGTACCTGCAATTGAATTATATCATAAGGAACAAACACTCTACTAAAACTGTTCTTCTTTAAATTATTCATTACACATCGAAATATATTGTGCAATTTAAACCGAAAGTTTTTAAAAATACAAATGTAGAATCTGTGTTCAAATAGATACCAATAGATACAAGGTAAGCAAAATATTTTTGTTTTCATCTAAATTTTACACATTGGGTCGATGTCACTGCTGGTGGACGTTTCAGCCCAGTTGTCAGCACTTCGGAGTTGATATGAATATCAATTATGTGGTCATTTTTATTAATTTCCTAATTACAAAACTAAGGATTTTCTTACGCCAAGCACAGATTATCTTAGCTGTATTTATCACAACTTTTTCGGAATCAATGTTCTTCAACTGTGTACTTGTTTGGCTTTATAACCATTTTGGTATTAGCGTCACTGACGAGTCTTATGTAGACGAAACGCGCGTCTGGCATACTTAATTTTAGTCTTGGTACCTTTGAATACTTTTTAAACCATTTACAATATTTTTTAGGTTTGACGCAACCAACATTTATGGTTTCATGGGAAACGTTTGTAAAATTGGAGATATATACTTAAATCAAAATAATTTAATGGTATCTGGTCTGTATCGAAAACAGTAAAGATTGATAAAAAAAGAAATATTCAGACGTAGAAATGACTTAGAGGCTAATAAGAACATGCGACAAAGATTATTGATTGTTTATCTGACAAAAACATGCCATCTTGTTATTTATTTTCATCCTTTTTAGCAATCCAATTACTATAGAATTGATTTAACAACTTTAAAAATATACATTGTGTCGAGTCAAGTACACTCAGGTCAGATTAAAATCACTTACTTTTTTTATTCAACAAAAGGATCACATATTTTTACACAAAAATCGTAAGAAATAAATAATGTTCAAACTTTTCAACATAACATTGTCCATTTATTTGTCAAACGGCCCTTCGAAACATTCGATTAAGTATATTGTAATTAGTACTTCTGAAAAGTTTGGAAGATCTCAATTTTTTGTTTTGTCTTTTTTTTTTTTGTTTTTTTTATATTTTGCTAACTATATGTTTTCTGCATTCATTATTGCTTAAAAAAACACTACAAAAACATTTAAGTCGAATAATTCAAATAAACAGTCAAATAACTGTTTCAGTCATGTGCCTTATTGTATTATTCAAGTTTACAATGTCTGACTGTTGATTATAGGTTGAAAGAAGAAAGCAAATGTCAAAGACCCATCATTTAAGAGCATTAACGCCAAAAGGAATCAATTGATGGTTTCAGTTCAATTGGTTAGTTTAGTTGATAATTATATATTGCTGACAATAAAGCTGCCCTTGTTTCTGTCTATCTATAACAGTAACATGTTAAAGACAAACACTATAATTGATAATAAGAAATTATTAATAACTACAGCGGCTTTGGTTATATTGCCAATTTGTTGATATTGTATTAATGACCGCCTTTGTAAGCATTTTCTTAATTTTCTTAAAAAGTTTATCTATTACAGATTTTAAGATAATGTAGGGAAAAAAACATTAACAAATGGTCTCAATACAAATGCAAGTACAATGATTCATGTACCAAATTAATTGATGGGTTCAATTGCACTAAAATCTCATCGGTTATCTCGTGATAGTGTGGTTGTATAGACGGCGGAAGATCGTGGGTTCGATCCCCGTCCGTGTCAAATTAAAAAGATGTATTTGCTTCTTCTTAGCAACGCATGCGTCATTCAGGGGTAAGAGCAAAGACCGGTCGACCTGTGGTTACAATAGTTTGTCTAGGCAGGTAACATATCTTCCTACGTTTTGTTATCTAATGAGCTAGCACGTTAAATAACCCCTCACAGAATTAGGTCGGCTTATTTCAAAGCTGGGTCTACATTCAAAATATTTTTATATGTTCTCGTCCTGAATGTTCCTTTAACTTAATCACCGCTGCACTTTAAACAGTCATCCGTCATCGTCAATTACACTAGGATTGTAGATTGTGACCGTGATCAGTGGCGTAGCTTGTATGTATGCTCAGATGCTCAAGCATCCACATCATTTTGACAAACAAAAAAAAATAGTTTAACTCGGAAGTGTCCAAATGTAACAAGGCTGAGGATATGGGGATAACGTCCAGTCATTTAGGATAATTTAGTTTATGTAAACAAGATAGTTGAATCGGAATATAGTGTTTCAAGTTAACATTTGTTCGTAAAAAAGGTCATCGGCTAAGGCAAGCGAAGAGGACTGATGCGCAGACCTGTGGACATGTTTCATCTGAAATTGAACCTAGTGGAGAGATGGCTTCTCTTTTGACTATAGCAACTGACAACTAAAACACCATATCCTGATATCGTTTCTTGCGATATGGTAAACGCCGCGATAAAAAAATCAATTTGTAATAGATCGTGATAAGTCCTAGGCTTATGAATCCCCGTTTCTATCTGGGTTCAAATACTAATTTTATTTTCAATCAGTAAAGAACAACGATCCAATATTCCCCGCCATGCAGAATTACATGTCATATTTTATCTATCAAAGGGCAAGGAAAAAGAGAATCACTTTTTTTCTTTATCTTTTTTTATTTTCAATATCTTAAGAGAAATAAATGCATCACAGGAAATGAAATGGGATTTTCATTACAATTTATATTTCAAAGGATCATAACTGGTTAAAATATTTGATTACAACTTATTTTCCAAATTGTCAAAGACACTGCTTATGTATGAGTTTCACTTAATCTGACAAGAATTGTACACATGAGAGTGCTACAATGTAACAAGACCGGCGATCGGATGTCCGGTATTTTTATGTCTCCTGCAACGCGTTTAGCTCAGTAATCAAAAATCAAAAACCCAAGGTTGTAGACTCAAATTCCTGGGAAGAGAAAGCACTTCAGTCCTATATTCCGAAGTTCCTAAATTATACAGAAGCGCCGCTGTAATGGGGTCCGTTTTTGATACATTGTATGTCAAATATGAGATTTGGTTCGAAAACTTTACATCAAATGTTTATGAATTGAATGATGATAGTTTCGAGGAAACAATAAAATTTGGTTAACAATAAAAATATATGAACTGGTGCCCGTGGGTATTTTGAATTTAAACAAAAATCTAACTAGTGTCGGATTCTGGGGGAGTACATGTGCTTAAATAAAAAAAAAATTCTGCATAAAAAGGTCCAAAATATTGTTCGTCTCGCTCCTCTCGGCGAAACATCCACATCATTTCAACCCTGGCTACGTCACTGGTGATTCTTGCTGTTTACAGTTTCTGCTTATATATTGCAGTGTTCGATACGATATGCAAAACGTCCCATAGAGATTTGTCAGGAGAACTGACCAATAACATCAGATCACATCAATTAACGTCTCTCGATATGTTCTCCAGACACATGTAGAGCAGCTTTTTTAACAGATACTGTTATATATAGAACAGTTTTTGCCAGTCTTTCCCCTTAACACGTTCTGATTATTCTGTCCTAGAACATATCTATCTATGATGAAAAATCGACAGAAAGTAGTAAACTGATGGAATATCAATTGCCTGTTTGTATCAGTTAATTATAAAGATTAGCGTTTATATTCACACAATACCAGTAAATCAAGCATAGTTTAAAAATTCATTAAACAGAGTAATTCATTGAGGCATTCGTAGTACCAATGTTCAATTACCAATAATACATTAGCAATCATATAGATATCGTAACAAATTAGTTTCACAGATATACACAATAAGAATAGTACAATGAACTGATATATAACAATTGAATACCAATGAATAAAATATAAAGAGTTTGTATTGGTACAAAAACAAATAGATACATCCGCTGAGCATTTAACCGACATTATGAAAAAAATTAATGAAATCTGAAATAAAGACATTGTTTATAAAGCTTTTCCTTTCTCTGGAAAAAGTCGGGCATATTAAATACCTACTTTGTTTTCCAGCTTTCCACCTAAGATTTTGTGAACTTTTTTAGCAGAGAGGAATCAGTTTACGATTTTTCTTTACAATTAGATTTGTCTCTTAACAGTTTTGATTCGTGTATTTTTAATTTACAGTCAAGCTGATATTAGATAAGTACATGTCAATGTTTTGAATTGATGTGGAAACTGAAACACTTATTATCAAGTAGATGCATTGACATTTTGTATCGACTTATTTTCAATGAAAAAAAGAGTTTAGAAATCAAAGTAATTTTTGATAGGAGTTTAATCGTAATGAAACACCTTTCAGTTTTGTTTTCAAATTCAACCTTCTGCAAGGTTGGTGGCGGGGGTTGCAAGTTTCAATATCTGTTGAAATGACTTCCTATTCGATATGGTAATTGGGAAATAAAAGCACCAAAGGGAAGTTTAAAAAGGTAAATTCTCTTCCATATTTTCATCAGTTATAATTCCTTTTAAGGTTTTTGCAATATCAATTCTGATACGCTACACCATAATAATTTAAGTAAATGCACAAAAGGAGTTTTTAGTGGACGCAATTGAAACTAACCACCTCCTCGCATAGTTTACATTTCCAGATATGCAGTAAACGCCATTCCTGTTAGCAGTGAAAGAGGGACAACTGAATTTTACAAAAAAATTTTTTTTTTTAAATATACTATTTGGTCAGGTCGAGGCCTTTTATTGCTTGTCATACGGTATGGGTTTTGCTCGTTGTCGAAGTCCATGTACGTCATCTATAATTGATAATAGATGCTTAAATTTTTCTCTGGGTGTGGAAATCCACTTAGTTACCTTATTTGATATTGTACACCCACCAATTAGTTGTTACGATGTAAGTCGATATTTTTGTCACATATTTATTTGATGTGATGTCACTTATGACGCTTCATACAGTTAACACCCTCTTCCCACGAAACACCTTTATTCTGTAAACTTTTAAAGGTAAGGTAAAATTTAATTTATACTTATAATATTCATAGCTGTTTAATATTCAAATTGTCAATTATATGTCTGTTTTTAATACACCAATTATTAGCCCATTGAATAATGAATAAAATAGACATCGTACATCTTAATATAAAAATATATACATTTATAAGTTATAAAAATAAAATTACAAAATGTTTAACTAATTTTAAAAAGTATTTTATTTCTTATATTTCTTTATCTAAGATAAAAACATGAAAATTTGAAAAAACAACAAACATAAATGTTCGCTAAAAAAGATCAAATGGTATACAAGATTGCACTTTAGTGTACACGCAGTGTAAATTGAAATACTCTAGACATGTTATATTTAAAAGTATCATATTCACGTATACTTAAATAAATAAACTTACAATTTATGCATTAGGTAAGCATATGAAGACATTAGTCTGATTGGTGTTATAATAACATTTGATTGTGCCATTAAATTGATTTCAATAATTTAAATTGGGGATCTTTGACCTTTTTAGGCATGGTAAAGCTTATTAAATACCAAACTCCGAAACAGTGGTGACGTTGATTCGCTTAACTAAATTTTAAAGCAACATAGCGTAGTAAAGAGGATGTAACCGCTGTTTCGGAGTTCGAGTAAATGCATGATATCAAACTAATTATGGTTGCATCATCGTTATATATATAGTGACATTATAAAACATCACTATTTTTAAGTGGCCAAATAAAGTATACATGATACATTTTCAAAAGATGTTTACATTTTTTCATATATAAAAACAAAACAATTTAAAAAGCCGCTGTTTAAAAGAAAGATAGACTCTTGATACTCTGGAGTCATAAAATTGTAAAAATATTACAAAAACAAAATCAAATATCTAAAAATAAGATTTGGAAAACCTAGACTTTGATTTCTATGTTTCCCAAATGTCTTTTCGGAGATTGTGACCATTGGAAAACCAAGCAGTTAAAAACAATTTGAACAAGTTTATAGCATCAGCGGAATAGTTATCAAAGGTACCAGGATTATAATTTAGTACGCCAGACGCGCGTTTCGTCTACATAAGACTTATCAGTGACGCGCAAATCAAAATATCTATAAAGCCAAACAAGTACAACGGTTTAATAAAAATTTGGGGATAAATACTTGCATTGTTAAAATAAATCCCCAACATGTATATAACAGTGTTTTGAGCCTATAACAAAAAGCCAGAGCTGTCTACATATGTAGGTAAAATGTTTATTTCGTTTCAGGTAAATTAATGTTTTCTATGATAATAGTATTACCCCTCGTTATCCTCTGGTTGACATATCGATGGTTCCGCCATAAGAACACTATCGACAATTACGGTAGCCGATATGTGTTTATAACAGGATGTGACTCTGGGTTTGGGAACATGCTGACAAAAAGACTAGATGGCCTTGGATTCAATGTGTTTGCGGGTTGTTTAACACAGGATGGTGAAGAAAAATTAACACTTGACACTTCTGAAAAAGTAAAAACAATTCGAATTGATGTTTCTGAGACTGAGAGTATTGAAGATGCATTTAATACAGTCAAGTCATCATTGCCTTCAGATACAGGTAAGTGTACTATTCCATATTGCATAAAGCTTAACATTGTGATGCACTACACATTGAAAATGCATTGCCAAATTAACAAATATTTTGAATGAAAATTTCTCACTTTGTCACAAAAGACATGGAATACTGTGGAAAAACGCTGAAAAATCAGAATTGATTTGTTAACAAAACAGGTTCTTGATATATCTGAACAGGATCTAATATGTTATGCATTCTAATAACACGCCTCATCAAGGAGTTATTACAGTTTTTAAATGTACTGCATGTATTATCATTATGTATTGCATTGTAATTAATCTTATATGTACATTTAACTTAAAGTGTTGGCGGCGACCGCATTGGAAATATACACCCTTGATTACATGTGATACCACAGGTACGGATCTTAACGTTTTATTTTTGGAAATTAATAAAGTTAGTGTTTAGTTTAGTACTTTGTACTTCTACTGACTGTAATTGTTAGTTGAACTGCTCCTTTTTTATTTAAAAAAAATAGTTACTCACTCAAAAAGTGCAATATTGCAGGGAATACTCTACGAGTTAATCACTGTACGATAAGAAAACAAAGTGAACTCAAAATGTATTCTTGTCCGCACGTTGCTATACTTTATGCTCTTTTTATTATCTCACCGGGGCCCAAAGTGCCCCATGTGAGCTTATGCCATCACTTGGCGTCCGTCGTCTGTCATCGTAAACAATTTTAAAAATCTTCTCCTCTGAAACTACTGGGCCAAATTCATTCAAACTTTAACTACATGTTCCTTAGGGTATCTAGTTTATAAGTTATATCCGAAGTTTTGATCCATCAACAAACATGGCCGCCATGGCTAAAAATATAACATAGGAGTCAAATGCAGTTTTTGGCTTATATCTAAAAAAAACTAAAGCTTTCAGAGCAAATCTGACATATGGTAAAATTGTGCAATTGGTGAAGATTTATCAGCCCTGAATTTTTAAGAAGAATCGAACAACCCATTGTTGGGTTGGTTGGCACTACATTGGTAGTTTCACGGAAATTTTAAAGTTTTTTGTTATTATCTTGAATATTATTATAGATATATATAAACTGTAAACAGCAATGATGTACAGCAAATTAAGTAAGATCTACAAAAAAGTTGAATGACGATACAATTTTACACAATTTGTTCATTCAGTTGCTATCATTTAAAAATCTTCTTCTCTGAAACTATTGGGCCAAATACCTTTAAACTTTAAATGAATGTTCCTTTAGGAATCTAGTTTATGAATTGTATCCGAATTTTCGATCCGTCAACAAACATGGCCACCATGGCCAAAAATAAAACAAAGAGGTTAAATGCAGTTTTTGGCTTATATCTCAGAAACTAATGCATTCAGAACAAATCTTAAAATGTTAAAAGGTAAATTTCTATCAGCCCTGAAATTTTCAGTTAGACCGAACAATCCATTGTTGGGTTGCTGGCACTAAATTGGTTATTTTAAGGAAATTTTGCAGTTTTCGGTTATTATCTCGAATATTATTGAAGATATAGATAAATTGTAAACAGCAAAAATGTTCAGTAAAGTAAGATCTACAAAAAAGTTTAATGACCAAAATTGTTAATTGACCCCTTAAGGAGTTATTGTCCTTTAAGGACAATTTTACACAAATTGTTTATTTTTTTTTACCTTTACAAATCTTCTCAAATGAATCTAGTATAAATTTTGTATTTTATTTCTTTGTACTTCAAGAAACATAGACACTATGGCTAACATGGAACATATTGGTAAAATGCATTTATTTGCTTTTTAAGTATATATATGACAGATACAAAGAACATTTAAAAGGCATTTTTATGCCACTCATTAATATATTATATTGAAAAGCAAAAATAATTATTGAACAAAAAATAACAGGTGAGCGATTCAGCTCTTGAAAACCTCTTGTTTTATTAGCTTTTCAACGATGTATTTAGCTTTGGATTTTTAAATATTCTGGCCTCAATCAATGAAGAGACATTTTAAAATAGTCAAAATTTGCATCTATTGCAGCAGAGTTATAGTTTTCGTTGATGTCATTCTAAAATTCTGTGTATCACAATTGTTATCTGGTATTTCTATCTTTTGTATAACAAACAGTACAAAATTCGAGAAGCGTTGCAGAAAATGCATTCACAGTACAAGTAGTTAGAAAATTTGTTTATTTATTCAAAATATCCATTAATTTAAAATTTACATTTATTGTTTGTAGGTTTATGGGGTGTTGTGAACAATGCAGGAATCACGGGAAACCTAGGTCCGGTAGAATGGTTAACAAGGAAATATTATCAAGCAGTTTTTGAAATCAATGTGTTAGGAATAGTGGAGACCTCAAGAATATTTCTGCCTCTACTTATAAAAGAAAAGGGACGTATAGTTAACATTACCAGCATGATGGGACGAATAGCTGCTGCTAATCCTACATATATAGTGTCAAAGTTCGCAGCTGAGGGATACTCAGACATTCTCAGGTGACACCCGGGGCCTGTTTATCGAAGCATTCTTAGGATTAGGATGTGTCCTAAGACCAACTTAGTCTTAATGGGGTTTATCAAACATGTCGCAACTTAAGAAAATTCTAGTTAATTGTCCCAACTTCAGACTACCAATTCAGGTGTCTTAAGATGGTCTTAGAATGGTCCTAACTAGTTTTGCATCGATCGGTAAAATTCGAATTTCGTCTCTCTCTCATATTCACACGTATGATATTTGCATTAGTGAAAAAGTTGAAGTACTCAGTAAAACAAGCGATAGCCTTTCAAAAAGTGCTATATTCGACTCTTAGCTGATGAAAATGGAAAGTGCTCTCGCTTTGTAGATTAATTCATTTACTAGAATAGCCACGTGCATCAATCAACAAATTTTACCACACACGTGAGGTCACACGTTATGAAGTAGTATCGTTTAACGTTGTTGTTTACTCCAGAAGATTCGTCTATTTATAGATAAAAGTTACCTGTGTAAAATATAATTGCTAAAAAAGAGACGACAAATCTGATACTCTACGGGATTGAAGGACATTTACTAGGTTTGGATTGTTCTAACCAATCAATAAATTTTGATTATTCACGTTTCGTAATATCTTCCAATCAGGTAGCAAGAAAAATTCACGCCCTAAGTGTCCATCGTTCAATTCTTAATATCGACTCCTAGGAGTCGATATTCATGAAAGTAGCACGAGATTTGTCTTCAAACTTTTAAGTATACTCGATGGATTATTCATATAAACAATCTTGGTCCAAATTTGTAAATTAAAGACATGAAATAATTGTTTCCTTTTTAATTAAGACCGTTCTGGTTTCTTATTTCTATACATTGTACATACTTTCAACAACACGACTTAAATTTGGCATTAACACCTCAGTTCTTTTTTGTTGTTGTATAATTGCCAATGATACAACTATCCCTACCAGAGTTTAGATGACGCAGATATAATTATGCAATTCTGTGTCACTGTAGGCCTTTAACTATGAAAAACCCATACCGTTAGTCCGCTTTAAAAAGTCAAATTATGAAAAATATGAAATAATTCTACGAGAGAGTAACAGCCTAATTGATAGCAAATCAATTTAAGAAAAACAAATATGACGGACATGAACCAACGGCAACCAACGGCGCCTCCAGAATTTGGTTGGTTGAAAGATTTTAGTGAGTGCTGAACCCTTCTCATAACCAGTGACCGTAGTAACACACAGCACAATATAAGAGCAAACTGTAAAGATCACTGGTAATAAATCGGTATGAGGCACAAAATAAACTAATTTTAGAACAATTGAAATAAAGCACCAATACAAGAGTACTTTCTGTTACTGAAAGCTAGTTCAAAGACAATTACGAAAGATATGCGAAAGATAACAAAGGGACATTATAACCACAATTCACAAATAAGCTGACAACGCCATGGTAAAAAAGGAAATCAAAACATAATATTGAAAATTAAAGACTGTGCAACACGAACTCGCTAAAATCCGGAATGGTGAACAGATCGTGCTCAACATGTGGCACCCGACCCTCATTAAAAATTTCTAGATATGAGACAGAATCAACTGTGTCTGTTGCATCCTTTATCTCAAGTTTGATGAGATAGATGCGTTCAACATAATCACCTTTGAATTATTTAGTGAGAGAACATCATAATTATAATATCGGATTTAGTGAAGTTAATGGATGATGATTATTTTTCTTTTTTTCTCCCATGAAGCTCATGTATGAAGTCAGTCTCATAGGTACAAGCTTGCAAACTTATATATATAAATAATGTTCTCCCAGTCAATTTTCATTTTGCGGTAGTCTTACTATTCCTTTATTTTTCTAGTCTTTAAGTCTCATAGTTGATTTGTATTTAGAACGTTTTATTTAAATTATACCAGTTTTAGAATTTAATCAATATTTATTTGCTTTAATGCTTTTTCTTTTCTACAGACGTGAGCTATACAAAAGAGGAGTAACAGTTCATATTTTAGAACCCGGATTTTTCCAGACAAATTTGACTGATGTAGAACGTCTCAGTACGGCTGTTGATGGATCCTTTAGTGACATACCATCAAAATTGAATCAGTATTACGGTCAAGTTTATGTAGATGAATGTAAGTTAATATTGTTTTGTGTTCTTTTTCAGTTATAAACCTTTATAAATATGTTTTGTAAACTTATTTTACAAGAAACCCTCCTTTATGTATAAATTGTTGTTCTTTTATTTTCGTTAAGCAAAAATAAAATAACAGATATTTTGTGGTTTCTGTTGTCAAATATGTCTGGCAATATAAAAGGATGTGTTTTAATTGGCTGTAGGCAGTAAGGATACCGCAGAAAACGTACTAATAATTTCAAGAGTCCAGTTAAGAATTGGATTTTATTTGGAACAACACATAAATAATAAAAAACAAACGGTTTTTAGTGGTAAATTATTGAACCTATAACTCGAGCTCCTGTAAGCGAGAATAGAACGTATTGAAGGGAAAACCCGAGAGGGAAATTTTGTTTTAAATTTATTACATTGTTATTTTCTCAAATATCATTGGAAACTAATAATGGCCTACATAGAATACCTTATCATATATTTATACGAATAAGCTAAAGCAAAAATGTGATATATTTATATATAGCTCGAGACTGTAGAGAAAAAGCAAATATCAACTGACCTGCAAGGTCATCTACTTGCCACTATACAACATGTACTATATTGTAACCCTGGAAAAAGCCGAAGAGAAAAGCCATAACGATTACTCGACTAGCGAAAACTATAGTTATTATAAACCCTACTGGGTCGAGTTGTTTATGTAGCTATGTACAATAAAGGCGGGGTTGCCACGATAATACAGCAACAGAGGGTTCAAATCCCGCTTTTTTTTTATGAAAATACAAATATTAACCGTATCATTTATTTTTTTCAGGGAAAGATATCATCAGAAAAACAATTACAACTTTAGAATCACCACACACACATTTGGTTGTAGATGCTTATGTACACGCTTTAACTTCAAAATACCCTAATTACCGATACTTGGTGGGTAATGATGCTAAATATATCTTCAGAATTCTATGGAATTTACCAGAATGGTTATCCGACTATTTTCTCACAAGAACGGCACTATTACCCCAAGCAGAAAGAAGTTGTTGATTAGGAGTATTTTTTTTTATGCTATTCCTTAATTTTGTCTACATTTGTGTTCAATTCAATATGATATGAACATGAATGGTTTTCATGTTTTCAAAATTAATCTCGCTACCAAATTTCAATATATTCTTTTTCCTGTTTAAACCGTATAACACTCTTTTGTGACCCCCTTATAGCTTCCGGTCAGATGTTAACCAAAATTTCGTGTTTAAGATGTACTTTTGACCTATTAGTGTTTACGTTTTCACATTGTGACTGGGATAGAGAGTTGTCTCATTGGCACTCGTTTTTATTCCTATTTGTAATATAAAAAGTATCATAAAACGTTACTTTTCTGATATGTTTTAAATCAGAAAATAAGTTAAACACTAAAGTCTATTATATTTTTACACAAACTGTCTTTATCTATAAGAAAGTAAATATGAATTATCTGTAAACGGGACAACAAAATTTATATATGAAGAGCTAAAAACAACTTGATTTGTGAGCAACCCGCTTTTCCTATTTGATCTCGTATACGTCTCTTTTATAAACGTACAATGTCACAAAAGGCTATGTAAATCATCAGTGCAGATTATGCACAAATGTTTGTGTCGTTGGTTTATATTTTAAATATCTTTTATATATTCATGAATACAAATAAATTACATCTACATCTCTTGAAAAAGAATCAAGTAGACAAAGTGTATTATCATTGACTGGACGAAGTAGTATATAATGTTTCCGAAATCGGAAATAGTCCGGAGGAATCCGAAAAGCACGCCTCACAGTTAAATCTGTTACATTCGGGAAAAACAACCGATTTTATTCAGTCGAATCACAATTGAGTTTTATATTACAGAATTTACTGTATTGGATAAAATTCGTAACAATGTCATGGTTTGTCGTGAATGGTGTCTTGACGGTGTTTTATAGAACGGACATGCTGTGGATTTAGTAGCACTTTCTTGTCGATTGAATCCATATTGCGTCCAGATTGTGCCGAATGTGTCGGTTCACTGTCTGATCTTTGTTGAATCGTATTTCGAAGGATTGGAATCCTTTCAAGGCAGATCATGTAGGCCTTTTAACTGAAACAGAAACAAATCATTATATCATAATCAAATTGAAAATGGACTAATTGGGAAGACTTCGGCTGGAAAAGACTAACTCAAGACACTTCCTTAACATTTTTTGATTGTTGCCTTCATTAAACGAATGATTACACTTTAAAAAGTTTGAATTTCTAGTCACGAATCACAAAACAATAATCAAAGTTTTGCCACGTCCTAAATCCTGAATGTGTGAATTATGCTTTAGTCATTAAACAGAATAATTTCATCAGAAGCATTAGCATCTCTGAAATGTGTCATTTTTATTGAAAAGCATAAAGTTCAATCAACCATAGAGAAATATGACGTACACGCTTTTTTCCAATTATTGTTTCAACAATAATGCATAACAACAGCTCAGTTCATCATGCTTAATGTATCAAATCTGACCCTTCTGTTCAATATTACAAATTTGAGTTCAGATTTATTCGGTCAAGTTTCAGGGTATAGAATTTTTTTACATGATTGATGGATGTGAAGAATTTAGTGATATCTTAGGGTTAGATTATTGTCATTACCAATCCTCTTTTGCGTGATATAAATTATCTACTTATTTCTTAGTTCTTTTTAACAAAAGGGTGTCACATGTTGAACAGTTTCAATTTGTTTGGTTTTTGCTATGGCATTGTCAGTTCGTTTTTACGGAGCCCCGCTAGGGACATGCAAAGAAAAAAAATATATATTGTGCGCACAACTTAAATCAATTTTGCGCACAAAATAATATAGTGTACGCACAATTTAAATGTATTGCGCGCACAACTTAAACATATTGAGCGCACAAATTAAATATGTTGTGCGCACAAAATAATACAGTGTGAGTTAAATTCTTTGACCTTACACATGGTAGGGGTCTTCAATGTCTCCTTTTTAAAGTGACAGAATGGAGAAATGCATAAGGTTTTCCTTTGAAATAGGGCTAGATTACATGGAAATACTCATCACTGCATTTGTATCAACTCATGAAAATACCACCAGATGAGTTGGAAGCCTCAACTTTATATCAGAGTTTATTGTAACGGTTTGAAACAGACTTGGAAATAGAGCGAGGACACTATCTTACCTTACCAGGAAATCTTTCTCCGTCCACTTCGGGACAACCTCATTTGAGTAGTTAATATTCCACCACCACATCTATTTTATACACATTATCGGTAATTCACTTGAGTACGGAGATATCAATGTTTCATATTATCCTCCATGTATCACTGAATTAGCCATGTTTAAAATAATTTCAACATTATACGAGTATATACAGTACACTATTTGACAGGTATGCTCTCGGCACACCAACAGTATAAATACGGGAGTATCGATGTTCGGAACATATTATTATCAGTTCACAACAATGAAAAATCCTCATTTTCTTTTAATGTCTAAGGATCGGTATCTTGCTATATGTAACGCATACTACATTTGCCTGCATATTGCATCTAATTTAATAATATTTTCACTATTTCCTTTTAGTCCAGGATAGTGTAACGAGCAGTCCAGAATTATTTGGATTTTATCATGACTGGAAAGTGTTGTAAAATTTTCTTCCGATATTAATTGTAATATTTCATCGATCTGGTGAAAATATTTTCGTCGGATAGGTTCTAGAATTTGACAGTCCAACAGGAAGTGACAGAGAGTTTCATCGCCATGATCGCATAATTTGCAGATTGGTGTTTCGTTTTCTGTATATCTAAATCTTTTATTCTGTAAGATATAAGTGCCGGTTTTACCTATTTTCTTGTAACAAATATAAAACTACTATTTGCACTTATTATAAGCATTATACTGTATGTCTGAAAATCTCAAGATTTTGTTTATGTTGATTGACACAAGACTGACATGTTACTCTATTCACGACTTTGATTGTGTTATGCCCCTTCGATGATAGAGATGGTCCTTATATTTAAAAGTCTTTACGTCCGTCCATCCGTCCGTCTCTGTTTATGGTAAATGTTTTGGTTATAGTTTATGATGAAGTTTTAGTGTCATCAACTTCAATGAATTATGTGGTTTCTCTGTCGATATCATTGTTAAAGTGTAGATTAAGTCAAATCCACTAAAAAAGTTTTTTTGTGTTTTTTTTTTTTTTTTATTAAAGATGAATATGTTTGATCATGATTGAGTACGGTTTTGACCCAACATGTACTGTTCGTTATTGCAAAGTGACAATGTGTTCAGTTTAAGAAATTCACCATGAAGTTGTGATTAAATAAAGATAAAACTGAGTACATATGAGACAGCTCTCCATCCAAGTCATAATTTATTAAAAGTTAACAATTATTGGTTATAATACGGTCTTCATCACGGAGCGTTGGCTCACACCAAACAGCAAACTAAAAAAAGCCCAAAATGACTATAACAAAACGATAAACAGATATAAACCACACCAATAAACAACAATCACTAAATAACAAACTTCCGACATAGAACAGTATGCTTATTATGATTTAAATTTGTTAAGAGTTGTTTACAAATGTTTCAGATCAAGTTATAGTTACATTCTGATTAATAGAAGAGAGAACAAGAGGTCACTTATAGTATCTATTTTTGATCGATTTCATTATAAAATTCGACAGAATGTTGTTCGTATTCATTATGAAACTGGAATGTTACGAAGCAATTTAGGAATACATGTAGTCATTGAAATTCCTCAGTGGAATATTTTGAAAACAAACGAAACAATTATGAAGAGAGTCCAAAATAAAAAAGGAAAATCCAAGAATGTCCTTTTTACAGGTCGAAATTTGCTGTTCTGGTGAATATACCGAATTTTGCAAATTCATATGCTAAAACTCTGCTTTTGATTGGTATTTTTTGTAAAAAAAATAGTGTTAGAAGAAATTTCTTCTCTGGCAAAGGGAACACATGGAAAAATAACACCATTAATATGACAATTTTATTGGATATATATATTAAATTTACATTCATATTTTACAAAACATTTCAATCACAATGAATTGAAGAAACAGTAACCTATAAATTAATAAAACGGAATGCAATAATTTATTCAATACATTTTGTTCATAAAAAATTCCCGTCTCCTTGGAAGAAATTTCTTCCAACAAATTAAAAAATGAATTTTGTTTTCAATAGAGTATACAATAATAGTTAATACACTCAGCTGCTAACTTCATTTTGTATCCTTTCTCAAGTTGGAAGAAATTTCTTCCAAGTAATATCAAATCATTCAAAATTTCCTCCAACAAATATAAAACATAAAATCTTCACAAACTATTTTCCATTTGTTTTACATAGATTTATAGTTGACTTCATTTAATGTTCTTTCTTGGAAGAAATTTCTTCCAACAAATTAGAAAATGTTATACATTTCTAATAAAGTAAGCAATTTTAGTTAATAAACTCAACTTGTTCATTTCATTTTGTATCCTCTCTCAAGTTGGAAGAAATTTCTTCCAACAAATATAGAAACGTAATATATTTACAAATTATTTTCAATTTGTTCAACACAGATAGTTCACTTCATTTAATTTTCCTCCTTGGAAGAAATTTCTTCCAAGTATTTACAGCCACAAGAAAAACAAATAATTTTATTTTGTTCTAATAATTTTTGTCACTGATACTGGTTGGAAGAAATTTCTTCCAAGTATTTACACTTTACAGCCCTTAGATTTTTACTTTTTTTCTACTTAAATTTTGCACTGATAATTATAGGAAAAAATTTTCAGCAACATGGAAAAAATAACTTTTTTTTGTTAAAAAAAAAGTCATTTTGTTTATATAAAGGCTTCATCATTTTTTGGAATAAATATTAAAGTCCATTTACCGCAAAATTAAGTATGTCACTTCATTTCAATTGAATAAATTTCTGGCACAGATAAGAAGAGATTTATGACAAGTACTTTTATAACTACAGTTAAACATTTAGTTAAGGATGTACTTAGGTGAGGTTTTGGAATTTGTGTCAAATGTTCGGACTCCTTGGAGTTTTTCCATACAATACAATGTAAAATATTTTGCCCCATAACACCCAATTATTTTTTCATATATTATAAGACTTAATAGCTCATGAAAGGTCATTTACAAAAAATTTAGAAGATTCTTGATTTTCTTTCTTTTGTTTTGAGACCCAATAATATCAATGCAAATATAAGGTAAAAGTCCGAGTCAGCCTTTTCCCGCCATATTTTAAATCTCAAATATCTCGTAAAGGAGCTCCATGACCTATCAATATTTTTAGCTTATTTTTATTCTTAATTGATGCTCTACCAGCTTATACAATCAATTTTAACTTCTTAATTTATTAATTTTCACTTAACCTCACCTAAGTACATCCTTAATAGAAACAAATGAAATGACAGTTTTCCGCTAAATTATGAAGTATTTTTTCCTAAAAACACTATTTGCCAAAGTTTTCAATTTATTTATTGCATAATTAAGCAGAACAATTGGTCGATGACAAGGGTGTCTATTCAGTTGGATCTAAAAAAATGCATAAAATCTGATTTTTTTAAATAAAAATACCCCTGACCAAAAACATGTTAATCTATTTGTTTCTTAATTTTCGTTTCTGACAAATCTGTCCTTCTATTATGTGACTCAAGAAAAAAAATCTGAAAAAATAGATAACAATTGCATCACAAAATAGAAAATCAAGTCCAAATTTATATATTAGGGCGTGTTAGAGGTTAATATTTTGTCTTGAAAAAGTATAATGCAAGAGATATGATACATCATCTTGCTTCAGGTTCTATCATTTTTATATATCAAGGCTACAGTTTGACTTTATAACATAAAACACAGTACTAAAAAAAGATATATGGCTGATGTGAAATATCTTTCTAATATGAATCACAAAAACAGAGTACGATTAAGGTGTGTTTGAATAGCAAAATTTTTCTAAAAGTACTTGATGACAGACTTTTAAGTTGGATCTTAAAAATGCATATCTTTGAAAGAAAAAAAAATGTGTGTGATAATTCGGGTTGTTAGTCTTTGACCACTGATAATTTTTAGTCTGCTCTTCCACAAAATAATTAATTAGAATTTTTTTAAATCGAAAATTCCATCTGACAACCTATAGTTTTATGTTGTCTGAATGCAGACAAGTACATTAACTGATGCTCATTATCTAGTAAATACATTTGTCTTTTAAATACAACTGGCATATAAGGATCTTAATGGTGCTATGTGGATAAATGTATTGGTTTTCAAGAGCTAAATTTGTAGAACGTCTGCCCTATAATGGCTTCCATTTTTTTTTATTTTTATGATTGTAAAAATGAACTGGCATAATAGGGATATAATTTTGAGGAAGTAGAATCTTGACTGTATATATAAAAGTTTCCCTCCTAAATTAAAAAAATTGTTAAATTAGAAAAAAAAGTAAAATATTTAAACGTAGGTATGTGTAATCAACACAAACAGCAAGTTTTATTTTGCATTAAAAAAAATTCTTCCAACAATTTTTTTTTTCCACAGAAAATTTTATTCCTCTATATTTATAAACAAGAATGTGTCCAAAGTACACGGATGCCACACTCGCACTATCCTTTTCCATGTTCCATGGACCTTGAAATTGGGTAATTATCTAATTTGGCTTTAAAATTAGAAAGATCATATCATAAGCAACAAGTGTACTAAGTTTCAAGTTGATTGGACTTCAGCTTCATCATAAACTACCTTGACCAAAAACTTTAACCTGAAACTCCCACTTTCATTTTTTATGTTCAGTGGACCGTGAAATTGGGGTCAAAAGTCTAATTTGGCTTAAAAATTAGAAAGATCATCTCATAAGCAACAAGTGTACTAAGTTTCAAGTTGATTGGACTTCAGCTTCATCAAAAACTACCTTGACCAAAAACTTTAACCTGGACGGACGAACGGAGCCACAGACCAGAAAACATAATGCCCCTCTACTATCGTAGGTGGGGCATAAAAAGATATTATTTACTTACAAATCATGATCATCTTTTATTGCAACAAAAGTAAGTCATTTAGGATTTTTGAAGAAATTTAGTAAAAATGAAGTACATTAAAAACAAGTATTACATACATGATACTATGTGTCTATCAACTCATGTTAGACTTGTTGAAAGCTGAAGTAAATTCAATTAATTATAATTGGCTAGCACATACATCTTACATTTTTTAACATAAAGGGTTGGAGACTAAGAGAAAGTGATATAAAAAAAAAGAAACTAATTGTTACATTATGCACTACAACCACTAACCAGACTCCTTAACATCACCATGCTATTAGCCGGTTTTGCACATTGTGCAACACAGCAATTAATTTCTCCAATAATAACAGACTTAACGGGACTATGTAAAGTCATTTCAAGATGTAATCTGATCAATTCATTGAACACAGATAATAATTCTACAATAGATAAATGCATTGCAATACAATATCCACAAAAAAATATAATAAGTTCAAAAATCAAAAGTAGTTCCAAGAAATTTTTCAGTTTGTCTCCTCCTTCAGTTCTCTGGTAATAGTACACATAAGAATGTACTATGTTTCTGGTTCTTTGTTGCCTTTTCTTTTTATCTGAAAAAAGTAAAGTACCACAGAATTATTTTCTCTGGCTAAAAAATAAAGATGTATCAAAAGCATGAATTTAGCTAATACCAAAATTCAAAAATACAATTTTTTTTTTAAACTTATATAATCAGTCCTCTTTTGTTCAGCTAATGGATCGAATCATTAATAACACAGTCATGAAACCAAGCATAACCTACCGAATTAGACGATTTATGGGATTTGTAATAACATAAGCAACATCTGGAGCAGGATCTGCTTACCCTTCCGGAGCACCTGAGATCACCCCTAGTTTTAGGTTGTCAGTTTATTTTCAATCTATGAGTTTGACAGTCCCTCTGGTATCTTTTGTGCCTCTTTTGTACAATAACAACAACTGTAGATTTCGAGGGTTATCAATTTACATGAATTTTGTTTGTAGAATGTATTGGGTAAACCTGCATTTTAGGTGTCCAATGAAGTGTGAATTTGCATTAGGGACCAGTTTCTTTGAAGTATCATTACAAAAGTTTTCTATGGTGAGTAAATGACAGTATAGAGGACATCTATTGAGGGATCGAACTCAACCAGATGGCTGCAGTTCAGTCTCTCAAAATATTAAGTAAAAGTTGATTGTAAGAAAGAATGAACAGCTGCGCCATGAATGCATGATATGCCCGTTGTCTTGTGTGAAAGTTTTAAGCAATAATCATAAATAGTTTCTGCGAAAGTTTTAAGCAATAACCATATATTGTTTTTGAGATACGGGGGACATATGAACCCCCCCTCTTTTTTTTCTTCAAAAAAACTAAATATCACTAAAATAAAATTTTGACGGGCGTATAAAAATCAGATTATTATATAAAATTAAAGAAAGAATAGACCTACCAGAATGTTTTGCATTAACATTTGTCTTTCTTTGAGCTGCTCTTGTTTTTCCACTTCTTTTTGATTTAGAAAGGTTTTTCCTTTGCTGAAGTGTCGGTTTCTTTCCACCATTTTTGTTAACTTTAGCAGCACTGTTTTTCTTGGTTTTATCCTTACTGGAGGTTTCTTGTGATTTTTTCTTCCCAGATGAGTCTGATGGGCCATTTTGGGTTGTTAGTCTCCGTCTTACTTGTGAATTTGGGTTTGTCTTTTTCTTTTTCTTTTCTTCTGGCATTTCCACCTAACACAAAAAATAAAAAAACATGTTTGTTTAATAATTAAAATGTTTGCAATCATTTAATTGATAGTTAACTATATAATAGGCATCACCATTTAGAATGTTTTTTTCTCTAATTTTTGTGCTATTTTCATATTTCCTGACTGGTGTGAGAAAAATATTTCTCCTCAGTAGTGAAAAATCAGTTCTCGGCAAATGATCAGTCAAAATTTGATTACGACATCATGAAAAAGGTAAACTTGCCTGATGACGTCGCATACAAAGAACACAAATTTCTGAAAATCTTTGAAAAAGAATGATTAATGTTATCAGAGAAACAGATTCCGACACTATAATTTGTGTATTACGATATTTCTCCACTCTTGACAGTTAAATTTAATTATTTAAAATGCTTGGCAAGCCTCGCGCTTTAAATAATAAAATTTAACTGTCTCAAGTGGAAAAATATTGTAATACACTTGTTGCAGTGTAGGAATCTATATATATTGCACTTTTTCTTGTTATCTTTGTTATCAATGGTTACTTTTCATTTATCCACAATGTTTAAGAATTTAAAATGAGACTTACCTCTGGGTCATCTATTTCCCGATCTACCATTTCCTGTATTTCTTTGCGGCAGTAGGTATTCTTCTTGAGAATGGAGAGTGCTCTTTGGTAGGAGAGGTAATAACCACCTGGCTTCTTTTTTTGCATATAATATTTGCTTATTTTCATTCTCTGATGTTTCTCTCAAAAAAGTAATGTATCTTTTCCACCATCTATATTGAGTATTTTGAAGTATGTCCGAAAATAAATATTTACTCCTTTCTATGTTTTTCTCCAATGCATCAAAATTAAATTTTTTATTAAAGTTATCAGGAACTGATATTGAAGGAATGCCAGGTTTCTTTAACAGTGTGTTTTTCAATTGTTTCCATGGACGATGATTGTTTCCTTTATATTCAACACATATTTTCCCAGTTGCATCCAAAGAAAATTTAAAATGTAATGGAACTGTGTGACCTTTAATTGGATTGATGTGCTTCTCCAACTATCCTTTTATATCATACAATCCACCTGTCTGCTTTGAATTAGGAAGCAAATCAATCAATCCTACCAGAGTTTCTGCTTCTGTTTTCCTGAGTTTTTCTGAAACGCGACTAAATGCCGCATCAATGTCTTCATGGGTATGACCCACATACAAAAAACTAAGATGGACCTGCAATGAGAAAGTTATATATATATTAGATAATTTACAATTCTCTTAAATAAAGTAATAAAACATGGCAATATTTTGTATACTAGTATATCCATGTATAAAAATAAATGTCATTATGAATGGAAAATAATGATGGGATATTATGGGAATGCCAACATTCTGACCATTTCATGTAATTTCATACCTAATATAAGACAACAATTTAAGCAAAATCATAGCTGTATTTTGTCACCTGCCTGGTTTTGTTTATATTCATTTATTGTATTTCATCAGCAAACCCGGAAATAAGCTTTTTTCGCTCTCAGATTTTGATCTGTATTGAACATTTATCCACATTTCAGTTTATGGCTGCCACTGTTTGTGGTTTTGTCAGTCAGATATGTTTTACATGTTTCTTTTTGGCAATTTTTAACATTAAGCTAGCGGTTGAACAAAATAAACATCACTGTAAAAAATAATAAAGAAGAAAATACGTTTTGTGATTGTTTTGGAATATTATTTGCTCCTAAAATTATGGAAAATTAATGTAGGGCCTTTGTCATTGGGAATGTGTCTGAATACCGTACCTTGTGGAAGTCTTGAAATATACATGTGTTACTGATGTGCTTCATTTGTAAAGTTTATCTCTTTATACCCAAAAGAGGGAAAAAAGATACCCGAGGACAGTCAAACTTATAAATCGAAAATAAACTTACAACGCCATGAAAATGAAATGAAAGATTTAACCTTATATCTCACCTCTTTGAAGACATTTGTTCTGACCAGCAGCTCACAAAAAGCAAGCATATATCTGTTTTTATTTTCACGAAAACAGTTATCCGCTTGGATGTATAATACATCTGGTAAAAATGAATTCTGCAAAAGAAAGATGAAATTTTATGCTATTTTTTATTTATAAATGACTTACTCTACATAAAAAAAAATGGTGCACCCCCAAATATTTTGTTCAGATGTATCATGTCTAATAGGTAACCTTAGTCAGCCATTCAAGAAACATAATGTTTATTTCAATCATGACAGAAGTAATGTTTTGTCCCAACTCTGAATTAACTTACAACTAAGTCATTTGAAATCTGAAGGATATGAAAATGTTATCAATTCATTTGCAATTCAAACCGAATTTCCTTTTATCTACATCAAAGAGTATCTTTCATAAAATAATGATAACAATTTAGCTTACCATATGAACACTTGTGAAGTAAATTTCCTTTAGCAAAGTATTCAGGACCATGTTGGAATCATGTTTGTATTCATTTATATCCACATATGTAGCAAAGCGATTCAAACCGTGGTTAATTATGCCTTGAACATGTGTTTGAAGAAGATTAGCAGCATCAATTGCCTACAAAATAAATTTTATGAGTATATATTGACATTAATTCAATATTAATTGATAAAACTTATGTTTCTTTTAAACTTAAAGAAGTATTATAAACATTTAATGATCTTATACCTTTGTTTGATAACTGATATTTAATGATGGTTCAATGCAAATGTGATTTGTACCTTTATATTGATATAAATAATAATGAAATATGTCATTAATACAGTATTAACTCTGGCTCCCATAGTCTGAATAACATTTTTAACAAGAGTGCAAACACTGAAATGAAATCCATGAAATTGAGGACAAGATCAGATAACCAAACTGGAAATACATGTACACCATACAATAATATGCTTTAGATCATATACCTATTGCAAATAGTATCTACAAGACAAAATTAAC
Organism: Mytilus galloprovincialis; assembly: GCF_965363235.1. Lineage (NCBI taxonomy): Eukaryota > Metazoa > Mollusca > Bivalvia > Mytilida > Mytilidae > Mytilus > Mytilus galloprovincialis. Next base: position 55,984,141 of record NC_134850.1, on the reverse strand, counting down.
CAGGAAAACTAATTATGAATCATGAAAATGAGGTCATAACCAGATGAACCCTGCCAGACAGACATGTACACCTTACAATTATTACATGCTTTATACATTAAATGACCTATTGCATAGAGTGTTTAAGAAACAAATTTGATGAGGAAAACTTAAGATTGACCAATTGCAAAGAGATCATGGCCAGATAATAATTTCCAGACAGACATACACCACTTACAATCATTCCACACACCAAATATAGTTGACTTATTGCATGATTGCTTATAGTATTAGAAAAATATACCAAAAACAACAAACTTAACATTGATCAATGAACTGTAAAATTGAGGTCAAGGTAAAATAAAAAAAAAATGATTGACATGTACATGGTATAATATTTTAATATATAAAAAATCATAGACCTTTAGAATTCAGTTTAATCAGCAAGACCAAAACACAAAAATTTAGCTTTAACAACTGAACCATGAACATGAGGTCAAAGTCAGATGATACCTGCTGGTTAGACACATATACCTTACAATCATTCATTACACCAAAAATAGTAGACCTTATAGTATCTGAGATATGAACTTGACCATAAAAACTTAACCTTCACTGATCCATGAAATGTGGTCAACTCTTCAAGGGAAAATTGAAAACAGAGAGAAATTGAATACTTAAAATCTTAGCTTTTTTCATGTAGTCACTGCACCATGAAAAGGAAATCAAAGACAATGGACATATAAAAGACCGACAATATAACATAAGTCATCTATATGAAAAGTAAGAAGGATCCAGGTCTTTTACCTTAATATATTAAGATTTTTTAAATTTAGTTAACGCCACCAGATCACTATCTCTATGTTCAGCTTCTCAAACAGAGCCCACAGGCTCAACTAAGAAAAAATCTGTCCAGCCATTCTTAAAAGTCTAATTTGCATGTATTACTACCTAACTAGAATGCCTCTATTTAAAAAAAAGTAATGTAAATAACTCTATCTTTCTTCAAATCTCAATTAGACATACCTTAGATCGCCTTCCTGTGAAATGTGGAAGATTGGTTTTAGCTGGAAAAAATAATTAAGCATTAGACAATTGTTTTAGAGAGAATAACTAAAGCTAAAGGAATCAACAGCTAAGTGATTTAACAAGTCAAAATTAGTCAAATAGTGTTTTTAAAGTCTTATATAATGCACAATCAATTTTAGTACCTACATGTAGAAGAGAACTGATAAAAACATTTGAATATTTCAAAGTATTACATAAATAATCAGAAATTTTACAGTAAAACAGTGATAAAAATAATAAATCAATGTTGTAATCAGTTTCCTTTCTCAAGGTTATTTAGTTGGTTTGTGAAGTTTCATTTAAATGTACCAGTTCATAGATTAAAAATCAAATAGATTAATAGTAAAGGGGAACAAATATAAAATAAAATTATTATTATTACGACTGAAAAATAGAAGGAACAAGCATTCTGACAGTTTTGCATGGCAAAATATAGATCCCTATATATATATATGGTAAAAAATGCCTATACATTTGTACTGGAAAAGAGTGCTAACTTGTTCCAACTTTTGTCATGGTGTAAACTTTATAGAAAATATAACAAAAACCCACTTCTATTTATCTTACTTAGGTGCGGTATGTCTGTTCAAAGGATAGAAATTTCTAAGAAACCAGAATTTTAATAAATGTCAACCGTTTTTTTCTTCTGAAAGAATTAGCACATGAAGGTATATATATTGAATTTCCAAGTTGAAAAATACAAATATATATAAATTATTCGTCAAAAATTTAATGATTGATCAAAACTGTATTGTATGCCCTCAAACTATATCCTTTTCACTTGTAATTCAAATTTACCAAAATTTCCAATGTAATCACAAACTTAACTACCCGTACGAAATTATAAGGCGTATTACGCCTGGAAATAAGGCGTAAACCAGGCGTAAGTGGTAGTTACGTGTCTAGATCCAAGCGTAAGGGAGCAGGAAACGTAAATTTGTAGTCCTTACGGGCGTAGAAAAAAAGCAGGAAACCTGGCGTAAATTAAAATAAGCAAGGCGTAAATTGAAATAAGCAAGGCGTAAATTTTCTTACGGGCGTAAAACTGTTGGTATGGCGTAAATAGAAATACCCATAATGCTTTGTTTAAAGGATCATGGGATTTTTTTTTCAAAATTTGGCTCTTTGGTTTTAGTTTGCAAGAGTTGGACACATGGCAGCTTCATATATTCAGGGATAATTTGCTTATCCACTTGTGGCAGGGACCATTGGCCTCACTTTTATTAAATATTGTCATCTCAAGATATTTAGCTATTTTATATGTATAGGGTTTGAAGAATCAATGACTAGTGAAATGTTACAATACTTATTTTTTTATTTCAGAAATTAGTAGTAGGGCAATACTCAACAGTGTCAGTTCATGAATATGGAAGGAAGTTAAAGAGATTTCAGGTACATGTAATCACATCCTTAGAAATTATTTCATAGAACACTTTGTTTGTACCATGCACACCAAATTGATTGTTCATTCTATCCATAACTGTTGAAATGAAATAGCTTAAAGAAAAGCTTAAAGATATTTTTTAAGCAAGTAAAATTATTTTATAAACAATTAAAAATCAACACAAGAAAATATATTCATAATAGCAATCAAATACAAAAAATAATCTATTGACGTAGATAATCATAACTACTATATACATTGGTATGATAAAGTTTTACTGGCATAAACAGTATGGATATTGTTTAATTAAAACCTCTGATTCTTTGTTTGCTTTTGGATCAAACTAGACAGGAGCTCTTTGGATATACTTAAGATCCTTTTAGTTTGATCCGCTCTTCAACATTCGTATTAGTTTTGGATATTCAAATACATTTTGGCCCTGCACAACTGAAGAGATATATTTGATAAAATTTGCATCTGGTGCATCAAAATTGGTACCTTTTATTATTTGTTATGTTTATTACAATGTCTTTTTCTGCCGTTTTATTCATTTATTTAGGATATGATTAATGATAAAGATCAAGAGATAAATTGTTTGAAGGTGCAAGTCAATGAAGCTGAAAACGCCACTAATAGAGCAAGATCTATGTTGAAAGATACAAATAAGGTATTAGTTAAGTGTGCAATAAGAGATATTGCTTAAGTTTTGTTACAGTTTTTCATATTGTTTTAAGATAGGTTTTTCACACTATTTTCCTGTTTGAAGCCAATGCCATGGCTTAATATTATTCACATACATTTTCAACATCAACACCATCGGATAAGGGTTTTTTTTTTTTTAAATATTTTACAAATTATCTTTGTTGAGTTCTAAATAACAAACTGTCTTAAGCACTAGACGTTCAAAACATATTTAATATTTAGTAATTTATCCTTATACATCCTAGTCTTTCTGACCATCTGCCATTACTATAAAAAGTAAATGATTGACAATGAGACCCCTATGGATAAAAGACCAATTGGTATGTGTAAGCAAATTAGGGTCTTGGTATGGCCATTAATTATTAACAGACTTGTATGGTATATCTAAATTTAAAGGGCCCTTGTTCTTTTACAGAGAAAACCTTTGTCTACAGAAACATTGACCACAGAAAGCCTTAGTTGTGCCTCTACCAATAAGGTTTGTTTTAAAAATACAAGTGAACAGTGTGTTTTTAACTGACACTACATTTGATGTTAAAGGTATTTGTGATAGTGTTTACAAGAAAAAAAATTGCAGAAAAATGTCATCAATATTTGAGATAAAAATTGTTATATCATTCATATGGTTTATGTATTTGTAGATTTCAGTAATAAAAAACAAAATTGTAATAAATCAGGGGCCGTGTCAATGAAAGTATCCTAGGATATGTCCTAAGATAGGTCTTAGGACATTATTTAGGGTGGTCTTAGGTTGTGTCTGAGACATGTCTTAGGATGTAAATCAAAGTTGTCTTAGGACAGTCCTAACTACAATGGTCCTAGGACCATCCTAACACATTTATTTGATTGTAAAAATATGTAGAGATTTCTATGTCATAGATTTAATGGTATTTTAGTATCTACTCTTAAATGGAAACAATTAACGCAAAATATAAGTTAAAGGTTAAACGTAATACTTTCAAATACGTTATTAAATATGATTAAAAATGATAAAATATATAAATGAATTGAATACGAAAACAAAAGTAAATAGTCACAAAACTTTGTTATACGTTATATTCCTGCTGCAATTTTAGTACATAAACTAGTTTTGTACTTAGGTCCACTCTATTTCATTACATGTATAGAATCAGGATTAGTTAAAAAAAGAAGTCAACTTTTTCTCATATATGAATTAATATTGCACCGTTTTGGTTAGATGCAAAAAAAGTTGCTTATAATGATAGTATTTTTAAGGCTTCAAAATAAACAGCACAAAATAACTTAATGTATTGAATCTTTAACAAATATTGAAAATATTTTGATTTATTAATTCAATTATAATAACAGTATGATAGTTTAATATTGTATTAGTATTTTTAGTATTGAGTTTGTGCTATATTTGTTGTTTTTATTACGTTTTAGGACATTGTAACCTTTAGGACTATCCTAAGACACCTATTTGTATATCCTAACTTTAGGACCAAATTTAGGACCTATCTTATTTTAGGAGACTTTCGTTAACTTGAATTAGGACTAAGACGTGTCCTAAGACCATCCTAAGACATGTTCTAGTCCTAGGACAGCTTTGTTGACAGGGCCCCAGACATTGTAAAAGGTTGTTTTTGTCAGATAGCATTTGTATTTTGCCAACTCTAAAGAGTGATGAGAGTCCACAACCCTTCCCTATTTAATGCTTCCTTATCATAGAGCTTTTAAATATAAGAATTGAAGTTATCAAGCAAGAAATAATCAATCACTATAGACAAAGTGCTGCATAATATATTCAAGTAAGAGTTGTTTATAAAATTACTATTAAAATCATAACATTAAACCCTTGATCAGAGGCGGATTTAGGGCGGGGGGCAGGTGGCCCGCCCACCCCCCTTTTTGGGAAAAAATTTAGTTGCTTATATAGGGACTCACTGAAGAATTACTGCAGCGGGGCCCCTCTTAGGCAGTCAGTGGGCCCCTACTTATGATAATTTCTGGTTCTGCCACTGTTGATTGATCAATGAAACATCAATATCCCAGATATAATAATATAGGGTTATTGCATGAATTTTGGGGAATATTGTCCTGAATAGAATTTTTTATTGCATGCGCTTTCATGAGGGTTAATATTTCCCCAATATTCATGCAATAACCCTTTTATTGTATAGCAATATAATATTTTAATCAAAAATTGATTTAAACTAAGATTTTGTTGTTTATAACGTCATGCATTTTGGAGACTTATTGCACTAGTGCAATATTGGAATTTATTGCACGTTAACTTTTGGTTACTTTTTGTGTAAAATATTATATTGCTATGCAATAAAAGAAGTAATAAGACTTAATCTTTATATAACTCCAAAAAATTGAATTTAACTTTTTAATTATATTTTTTTTAGAAACCAAGACAAGCTGAAGTTGAAGTTGGAGATGGCAGTCAGGATTTAGAGCCGGTTAGTATTGTTTTCTTTGTTCTAAGCTTCTTTTCTCTCTTATTAGATGTAAAACAAGAACTCACAATTAGCGCTATAGGAAACTTTAATCTAACAATTGCACCATGTTCTGCTAGAGATAGATTCTATGGGGTTACATGTATGGACATATTGATAAATACATCACCTTATTAGATTCAAATTGTTTGCTTTGAAATAATATTCAAATACTACTCACTGGATATATATACTCTGAGATTTTTATTTTGAAAGAGAAAGAAATATACAATAGTCCTAAAAAGGAAGAAATTAATGTCTTTTGCTAAGGTATCAGATGTAAATTCAGTGTTTATGGTTCAACCATGTATTAAGGACACTATTATATGATATGAAGGTAATGAATACTAAATGTCTATTGTATACTTATTGACTGGGAATGAGTGGAATAGTAAGTGTATTGTCCCGAGGAGCACCTATTGTCCTGATGTGGAGCCGAGGTCAATAGTTGTATCCGAGGGACAATATACTTACTATTCCACAAATATCCAGTCAGTAAGTGTTTTATTATATCGAAAAAGACAACAGACAGTAAATGGCGGTGAAAATAAACTATCGTAATATTTAAAAGAAGAAACCTAACCATAACATTTACTTCATAGACATGTTCAAATGCTAAGGCTACGTCTTGCACTGGTGTCAACCCTATACTAGATATATTAGGTAAAACACGACGTTGTTACTCCCGCGTTATTTTCAAAATCCTCCAATCGCTTAGCTACATTTAAAATTGCACGAAATATAATGACGCTTGTGGTCAAATAGTTTCACCCAGGTCCAATAGTTGGAAACTTTTTACCGGTCCAATAGTTCAAGGCTTGTAATTTTCAAAATAGTGAAAATATTGTGTACTTATTTTATATAGAAAATGATAACCGAGGAATAATAAATGGATATATATTACTTTTCCAGGTGACAGTTGCAGTCGTAGAATATAACAACTTGACTGTTTATTTAGGAACAATTAAGGAAAAGACTATGACATTTGCTGAAGCAAAACTTGGGAAGCTGAACCACCAGCTGTCCAAGAAGAAGATTTCAGATTCATCCCTTCAGTTGGACAATAATGATGTTCTCGAAATAGATGAAAACTATTTGATTTCAAAATTTGAAGGACATGTAAAAAATGGAAAAATATTGTTATCTGAGGAGCAGAAATTATCAATTTGTAATTCAAGTACAAATTATCTCGATAAAAAAATATAATTGAACACTCTAAATAACTTTTAAATTATGCTTCAATAATAGCTCAAAGACACACTGTCATTATGAAAGAACTGGGAATTTTGTAAATATGGTGTACAAATTGTAATTTAATGATCAATTTTTTCCCCTGCATTATCAGTGGTTTTTGATATTGGGCACATGGGTGTAACTTGATGATGACATGTGGCATACCATAGAAGTTGACATCTGACATTGACCCTCATAGAAAAAAAGTCTTTTAGAATCTCTACCCCCAAACATCTATGTTCTCGCATGCTATCACAAGATCACATCAATTTTACCCTTGAGTAAATTCCCAGGGTTATGTCTGCTCTTTATTCAATCTATTTTTGTTATCCTTCAATCATACAGATCATCACCCTAAATTTTATATTTTATTCAAATCTTTGTTAAAATATGTCTAGTTTGCCACAATTTTTATTATTTATATATTAGGGGTCCAGTCTTACACCCTTCAAAATTATTAAAAATATGCAAAACTCATATTTTTCAACTCCTGAAGATTCTTTACTGCCAATATATAACTTTGTTGTTGTTGCACCATAGAGTTTTGTTTATGTATAATATTGCTCATTCTTGATTTATATTAAAAAGATATTTGTAAAACTCTGGAGGATTCATAGACTTAAGCATTGCAATAGAAGGATGACACAATAAACTTTAGGATTCATTCTCTGCAATAGCATAATAGGAGAAGGGGGCAATTAACTGGAGGATCAATAGTCTGCAACAGCACAATATGAAAGGGGGACTGAATGATTTATATACTATAACAGGGAAATAGGAGGCTGGGTGTAATACAAAAAAGTATTCTTAAACTGAAACAGGGAATAGAAGAATTTCATTACATATGAATGCAAAAAAGGCAATAGTTCAGAGAAAATAATTCAGATTAAATACACTTAAATTTAAGGGAAATATTTCTTGTGGTCAATGAAAGTTGCAGCCAATTAATATCCGACAATACATGTAAAACTGTAAAATGCAATGCCTTTCTGTAATAAAGGTGATAATTTCTTCCAAACAGTGCTGGAAATTGTTCTCATTTATTTTCTTTTGGCTATTTTTTATGAATTTCTTAAGAAATTTCTTTCAAGACGTGATAGAGCATTTAAATAAAAGGAAGTTGAATAACATTTCATACTTAGACAATTTTATTTTTAGCTAAATTAAATAAGAGAAAATGCAGCAGTGGAAAGATTATCTTTTTTTAAATTTAAGGAAAATTTCTTACTTTTGTAAACGTAATTGGAAGAAATTTCTTCCAAGGAGTAACTTTAAATGAATTGAACTATCTGTGTTGAACAAATGAACAATAATTTATAACATATTACATATTTCTATATTTGTTGGAACAAATTTTGAATAATTTGATGATACTTTTTTTTTAACAAAATAAACTTATTTTTTCCATATGGCTGTAAATGTTTTCCTAAAATTATCAGTGGCAAATTGTAGTAGAAAAAAAAAAATAAAAATCTAAGGGCTGTAAAGTGTAAATACTTGGAAGAAATTTCTTCCAACCAGTATCAGTGACAAAAAATTATCATAACAAAATAAAATGATTTTTTTTTCTTGTGGCTGTAAATACTTGGAAGAAATTTCTTCCAACCAGTATCAGTGACAAAAATTTATTAGAACAAAATAAAATGATTTTTTTTTCTTGTGGCTGTAAATACTTGGAAGAAATTTCTTCCAACCAGTATCAGTGACAAAAAATTATTAGAACAAAATAAAATGATTTTTTTTTCTTGTGCCTGTAATTACATGGAAGAAATTTCTTCCAACCAGTATCAGTGACAAAAAATTATTAGAACAAAATAAAATGATTTTTTTTCTTGTACCTGTAATTACTTGGAAGAAATTTCTTCCAACCAGTATCAGTGACAAAAAATTATTAGAACAAAATGAAATGATTTTTTTTCTTGTGGCTGTAAATACTTGGAAGAAATTTCTTCCAAGGAGGAACATCAAATGAAGTGAACTATCTGTGTTGAACAAATTGAAAATAATTTGTAAATATATTATGTTTCTATATTTGTTAGAAGAAATTTCTTCCAACTTGAGAGAGGATACAAAATGAAGTTAGCAGCTGAGTTTATTAACTATTATTGTATACTCTATTGAAAACGAAATAATGTTTTTAATTTGTTGGAAGAAATTTCTTCCAAAGAGACGGGAATTTTTTATGAACAAAATGTATGGAATAAATTATTGCTTTCCATTTTATTAATTTAAAGGTTACTGTTTCTTCATTTCATTGTGATTGAAATGTTTTGTAAAATATGAATGTAAATTTAATATATATATCCAATAAAATTGTCATATTAATGGTGTTATTTTTCCATGTGTTACCTTTGCCATAGAAGAAATTTCTTCTAACACTTTTTTTTTTACAAAAAATACCTATCAAAAGCAGAGTTTTAAAATATGAATTTGCAAAATTCGGTATATTCACCAGAACAGCAAATTTCGACCTCTAAAAAGGACATTCTTGGATTTTCCTTTTTTATTTTGGGCTCTCTTTATGGTTCATTTTTCCAAATATGGTCCGTTTTGGGGCATTATTTATTCAAAAACTTGTGGCCCGATTGAGACAATGAGGCAACTATATACATATACACCATAGCTCATACATATACGGGTTATATTCTTCTCACATATTTTATGATGTCATGATACTCAACCCCTAACGGGAGGGATTGTGCTTGATATTCATATGATTAGGACATAATCGTTCAATCAGTTTAATTGCGGGGTGGAGCAGGCATGTCAGTAACTGCTAGTATTCCTTTGTTATTTTATATATCATTGTCATTTTGTTAAGTTTCATTTGTTACCTATTCTGATATGCAGACACGGACTTCTTTTAAACTGAGTGTTACTGTCGGTATTGCTGTGTGGTTTTTTTTATCTGTATAGGCTACAGGTATAAAAGGAGAGTTGAGAACTCACAAAGCATGTTTAACTTCGCCGCATTTTTGTGCCTGTCCAAGGTCATGAGCCTCTGGCCTTTGTTGTTTGTTGATCTTGTATGATTTTTAATTTTAGTTACTTTTTCTTGTATATACTTATATATTATTTGTATATACTGGATAGATAAAGGAAGATGTGGTATGAGTGCAAATGAGACAACTCTCCATCCAAGTCACATTTTATAAAAGTAAACCATTATAGGTCAAGGTACGGTCTTCAACACGTAGCTTAGACTTACAACGAACAGCAATCTATAAACAGGCCCCAAAATTACCAGTGTAAAACCTTTCAAACGGGAAAACCAACGGTCTAATCTATTTAAAAAACGAGAAACGAGAAACAATTGTGAAGTTTAGTATGACGTTCATTATCACTGAACTAGTATATATATTTTGTTTATGGGCCAGCTGAAGCACACCTTATGATGCAGGATTTTTTTGCTGTATTGAAGAACCAAATCTGAGAAACAAACCTTATACGACATGCGCGTCTTATAACTATTTCGTACATTAAATACAGTTAAACTATACCTTTATTATCGTATCTGAAAAATAGACCAATTCTGAGATATTTAACATTGACCAATTAACCATGAAAATAAAGTCAAGGGCAGATGATACCGACCAGCATATATATATATATATATCTATACTATTAAACGAGAAGACCTCAATTTGTGTGTCGCTTCTCTTCTTTCCACAATAAATTAATCATCATGCCTCTGTGTCCTAAAGGTACAGTGCATAGTCGCCTTTGTTATCTATTCATATGATTATTCAGATTGAGTTATTTTGGGAGAAAATCGAGAAAAAAGGCATCCGGATATTGTTTCCGTCATTGGACGAAATTTTAAGTCAGATTAGACTTCCGGATTGCGTTTTTCTGTATACTTTGAACATGCATATACTACGAATAAAGTGCATTTTCTATCTGCTATCATTTTCAAGTTCACTTTCCACGGCGGTCAGAGTTTATTAAATAGAGAGGGTCCGTATAATATATCAATGACCGCCGTGGAACGATTAGTAATATAAAGTGAGAATTGAAAGAAAAACTCGCGGCAAATACACTTTATTTAAAGAGGGGGGATATGACCTTTATCGGGACTTCGGGATCGGGTGTTTGTAAGTTCGGGATTTCGGAATTGGCCCTTCCGGGATCCGGGAATTATTTTATCGAATATCGGGATGTCGGGATTTAAATTAATTTAAAATGGGACATCGGTATTTCGTGTTTTTAAGCACGGGATTTCGGGATCAGGACCCCTCATACCCCCTCTTTAAAGTAATGAATGTTTATAATATATAGATAAGCGCTAAAACTATTCATGTGTTATTAAAAATAATAGTATAATAGTAAAAAAATGGGAATTTGGAAAAACAAAACGAGGAGCTGGGCTAGAAAAACAATTGTCCTGTCCCAAAGTACCTATGACTTCAGTCATTATTAAATCTTTTACAAACATTCATTGATTACAAAAAAAGATTTGGTATGATTGCCATTGACACAACTCTCCACAAGAGACCAAAATGACACAGAAATTAACAACTATAAGTCACCGTATGGCCTTGAACAACAAGCAAAGCCTATACCGCACAGTCGGCTATAAATGGCCCCGAAATGACAATGTAAAACAATTCAAACGGGGAAACTAGCGGCCTAATTTAAGGAAAAAAAATGAAAGAAAAACAAACATGTAACACATAAACAAACGACAACCACTGAATTACAGGATCCTGACTTGAATGTTCATAACATACGGAATATATGTTCATATAGAAATTGAAAGAAAACAAAATATTGAGAATTTTGGAAATACAGGAAGAGGGATAAAAAAAACCAACATTTTCCTGTCCCCAAGTACCTATGATTTTTGATACTCTTCCTGAAATTCTCCAGTCAATAAACTTTTACAAAATTCTTACTACAACACTTTACATACTTTCAACCACGCTCTGAATGCCCGCGATTTCGCGGGTGTGTTCTAGTATATATATAAACGCCTAAAAAGTGTACATAACAACACCAATAACATAAAAAGGAACTATAAATGTAATTATTTATAAATATTTCGGATAACAGATATCCTTCATCGGTATATATTATTGTGATGTTGAATGAATCAATTATCAGTCTACTTAGATTAAGCTGTTACAATCTTGAAATTTATACAATAAAAAAGTCAAACCGAACATCAGGTAAGACGCTTGCACAATTCTAAAAATTTGATAAACACGACATAGGTTATATGACTAATTACATCAGAGAGTTCAAATATATGCTTTAAAGAAAAATAATAATGTGCGATATGAACTAGCACAATTCTAAAGCTTTAACGGTGTCGACAATTATGATGTTACAAGAAAGATTGCGTCAAAAAGAATTCAAAATAAACAGCACTGAACGGTCTAAATTTGTAAATATTTCAGATTTGACAACGGTAGTGTAGTTACATTTGAGTCCGTGATGTTTAAAACAAACGGCCGTTAAAATATAATAATAAATTTTGACTAAAATAAACTAGTTGAACGTGGCTTGGTACTTATACATCCCTCAAAAAATTAAGCAATTTAAATTGTTATATTCAACAGATTTCTTTTAGAGATGAGTAAGGTAAAGAAATAGAAACAGAGACTGTAATAATAAGTAATATAACCCAGATGTGAAGCACTGCATGGTGCCGAACTACATCTTTTAATTTATCCCATTTGGTGCCAAAGTTGTTAATTTTCTTATCCAAAATCTTTCTCGTATTTTGTGACAATTTGACACGGAACAATTCCACAGCCATTCTGAGAAGAATTTGCACATTGCTTAGTATTTGTCGATCGGAACCATAATAATATGACATCAGAGTATGGAATCACAAAGCAGGCGACTTCTACCATGTCGATGTATCCGGTCTAGCCTCTTTCGGAGTTCCAGCGATTACCTCAAATTATGTTCGTTATCTCGGTTAATGCACATCGTTAAACAAATGTTGATTAAACAGTTACCAGGAAAGTAAAGTTGAAACCACAAAAAGCTTATTTGACCCTACAATGTCCGGGCTATTACTGTATACTGCAGGGCATCATATGAAAGCAAGAAGGATCGAAGATATAATCGATTAAATTTCAGATTAAATAACTGATTTTGTATTTTATAATTGAGACATCGAAAAAATGTCATAGTTTGACAAAATACACACCATAATCGTCGACTAGTTTGTATAGGTGGCCTTATGTAACGCCGATTTCAACCAGTCTCCAAAAAATCACTATTGGATCAGTTTGTATGGAAGAGAAACATCCCTGTTAATCAAATATAATGTTTAAAACTGTTAAAATATACCAGCGTAATGATGTACAAGAGATGTATTTATAGGTTTCATAACGAGTGAGAATTAGATATCGCTTGATATCAACTCTCGTTATTTAATTTCAATAATAATAAACGAGCCTATGAGAATTAGATATCGATTGATATCAACTCGAGTTATTTAATTTCAATAATAATAAACGAGCCTATGGCGAGTTTATTATTATTGAAATTAAATAACGAGAGTTGATATCAAGCGATATCTAATTCTCACAAGTTGTTAAACCTATTTCTCTTATGGCAAAAAGTTGTATGTGCGTGGCCTATTTGTTGCGAGTTGTGTTGCTGCGGCCGTTTTTCTTTGCAACGCGTACTGATCTTTCTCTTATGGTTGGTGCCTGTTATCTAATTTGTAACAAGTGTATTGACACGTTATTACTACAATAATTAACAAATAACTCACTTGTTGCGCCTTAAAATCTTTTTTTTATCAAATTTTATTTTTTCTGAAGCGGCACAGAAGCCAGAAAATGCCCGGTGTTTATGTATGACACCGGAAGCATACATATGACGTCACGTAGTGTAGGGACCAAATAAGATAACATCTTTTCGCGGAATTTTCTTTAATGAAGATTTTACACTGAAATTGTGATTGAAATTTAATTATGAACTTGTTTTGCATTAGAATAGAGATAACTGTATTGTATTTGAAGCTTTGCGGACGTCCATCGTTAGTTTTACTGTCGCATACAGAGGGAAATTGAAATTGGAAGTTGTGCCAGTTATAATGCCCTTTGCTCCGTTACATAACCGTACACGGGTTCTTTTCTTTATTTCTACGTCCATGATAAAGATTTATATTAGATAATGCAGACGATAAAGCAGACGAAAATCGCGAAAACCGGAAGTAAACAATCAGTTGTCAAGAAAAAAAGTAGTCACGTCATGACCTTTTCCAGTGAATAATGACCTGATCAACGGCCAATGAAAATATTGGAAATTTACGAGATAAGCCAATCAAATTAACGTAATTTTGATATCACTTTTTCATATCACACTCCGTACGGTGTGATACTAAAAATATCTATTCACGTGGGAGTTAAATAACAGGCCCCAACCATAAGAGAATAACGTCTTACAATTCGACAGAGGGTATATTATTGCTGAATATTGGAAGTTAAATTGATCACCTCCACATAGATTTGAAGTTGTTTATCTTCGTAATACGCGTTATACCAAACAAAATAAATGAATTATTATTTCATATAATATAATAATTTCCTTTTTTTTGTAATGCATCTTCAGCAATAAAAACATAATAAAAAGCCTATGAATAGGCAGAAAACTAAACACGTCATTAATGGTTTAACTCACTATTTTATATCATAATATTACCTGGAACTAATATGACCTCCATTATGATGCAGTACGATAAACCTATCTGCTAATTCAATTTCTCTCCTCCGAAAAAATGACCCATCAATCTTAAACAAGAAAGTGAAGAAATAAAATATTTACAAGCGAAATGGAAGTTGATAATTTTCACGGTACCAATTTATTTTGCACCATAAATATCTCTCGATAAAGCTCGGTGCATATTATTTGAAATTCAAAAGATTATTACAAAAATGGAAAGCTTATAAACAAAATATGAATATGAAAACATACTATGTTAGAGTATATATAAAGTAGGCTATGCCTAACGACATTAATTAACATAAAATAAGAAGTACAAAATACAGTTTTCGACACTGGATCACTAAATGTACAAAATGTCCAGCTCTTATGTAAATGGCACAGACAGACATTATTAAAATTATCCCATCGTTTCCACCTGGCATTGTGAATCACGATATACGTTCTGATAATTTTAGTCATTCGGTTGATGTCTGAATGCAATTTTTCTCACAAATCTCAAAAACTTCGCACCGAAACTATATTACTTGCTGGATATTGTAATAAAACAGAATTTTGTATTAGTCGTTATCAGTTTTAATTAAAATTGAATGCTTCTTTTTGTAAATTTTTGTGTGTGTAAAAGCATTGCCCTTGACCTACGTACATTTTGTATGAAGCGTGGAAGCGCTTCATTAAAAAAAAATGTGCACACGGCCAACGCGTGAACGACCCTTCAAAATTACTAAAAGAAGAATTCAATATTTTTAATTACATTTTCTTTTATCGCGGATCATGAAAACACGATTTCTATCAAGTTTTTCGTTTAACCTGTGCACTTAATTGTGGAACCTCGAGTCATGATGATGGTTACAATTCATTCTGATATGGTATGTTAATTTCAAAATTACGCAAGATTGAGGTCAACCAACCAAAATCACGTATCGTGATGAAACATACATGTTATGTAATAATTACACCTACAAACTCATATTGAGTTAAGGCTTATAACGTTAATATTGCATGATTTTTGCAAAAGACAAAATACAAAAATAACACAAAATAAAAAAAGACTAAGCGGATGAACACGAATCACACACAGAACGATCTCCTAGTACATTTAACATCGAATTGTTGTTTGGAAAGAACAGGGAAACAGTTGAGGACCTTATTTCGAGGTTGATAACACCAATGCCTCTTCAAATACATATCAATATAATTTAATTTTGGATGTAACGCGTCTTCTGATTGGCTACGCGCGTTATTCAGTGTGCACCAATTTTTTTATTTTATTTCTTCATAGACAGAAAAAATATTACAGTCATTCCTTAAATAAGTAGCAAGAAATGAAGTTTTATGACATGTAATTCAAATTACAAAACCCATATGTTTCTCAAACTACAATGGCACGTCTGAAATTGAACAAAACATAATATTATTTTGTGCAATAGTAAATGAATAATACAAACATCATCTAAAAACTAAAATTCAGCAGTGTACGTTTTTTTAGGATTAATTGATCGAGTCAATAATTAACATTTTTATCTTCATAAGAAATTTATATAATTGTACATTACAGCTCATGATTATAAAAAACTAAAATGTCATTAGGAAAAGTGAAAATGCGATTTAAATAAGTAACATTATATTTTCAGAAACAAAACACCAGCAATATAATATAAAAAAAACGTTATGTATAAGTTAAGGTTAGTAAATACGAAGATTATACAATTATTAGAAGTTCAGATACACATACAAAGCATAATGCAGAAATGACAAAATAATTTGAAACTGTTGGTTGCCCTTTCTTTTCTTTAACATAACATTTTTTTCGATCATCAATTATAAGATTCGTTAGAAAGGTCAAGACTTGCGTTTTCATGTTATTTTAATGTATTTTTTAGGAGTTTTCAGAAATGGCCGAAATTCATTCATTTAAGTTTTGTGAAGGACACAACAGGTTCATAAAAATAGTAACAATCATCACAATCATTAAGCTAGTAATATTTTCAACTAAAAACTACTTAAATTAAATGAACTTCAATTGCAAATTTACAATTCTCACATTTTATTTATATTAATATTGAATGATAAAATGTCGTCTTTAATGTCTTAAATGTATACAAAAAATATAAACGACTTTATTGTAAACTACAAACACATTTTATTTATATAAATATATACACACATATTATATCTAAATGTATACCTAATAGTATAAAAAAATTATGCTTTTGGTAAAACGGATGTACTTTAAATTGAACTTCAATCTTATTATCATACCTGGACATTTTGTAGGAAATTGATTATGACAGATTCCATTGCCTGCATCATTAAAATAGCATTGTCCACTTCCACATGATAGGGTATCACATTGGTTATCTGAATTGAACAATATACATTGATCATGAGGTACGGACATGAAAAAATACCAAAGTTACTGCTCAAAAGAATATAGATGTGATGTTCTTATAAACACCCTGACCTGATTGGTAATTGGTCATGGTCATGGTCTTCTTTCTTTGTCTTTTTTGCACGTTGGCTTTGACCTAGCGATTTTATTAGCACATATTTTTTCATTCGATTGATAGATTGATAGATAAAGTATAAAGAGCTTTCCAACTTGTTTGATTCTAATCTTTTTGAAACGTGTAACTTTTAGAAAAGGGATTTTTATCGGAAACATTTAATTTTAAAGTGTAACGTCGATTTTTGTTTAAATAATAGACAAATCTTTGACTGTTTTTTTCCATATCTGATTTAAACATCTGTATCTCGATTCATATAAGTGGACGGAACAACAAAAAATTAAAAATGTTAAAAACAAAAGTAAAAACAAAACGTGCAACTGTCCGTAGGAAATCATAGTAAAGTCGTAGAGGGTGGTGACATCAATACATTTTTTTCATTTTGCGAAAAGGTATCTACAAAATTTACGTGTTGGCAATTGACCATAACCAAGTTATTTCTTGGCAGTCAGAATTCTTTACTCTCAGTTTATGTGTAATCACCGACTGTTTCATTTATCCCGCTTCCTGACATTAGAATTATACCGAATTTACTTTTACCTTTATGGAATTTTTTGCTTTGCTGATGCTATATGATCTTTACAGAAAACATGTAAATTAACGACCAAGACGTAGGGCAACACATGTGTTGTCTCCCAATGGTGAAAGATACACTTTCCAATCAAACAATCATACAATATTCGGTTCTGCATTCGTTCTGACTCGATGCATACATTAACCTTTTATTTACCTACTACCACTGTTTCAAAAACTAAGGGTGTATTTTCTTAATAAGTTAGAAAGTATCTTATATTATATATTAACGATTCCTTTTTATGTTAATGAATACGGTTCAATAAAATAACATGCTTATCTGACCTTTACAGTTACTGCCAGTCCATGCATCTTTGCATGTACACACAGATCTACCATTAATGTCTACTGAACAGTGTCCGTTATTGGAACATGGATTACTATAGCATGGGCTTACTGAAATAAAAATGATGCACAATCAATATGAATCAAAAATAAAAATAAAGATGTTAATTTAGTAATTTTATTTGGTCATTTCTGGCAGTTATTTGCCGTCATTAGGAACGATGAAAACAAAATATTTCAAAGATGTATAAGGCCTACATACACGAAGAACTAACTGAACAAAAGAGAACCTTCTCAAATAGTCAAATTAAACAGAACTTTGCATGAGGAGTTTAGAACCTACAGAATAACATTACAGAAATTCTTTATTGATAAGAAGCAAAATTACTAATTTAATCATATTGTATTCGTGTGTTTTACCTGAACATAAAGCACCGATCCAGTCACCAAGGCACGAGCATACAGGATCACCATAACTGTTAAGTTTACACGATCCACCATTTGCACAGTAGTTAGTAGTACAAGGATTGTCTGGAATATCAATAAGAACGTTTTTTTTTTTTTATTTTTAAATCTAATAAACACTTCACTATGGTTAATTGAGCAAATATGTTACATTGTAGCTACAGAAATTTTTTAAACAAAACGGAACAAAGTTAAGACTACAATTTTATCGTTCAATTTTGCTTTATTGCAGATATTAAAATGATTGCAGGTGATTGCTACTGTTAAAAGTATACAATTTGAAAGGTGTGTGTAGTGAAATTTTCCATGTACCAGCATTTTGAGCATTTTCTGTTCGATATTTCAGAACTATTGTTGCCTATCATAATTTTGTAGAGGATTATTGCTTACAATGACGCTATTTAGCAGGAATTTATAACTGAAAGTAAAATCAATTCCTGCGTAAGGCTTGCTGACATCATCAGAATTTGGTTGGCTTTATGTTATATCTATTTCACTTTTTACTTCGACTTTCCCTGAGCAACACGAGGATAAGAAACTGATGGTTCATTTTCTGCTTACTATTTCAAAGCCCATAGATTCAACCTCGGTTTTGTGGATTCGTGTTGCTCTATCGTTAGTTGTTGTTGTATATCTTGCTTTATGACGTTTGAACAGCGGTATACTACTACTGCCTTTATTTGTTGTTTTCTTTTGATCACTGTGTTGTATGTTATTTCTTGCACAGAGTTACATGGCATGCGTGATCTCATGGATGCGCTCTTTTGTCGAGTGCGGGATTCGTTGTATTGATTCCTTGATTGATGGACTGTTAATTTAGGTTTATATTTATGTTTATATCCGATTATAGGACCATTGACAGTCTCTGGTTGTCGTTTCGATCGATAATTTTATAGTTGGTCCTTGCTCGTCTTGCATATACACGAAATATCGAGACATATTTGCAAACCCATGCTTTGGTGGAACATATTGTCATTTGGCTATACCTATTTTCTGTTTGATATAATTCTTGAATTCGGATAACATCAGTGAACATGAATTTGACAGCTAATGCCCTTTTAAGAACTATGTTTTTAAATTTACAAACAATATTCATACGAAGATAGTTATTTGAGGTACCAGGCTTATAATTTAATACACCAGACGCACGTTTCGTCTACTTAATACTCATCAGTGACGCGCATATCAAAATAGTTATAAAGCTAAACATAACAAGTATAAGTTATTTCACAAAATGTTATAAACATGCTGAAAAACATTTCATACGACATCTGTGTTAATCACTCTAAACCTGGTTTTAAGGCACATCTCTTTCATAGTTATAATAAAATCTACATATTTTTAAATCTAGGCTCGTACCACCTGCATTTCATTACATTCTTAAATCTTCAGAACTGAATTTCATAATGTAATTCGAATGGTACACTTTTGTGACATTTTCTTGTATTATCATAAAGACTTTAGTATACGGTGACAAATTAATGTCTGGTGAAGGCAGTTTGCTATTATTTCAAAAACAAAATGAATCAATTACTAAAACAACATGTTTTGAAACATTTTATGTGAACATGAATATACATTTATCAGATCTGCATATCTTTTTGTGAGAGACATGTTCTATGTTTATTAACATGTATCTTGCTACAAGAATGATATTTAATTGGTCTTCGCCTGTTTCGACGGATCCAAATCCAATAACAAAAACTTCTAAATTTCATCAATAATGTAGAAATAACCATTGCATATCTTATTACTTTATTTATTTTTTAAATGCTAGATAACAAAATAGTTATTTTTATCATGCGCAAAAATGAAAGATCTTTACAAATAAATGTTCCATATTCGCGATGGGTTTTGAAAATTGTCTTTTTAAAATTGTTTCTTTTATGGTATTATCATTGCAATAATATATAGTTAAGACAATATTACTTACTGTTACAATAATCAAAATCACATGCTTTAAGGCTAGATAGTTCTACATTATCCCGATTAAAACAGGATACGCTTCCAGGAATCGATACTGTTTTTATCCAAGACCAAAAAGGGACATTTTTGCAATCACAAACTAGTTCAAGATACCTATTTATATAAGAATTACAATTGATGAATAAAATATGCCTTATTTAGTTTCATATATATGAAGATTGACTTTTACCTCTATTTTAAATTTCAATCGATTCCATTGACAATTATAGAGTTCTTGTATCTCTGATTCTGAAAACGTGAGGCAGTTTCTCGGCCACAATCTTACCCCTGAGTAATGACGCAACCATGAAGCGTTATCATGACAGATAAAAATGTCTGTTTGTTTTGTTAATACATCGCTGTCAATTATTGGAATTTGATGCACTGTCATACAAGTGATAGGTTTAGTTATCTATAAAACCATGTTTAATTCAGAATTTTTTGCATAAGAGAATGCCTGTACCAAGTCACGAATATGACAGTTGTTTTTTCATTGATAGATGTATTTGAGCTTTTGATTTTGCCATTTGATTAGGGACTGTTCGTTATGAATTTTCCTACGCGCGTTATTTCTTTATAGACAGAAAAATATTACAGTCATTCCTTAAGTATCTGTACGATTCTTCTTCTCTAGTTCACAGATAAACTAAGATTGAAAATAATGTTCAGAAAGAATAAAAGTATGTATCAAGATATAAAAAAGATGATTTCAAGTCAAGATCAAATTTCCTGTTGATGTTATAAAGAATCACCATGCTTATGTTATTACGTCAAAATAAGCTACAATACTTATGTTATTACGTCACAATAAGATACAAGTCTATGTTATACGTCACAGTAGGCACCGATTGTTCGATGATGTCATTTACGCCAAATAAGCTTGGGTCAATAGCTTTTACTTCTTTATAAAAATAAACTCCAGATTGGTATATACAATATATATCATTTTGTTAATATGTGTACTCACAGAAAGTACAAGTTGTGGAGATATTCTAACGTGTCATTTTGTATAAATTTTACATTATTTCCTCTCAAATCTCTACAAAGAAATAAAACAGTGCACCATCTCATAAAATAAACAAAAATAATAACACACTTTTGTGATGGACGTTAAAAACGCAACAGTCGCTTATTTTGTTTAATTCTCATTTTCAAATATGCAGTTCATGTAAAGAAAATGTATAAACATTTTCATTCATAATGTTGATTCATCATTATTCGTTGGATACCAATTTTCGTGGATTTCGTGGCTACAGGTGAAACACGAAGTTAAATATTCAACCAATTTAAATTTTCTGTGAATTTGTACGTAGACTTCTGTACAATCGAAAATGAAACATCCTCGATAAAAACAATTTGTCCTCAATCCACAAAAATTGGTAAACACGAAAACAAACGAATTTTACCGCAGTGTCTAAAAAAAAGTTTACACTTCGAAGGTTGAATTGGTTACGTCATATTTAATGTTAAAATCTTGTGGGATGAAAGTGTTTCAATTAAATGAAATTTGTTTTTACTGTTTAAGTATGGTATTTAACTATTATTTTTTTTTAACGATCATTTTATTCTAAATCATTAATAAATTTCAATTAGGCTCGTTCGACTTCAATAATTCGGTATGCCTAATAAGCTCAGATTAGTCAGATACTCATATTTTTTTTATCTAAACAAAAAGAAGTATGATTAGTATTAATATGAGGATCAATCATGATTTCGTAAAAAAAAATGTAATCAATATGTGTGTATTTGTGTTTATTAAAAGCCTGATACCATAAGTTCACACTATTTACACCACTGGGCCGATGTCTCTATTGGTGGACGTTTCGTCCAAATGGGTATCACCATGCCAGTAGTCAGCACTTCGGTGTTTACATGAATATCAATTATATGGGAATTTTTATACATTTGCTGTTTCCAAAAGAATGAATTACTCGAAATACTAATAAATATATGCAGGACTCATATCTAAGATGGGTTCAAGATCTATTGCAGATTCCTAATTTATGGTTAAGGATGTTCGCTCCTCTTGTATTTGAATTTTTGTCAGATATTCGAAATCCTCTCGTTTTATCCATCTAGTGCCTATTAAAAAAGTTCCCATTTAGCCCTATTTTTCTGTTCATTATTTTATTACACATAGTTTTATAACTCATATTTAAAAATCTTATAAAATCCTTGTTATTTTTTCATTGTTTTTGAAAGACAAATGATGACAATGTTAGTTTTACGAAAAATCTAGAGAGAAATATTTTCCGCCAAATTTTCAATGGCTTATATCTCGAAGACAAGCACACGGACCTCTAATTTTTTTCTATTTTTCTAGTTTCTTTATTTATATACTATCAATTTATAACAGTCTTTTAAAAAGCTTGTTATTTTGAAACAGAGTAGCGAACATCCTTAATATGACGTCATGTCATGTCAAATCTTAGGCATTGTTTTAGAGGCCTATTTTATGGCAAATTTTTTGTTTCCTAATCTTTGGCGGATTTCTTGTTTTCTGTGACACATTTTCTGCAAATGGCGAACCAGTCAGGACATAATAGTTCAATTATTTTAAAGTTATCAGAAACAAGTCAAAATATCCGAAGGTAGCGAAAGAGCTGCTTTTAAGTAAAAGCTTGTATACGAAAAACGGATTAGTAGTATGATCAGGAATTGTATCAATAATCATTTATGAAATGCACACAGACTTTACGGAAAAAATAAGCATTCTATACTCTATACAAGGTACTCTGTACCTGTTTGACCCTTAATTAATCCCTTTACAACCTAAAAAAGCAATTTGACTTTTTATCTAACATTTATTTGAGCGTTAACATACATCCTTTTTGACTGATGACGATTTAAACGTCAAAGTCCTGTAATGAACAATGATTTGCATCAAACACGTGACTTTCAAAAAAACTCCTTATATCTTATGTAATATACTGAAAAAATACTGTAGATAATGCTAAAAACTAATTTGAAGAGTGCCATATAGGGCTATAAAACAAACAAAAAAAAACAACATCACAGAATAAACATAATTCTTTATTTGTTTAAAAATTCCGTAACCAGCATTTTGCTGCTACGAATTTCTATTAATTTTGTTCGCTAGTATTTGTATATAATTCGAATCAGTTGAGTTTATCTTCTCATTTGTAGGGATTTTTGTAACAAAATTACTAATTCTGAAATAATTTATTTTTGTGGAATTTGATCCTTAAAAACTGGCCTTTTCTCTTCCTTCTATATAACAAAACAGCCACTGTTAGCGGCGGCTTGGCATTATGACGTTATTTAATTGTGACGGAAAATTACGTTAAATCGGCCAATGATTTGGAGATAACAAAAAACTACCATGTGTGTGACGACGTATGTACCATAGATTAAAAATTTGCCTTAGATTTGGAACCCACCATATACTAGTATTTGAGTCCTTAGCCGTTTTTGGCACAACGTTTTGGAATTTTTGGTTCTCAATTGTTTTCAACTTTATACTTGCATGGCTTTCACATTATTTTCAACTGAGCGTCACTTATGAGTCCTATGTAGACAAAACGAGCGATGGAGTATCAAAACTGGTACCTTTTATAACTATTTACTAGTAGTATAAAAACTATATTCCCACTTGTCGACTCAGACGGATGGATCAATTTATGAATCAGCCGGACTCTCTAAGATTTTATTCTAAACCTTAATAAAACATTGACAGGGTTTCCAAAGCTACTTGTTCGGTGAAAAAGCAGAACGCCGATGTCTGCATACCAGATATATAAATCGCTTACGGTAATGCCGGCGTCACACATTGGTGTGTAGACCAACTTGCACAAGACAAACAGAGAACAATTGACCTTGTCCGTATACGTCAGGTGCACGCAAGAGGAACGATAAGCAAGCGTTAGACGCGCGTTACATTTTCATCTAGCTATAATGTTTGTCAAGCGTATACCTGTTCGCTACACAAACGTAATACATACGTTATAAGCGCATTGAAAAACGCTACAGATGAGTTAGTGCACATTGTATACGCCTCAAGATCGTTCGACTTTTACTTTGACTTTTACTTGGACGTATGCGGGGATGTTTGTAACATTCGCCTGGCGTAGTTTCAGCGCCTCTTTAACGTTTAAAACGCACCCGTGGCGTATCAAAAACGTATTTTGACATTCAACGAAACTGCTGTGACATTTTTTATAGTAGAATATGTCCGTGAAAACACTGTATATTTGTCACGAAAGTAGGACACGTCTGTGTCATTGACGATTGATTAAGCATATAGGGTGTATCAAGTGAAACAATTCTAGTTAACACTTACTTTTAACCAATTAATAGCAGATTTTTTGTCTACTTAACTTTAATCATTTAATTTGCCTAACATAAAAAAAACTTTCTTAATACAAATTTTAATCTTGGTATATATGATGAGTTTATTTGTTCACATTTTGTCACGAAAGGACTTTCAGTTGCTTATTCTAAAGTATCAGTTTTTTATTTGAAGGTTGTAAGGTAACCTATAGTTGCTTTCATCAACATTCTTTAATCTATGGTGGATAGTTATTTCATTGGCAATAAAAAAAACCACATCTTGCTATTTTTCGTAAAGACAGCAACCAATTGTGCATTTACATGTTTTGGCATTAAACTTGAATGTGTTAAGAGTATTAAAAATTTAGTGTTTCAAGATTTGATTTTATCAATCAGGCTAGCTGAAGAACGCCTCCGGGTGCAAGATTCATCAGTGGCCTTCAGCTTTTTTCGGTTTTTTGGTTGAGTTTTTTTCAAAGATTTCAAATTTAAAACAATGACTTTACTTATCAGTATGTTTGGCTAAAAACAATTTCATTTGCCCTGCCAGTTGTTATGATTAAATCGTCATCAAGCGAATTCATGGTGAACCGAGTTATAAGCCTGGTATAGTTGATTGGTTTTTACAAGATAAATATGCATTATTGTTTAGATGGAAAGGGGTACAGAATTTTTACTTGTAACGTTTTTGTGTATAACAGTGGAAATCATTTAACCTTATTGTTTTTTAAACAGACACACCATAACCAATTGTGCATCTACGATACTCACAAACGATAAAGAGGTCTTAACACTACACCAAAAATTTGACCTTCAATGACTGTTATTTCGTTGTTCTGTAAATATCTGAAAATAAAAGCAAAGTTTTAAAACATCGACGAATGAAATAATGAAAAAAACTATATTTATATATTTGTTTCGTGAGTCTAAAACGTCTTCATGAAATTACCTTCATCAGAAACGCCAAAACTCTTGAATGTTATCTTAACCACACAAAACAAAACATAAGAGAACAGACAAATTCTACAAGGTCAACTTTGCCTAGGGAGTTGGAACCTTAGTTTCCTAACACGTTTTAACCCCGCCACATTTTTGCGCCTGTCCCAGTCAGGACCTCTAGCCTTGTATAATTTATAATTTTAGTTTCTTGGGTACAATTTGGAGTTTATTATGGCGTTCGTTATCACTGAACTTGTATATATATTTGTTTAGGGGCCAGCTGAAGGACGTCTCCGGTTGCGAGAATTTCTCGCTGCATTGAAGACCTGTTGGTTACCTTCTGCTGTTGTCTGTTCTATGGTCGGGTTGTTGTCTTTTTGACACATTCCCCATTTCCATTCTCAATTTTATCTGAATATAATTTAAATCTAAGTATATAAAACAGATGTTTTTTTAGGGGGTCAACATTCTATCAGCAGTATCAATCCATTGATAAGAAAGAAATAACATGATCTTTTAAATTATGTGAGTTGAAAATGCGTTTCATGGTTTACATTGGATACGATTCTTAATCACTATAAAAACATATAACTATTTCAACAAAGAAAAGCTATATAGCATATACAGATATATCCGGATCCCTGAAATATACAAAGAACAAAAGCAAAAATGAAAAACAAGAAAACAAACAAAAGTATATTACAAAACAACAGACTAGGCAAAAAGGTTAAAAATATATAAAGACAAATAAACAGAACACTATAACATGTAATAGAGGTACTCAATAACGACAGTTCCTAGAGTCTATACTTTGAGATCATCGTGTATATACATATGAAGTTGATACGGAACGTTTATCAACAAGGTCTTGTTTTCGTCTGATTTTTTTTTAAAGAAAATTACGAGATGTTCTTTGACATAACCTGGGTTCATCAAACTTCTCATCAGACACTGGTGACATTTCACAAAGTCTGAGTAGGAGCTGAATACCAAATATTAAGTTGAAAAATGTATATCCCATATGCAGGTGCAGTTTGTATAACGCTACTAAGGAAGGAATTTGATAATTTCAAAATTGAAATCGTCTCGTTCTTCATTGCTTGTGGAACTGAGATGACTTTATTTCAAATTCGAGGTATAAGTCGAAAGATTAGGTAGAGGAAGCTCGGTTTGTTGTTTTTTTTTCAATAGCTAGTTATGTGTGGGGGTCCAATTAGAAAAGTTAGTATTGTTAATCGAAAGAACATAATCAAGAGATATGAAAAGATGTGGTATGAGTGCAAATGAGAAAACTCTCTAATAAAGTCACAGTTTGTAAAAGTAAACCATTGAAGGTCAAAGTACGGTTTTCAACAAGGAGCCTTGACTCACACCGAACAGCAAACTACAAAGAGCCCCTTAATGACTAGTGTAAAACAATTCATACGGGAAAACCATAGGTCTAATCTTTATAAAAAAGGAACTATAAAATTGTTTTGAAACATTTCTCTACCTGTGGCAAATATACTTTTTGCAACGGAATTAATAAAGGCCGCGATGTACCTCATAGTAAAGAAAGGAAAAAAGGTGGATATAAGCGGACATTTTTGTTGCTTTTTTTAAGTACCTTACATCATAGAAAATTTCGAATGGTTTTATTTTATTACAGTCATCAATGCTTGCATTGTTCACTAAATGATAACTTCGGGTATACTAGACAGAGACAACTTATTCAATAAAGTATATGAAATGATCGTAGGCATTCATGGGTCAACAACATATTAGACTATAATATTACACCAACACATGATTTTGACGGTTCTTCTGAGTACCGTAAGGTTTTCAAACTTTTTATTTGTGTCAAAAATTAGAATATCATTTAAGAAATCTTAAATTTATTTTAATCATAGTGCACGCATATATGGTCAGCTATTGATTTGCTTATAGACAAAGGTCTTTTAACACCCTATTTAACAAATTCCCCTCTAAGCTTAATTGCCTGAAGTGAAACATATATTTGATAACGGCAAACTACATCGTGATGGAATCCGTTAAATATTCATAAGATATGACTGCAACTTTGTTGAAGAGCTTCCTTCTGAGCACCAACTCAATGATAATTGGAAATGCAAGGTCTTGAATATCGTATCAACTAGGAGATATATGTAACACTCCCAAACGTATCCTTCCCCCCAAACGTGTCTATTCCCCCCAAACGTGTCTATAATATTCAATGTTCCCCAAACGTGTCCGTTTAAATAACCCCAAACGTGTCCAATAATATTGTTATTCACCAAAACGTGTCCACTATTTAACGCCAGAACGTCTCACGTCTTTTAGCGCTAATACATGTATCTCCTAAATGAAACCGCTGATAACGTTTACGGCAATTCTTTTGTGGGGGACACAGGTGATAACGTTGTCATTTATTATCATTAGTTAGTGCAATGCCGGTTTATAATGATTATCATAATTCCAAATTTAATCTGTAATTGTGAATACACTTTTGACTGCTGAAATTGCTTATTTTCTAGTTGCAAGTATTTCTTACTCATTTAGAGCGAACATACAAATAATTCTAGAGTTGAAATAATTGTTAACTTTGTAAATTATTTTGTACTCATAAACTCCGATGATGCTTTTATATTTATTCGAATATTGCATCAAATCATATACGGATAGTCAGGTTTTTAATAAATTTTAATAAATTTTAGGTTTCCACCATCACTAAAGATAAAATATTTAGAGCGAACATAGTTTTTCAAGTTTTAATGTTTTTACATTTGCTGTATATATTAACTTCACACAGCTGTTTATGGCGTATTACCAGTTGCAAGTATTTCATGCATATTTAGAGAGAACATACAAGTTTAAATGTTTATACATTTCTACTGTTTAACTTAACTTTAGACTGTTGATTGCGTATTGTCCAGTTGCTAGTATTTCATGCATATTTAGAGAAAACATAGGCTACAAGTTTTTAAGTTTTTACATTTGTACTATATAAATTAACTTTAGACTGTTGATTGCGTATTTTCCAGATGCAAGTGTTTCATGCATATTATGACAGAACGTAAAAGTTTTAATGCGTAGAGAAAGGGACATTATTACCCGGTAACTTAACAGTTTAACTCAACATGTGTGCTTACAATTTACATACGACGTAGCCGAAATGACGCCCCCACTTTTACACATTTTATACTGCTTGTTTATAAAAGTACTTACGTACCTTATCTATATTTTTAATTAAATAGTAAAATTAGTATATGTTTATGAAATAGCAAAAACCAAATAACGCTTGACATGGACATGTTTTGGGGATCGGACACGTTTGTGGGTTAGTTGAAAAATGGACACGTTTAAGCGTCTATATAAATGCCACCATTTGGCGCCCTTTTGCATCTATACATGTTTTACAGTTCAGTGACGTTATGTGGACACGTTTGGGGGGAAGGACACGTTTCTGAGTTAACATATATAAACCATATACAGGCGTTGCTAGAATTTCGCTTCATAAGAATATTGAATGTTTGCAATTGGGAAGCTAACGCCATCTGTTTGGTCAATGCAAATGCATTATTCAATCACCTAGTTCATTCATATGATTGTTAGCTCAAAGCATTTATTTGCACAGGATTTATTTATTTTTACACAGTATGTTTAGAAGAAAAACCGACATAGTTAGAAAATACAAATAAAGCAAGCCATACAACCAGAATCAACCCATCATGTTTTCTTAAAATGTTCTGTACCAAGTCAGATATATAGCAGTTGCTATCAAATAGCTCGTTTGTTGCCTTTTTGTGCTTCTTCGTTACATTTGTTGTTTTTAAAGTGATTAAGATGATAACACAATGTTGACTGCTGTACCCCTATTTTTGACATTTTTAACTATTGTGTCTGTTTGTTTTGTTCACGCATCGGTGACAATATAATGGAATGTGATACGACTGTCATACAAGTGAGAGGTTTAGCTAGCTATAAAACCAGGTTCAATCCACCATTTTCTACATTTGAAAATGCCTGTACCAAGTCAGGAATATGACAGTTCTTGCCCATTCGCTTTTGATGCGTTTTGTTATTTGATTTTGCCATGTGATTATGGACTTTCAGAATTGATTTTCCTCTGAGTTCAGTATTTTTGTGATTTTACTTTTTTCTATGTATGTTGGCGATTGTTGTTAGGGAAACTTATTCCAAAAACATGTGTCGTGTGTACTAATAAAACAGACATGTAGTAAAATATGGCATTTATTTCTCCTTTACTTGTTTAGTATTAAACATGACTGACCTGATAGTAGACAGATCGAAACAAGTGATAAGTATGCATTACCTGTACCAGACCTTCTGGGTGATCCGAAAATAAGTTTGATATTGTTGGTTGTTATATTGGTTTTTTAAATTATTTATTTATTCTAATGGCTCATTTAAACAAATAGTAAATAAAATATAACTTACAGATATCTTAAGGCAGTTAAGTTGGCAAATGCATGTTCTTCTATGTGCATAATTTTATTTTCATCTAGAAATCTAAAATAACACAATATCATTAGAACTATGAATATGAGAATAGTTGCACTTATCTGTGTTTTGAAAAGTAAGGTTATAATATATAAAATATATTCACCCACAAAAATATATGTATATTTATTGGTTGGATTTACTAACGTAATTTGTAAGTGCAAGATTATGTATTTTCTCCGTAAAAATCTATAGTTCTAGTGATACACGCAATCACGTTTTTAACATTTCGGATCATATCCATAAGCTTTGAAAGAGGGTATCAACTGAGAAATATTTCATTCAAGTCTGAAAGTGTAAAAACAAAAATTTAAGTTGTGAAATCGTCAATAAGAATCCTCTTTCCTATCTACGATATTGCTATATAGAGGACTTCAACGTCTATAAGCATTGTTCAACTGGAGAAATACTGTAAATAATGTAACCATACATTTGAAAAACGTTTAATTGATAAAAAATAAGAGAACAAAAATACCAAACTTCCATGAAAATGCAAACGGAAAGTCCCTAAACAAATGGCAAAATCAAAAGCTCAAACACATCCAATGACTAGATAACAACTGTCCCGACTTGGTACAGGCATTTTCTAATACATGTATAAAACTGTTATATTCCCGACTTAGTACAGGTATCTTCTTATATATAAACTGGTGAACTAAACCTGGGTCAATAGGTAACTTAACCTCTCAATTGTATTGGCAGTCGCATACAGTTTCATTATAATGACAACGATGTGTGAACAAAGCAATTATACATAATAAATACAAATGTCATAAGTAGGAATATAGCAGTCAACATTGTGTTATTATCTTAATCACTACTGAAGGTTTTTGAAACGAGTTCTACATTCCTTTCAATTATTGGTATTCTCAAAATCTGGTAAAATCTGGGTGCATTACTTTTTAAAGAAGAAAATTCACAACTCGCTAGGTTGTTATAAATTTATTATTCCACAAGCGATCAATTACGTATAAGATTTTATTTCGCCGAAACCTCATCATTATTTACCAAAATAAGGAGATTTAACGTATCAAGGACCACGTTTTCAGATATTGATACTATTTGTTAAAGTATTATTCTAACATTGTATGAAAGACTTTAATTTAAATATAATAATAAAAATATAAATCGTTTTGAAATGGTTGGTAAAATATGTATGAGATTTTACCGTTATTAATGTCATTATTTCAGAAACTATAAATAGACCATACTGGTAACAAGCAGTTTTCTTTAAATAACGTGATAAGCTTAGTGGACCATTCTAAGCTCTTATAAAGGTCTAAGTAATTACAATGTTGAACGATATAATGTTATTTATCATGATAAGCCATCAAAAATGAAAATCAGACACTGCAGTTTGATTTTATGAATCGGTTGCTAGGCAACATATAAGTCCAAGGAACGAATAAAAGTTGTTATATTTTGTAGTACCTGGCCATGGCTATTGATTGTATGAATATGGACTAGTTCTGAGAGAAGGCCAAAAATGACTCTTATCATACATTGTCCTTTCATGAACACCTTTCGTAGATGCATGAACACCAACGTCTATAATAGAATTATGTTGTGCAATTTAACAACATATTGTACAGTTTTACATTTAGTATTTGAAGACAAGATTCTTGATATGATTTTAAAATATAATTGGTGATTCGATAGCTGTAAAAAAAAAATGCAAAATACAAATTTTGAAACAGTCCTTTAAAAAATGTGGCCGTTGATTTTTTACGTCTAATTTTTGCGTTTAGTTATTGACAAGCATAAAACCCGACCGCATCCATCCATATTTTGTAGTTGTGTTCCCAATTAACAGATATTGGCTAACGATAATTATGGACTTTTAATAAAAAATAAATCGCAAAAAAATGTTTTTTGAAATAGCCTTTTTTAACAAGACATATGAATTTTATCATATAAGATTAACAATATATTGAACTTCTACTTACAAGTGGTAAAGGTTTGGTAGGTCAATAAATGTTGTTGTATTTATAAATGCAAGTTGGTTTCTGCTTAGTCTCCTGTAAAAGTTAAACAATGTAAAATAAAGAGATAGATTGCATGAACATACTTTACCATAAGTGTATTTTTAAGTCCAGAAGTAAACAACAATAAGAAAAAATATGGTAAAACATAAAAAAAACCCGATTAAACTTCAAATTAAATCCGGCTATATGATTCCAAAGGAAAATGATAATAGGGGAATCTTAAATCATTTCGGTATATTAATGCTATATAACAGATCTTCACAAATTGAACACTTCATTACGTAAGATTCAAAGAATAATTAAAGTCTTTTTGAAAGGTTCTTTAACTTGGCACACTTGAAATTCAACTTTTGTTAAATAAAAATGTGCATGATAACAATTTTATTTTTTTCAATTATGAATCAGCAACGCCAAATAAGATTTTATCTTAATTCAATGAAGCGAATACTTGCATGAGATGATTACTTGTTTCAGTCCTTCACATATTAAAATAAGGTTATTCCATATGGCTAAAGTTGTAATATTACTAAAACTAAAAGTCACTTTCTGTAATTTTGCATGAAATCATTAATTTCATATACAGTCTAATTGTTTACCGTAATCTTTTATTTTGAATGATGTGTTTTATGCAACCTTTTGTTGTTTTATTAACCTGTATATATATATAATAAATACATTGTGTATGAAAATAATAATATAACATCTACACACGCTTAAAAAACACGTGTCTCATGTCTATCTCTAGATTCACCTTCCGTGACAAGGTACGACTATTGAAGTTTTTTTATATAGCGGATGTGGTCAAGAGGTCTAGAGCGCTGGACATGAGGCTAAGCGATTGGTGCTGTAGTGTATCAAAGGTGTGAGTTCGAATCCCGCTGAGGGACGGACAAAAATTTGTCAGTATAAAATCTAACTCTAACACTGTTTGGTGTAATTTTAGACTTATATAAATATTTGCATTAACCTTGTATCTATATTACTCTTAGATCCAGTGGACATGTATATTGTATGGTTTATCACTTGTTTAGACTTGTTTGTATAATATACTTATTTCTAGTCACTGTATGATGAAATGATTCATGATCCTATATGATATATAAAAATTGTTGAGTTAGATTGCTGACAAATAATAAATACATTGTGTATGAAAATAATAATATAACATCTACACACGCTTTAAAAACATGTGTCTCATGTCTATCTCTAGATTCACCTTCCGTGACAAGGTAACACTACGACTATTGAAGTTATATTTTTATATAGCGGATGTGGTCGAGTGGTCTAGAGCGCTGGACATGAGGCTAAGCGATTGGTGCTGTAGTGTATCAAAGGTGTGAGTTCGAATCCCGCTGAGGGACGGACAAAAATTTGTCAGTATAAAATCTAACTCTAACACTGTTTGGTGTAATTTTCAGACTTATATATATATATATATATATAAAGTGCCTAGAAAATCAGCCTAACGATGTTAGAGTAGATTTGATTCGTAACTTCCTCCCCAGCGCTGGAACTTGTACTTTTTATTTCTAACTATATATATATACACCTGTAAACTGAATAGGTATTGGATCATCAAAATTGACAATACTACACACACAGGAAAAATTATATGAGTCTGAAAGATTGTGTAACAATACCGATAAATAGATGGAAAACAAAACACTAAAAAGTGTTGAATATCATTGCACAAAGATGGAAAAACTGAACAGATGATATAAATTATACAATAATTGCAAATATTTCGGCTCAACAAATGGCCTTCTTCGATGACAAAAGTTTTAACAATAATGATATATAATGTATAAGGTGTAAACATAGATCAGTAATACTACAGGTAAGTTTTGGTCGATTGATTTTAATCCACAATCCTGAATATAATAATATAAACACTAGACTGTAAATTTAATTATTTCTTTCTATTGATTCTATCTGGATGGAGGACACCCAGTGTTTTTATCCAACACTTCTCCCGATTTTCTCTTTGCCTATTTTGCCATGTACAATCCTTTTTGATCACAAGGATCTTCATGTGATCAAAATCTTTCAGATTGTGATCTGGTAACCTGAAGTGTTGACTGACAGGAATATACGGTTTTTTTGTGAGGTCACTCTTGTGGCCATTGAGGCATTTGTGAAATGGCTGCATAGATTCACCAACATATTGGAGACCACATCTAGGACATTCAAGAACGTAAATCACGTTTGAGCTTTTGCAGCTGACATTGCAGAAGATCTTGTATGTCTTTTTTGTGGTCTTACTGTGGAATGTTGATGAATGCTGCAATTGGTTGCAACATTTGCAGGGCTTATCCCCACAAGGCTGGCAATTATCTACAGTATGGTTATGTTTGGAAAGGTTAGCACGGACAAGTATATTTCTTAGGCTGTTAGGTTGTTTGAAGGCAATCATTGGAGGCTCAGGAAAGATTTTGGATAACTTCGAATGTTTCTCGATTACTGTCCAATGATCACGAATGGTCTTGAAACTATTTCTCAGGCAGGGATGGTAGGTGAGCACACATGGGATTCTTTTACTTTTCTGTTTATCTTTGTAAGTTAGCAGACTGCTTCTTGGGATGGGTTCCGCTTTTCGAAAACTATTTTTGATGTTTTTGTGTTTATATCCCCTTCTTTTTAAATGTCCTTTGAGCTGCCCCAGATGTTGTTTTGTAGTGTCTTGAGAGAAGCAGATTCGCCTTATTCTGAGAGCTAGGCTGTATGAAATGCTCTTCGTGCAGTGTGGAGGATGGCAACTTTCAGGCGACAAGTATTGATGAGTATCTGTAGGTTTAGAGTATATATCTGTGTTTATTATACCTACAGAGAGGGTGCTAGATGTATCAAGGGAGTTTGTGGTGGAATTGGATGTTTCATGGGTGAATTCGATGGTAGGGTGTTGATTATTAGCATTTGTTATAAAAGTTTGTAATTCTTGATCTCCCTTGTCCCATTTCATGTCAACGTCATCAATGAATCGATACCAGGAAAGCGGTTTTTCAATGGAGCACTCCAGCAGTTGCTTTTCAACTTTACCCATGAATATATTGGCATAAAATGGAGCCATTTTTGTACCCATAGCAGTGCCATTTGTCTGTAAATCTCCTTGGAATGTGAAGTTGTTTTTTTCAAGACCATAGTTAGCATTTCAAGGTGGAAATTTAAGAGATCGAGAGTCCCAAACTTCTCTACATGCTTTAATACCATCCGCATGGGGAATATTGGTATAGAGGGAGGTGACATCCATAGTGACAAGAGTAGTATTGGCAGGTAGAGGGTTTAAATCCTGCATTTTTAGTAGGTAATATGTAGAATCTTTTATAAAAGATGGCAAGTTTTCTACATCTGGACGAAGATGGTAATCAACGAATTCGGATATTTTTTCGGTGGGATGACCATTAGCTGAGACGATTGGTCTTCCTGGGTTACCAGGTTTATGAATTTTAGGGAGCAGGTAGAATCGCCCAGTTTGGCATTTTCAGGTTTTAAATATTTGAGAGTATCTATATCAATGATGTTATTGTCACACATTTCCTTTAAACATTCTGTTATTTCCTCGCTGAATTGGAGGGTGAGGTCCGAATTAAGTTTTTTGTAAAACCGGTCATCATCTAATTGGAGAATGGCCTCTTGGACATAGTTAGATTTGTCCATGACGGCAACTGCACTCCCTTTGTCTGCAGGTTTAATAACAATGTCGTCATTTTCTCTCAAATTTGTTAAAGCCACACGTTCATCAGGTGTTAAATTGTCATAATAGGTCTGATTGTTCATTTTTACATTTGTAAGTATATCCGTTTTAACATTGTATATAAATGATTCTAAGGTGGTGTTTTTGCTTGGTTTAGGGACCCCGTTGATTTTCCTTCTAAATCTATATTCGTTTGAGTCATCAAAGTCACTATCTGTGGTGGTACTATCGTCCTCTTTCGATGCAAAATGTTCCTTGATGCGGAGGCTCCTGGCAAAATAATCAAGTTCATCAGACAATTTAGTATCATTCACTGGATTTTGGATTAAAATTAATCGACCAAAACTTACCTGTATTATTACTGATCTATGTTTACACCTTATACATTATATATCATTATTGTTAAAACTTATGTCACCGAAGAAGGCCATTTGTTGAGCCGAACTATTTGCAATTATTGTATAATTTATATCATCTGTTCAGTTTTTCAATCTTTGTGCAATGATATTCAACACTTTTTAGTGTTTTGTTTTCCATCTATTTATCGGTATTGTTACACAATCTTTCAGACTCATATATATATATAAACGAGTCTAAATTGAAAAATACGTTCAAACCTATGATTGCGTTGGATAAAAAGTGCAATTTTTATACGTGTGCATGTAAAACAAATTTCGTTGTTCGGTCTAAATACAGCACAAACAACATTTTCCAAAAGACCAAAAAAGTGAAAAAGTATAATTAAACAAAGCGCATTTGACTAACAGGTCGAACAACTGATGTTTTAAAACCCTGCTGACTGCCATTGGCGATTAGCAAATAAAATTGATCACGAGATGTAACAAAATGGATCTTAATATAAATTTAATACTAAACAGAAAACGATAACCTTGTGACCAAGATGTCATGCCACAAACACAAGGCATCAATATTTTTTTTGTACACCAGATCTAGATTTCGACAATAAATGTCTCTTCAGTTAAAGCATTGCATACTTACAAATCGTACAAAGATGGCAAGTCAATGAAAGCACCAAGCTGTATCTCTGTTAATTTGTTGTCCTCAAGATATCTAAAAAAGAAAATTATTTCGATTATACATTTTTTATTTGTAATAAACAAGCTAAAGTAATAGTTGATGTGTTATATTAAGCCATGTAATAGTATTAATGTAATAACTGGCCAAACGGGTGTCTTGTTACTTTGCTGCCACCACCTGTGTTTACAGGTACACAGGGAACCTCAATAGGTTAACATAAGCTAGTCGAAAACAGAGAATGGTTTAAACACGGGTGTTCTTCATATTACCAGACCAACAGGGTTAAAACACTTCTGACATATTAACTTCACTTTATATTTAACAAGAAACTCAAATAGGGAGAACAATAGGGGTAAAGAATATTCAAATACTTAATAGTCTGTGTATATTAACGCACTTTCTATCGTGTAGTTTATAGAACAGCATGATACTGTAAAATAGAGGCTGCACCTCTAACGTGGAATCACATATGAACTAACACTCAAGAAGTGGAAACTTTAAGGACAGTACCATCAGACTATTCCACAAATGAATATTATCTATCTGACAATCGAATAGTCTCTTGTCTTGGTCTAACAAGAAGATATATTCTCTCATGAGACAGTGTAATGACAACAACCAGAGACAAGTTTGACAACTATAGCTTATTATGTGTTTTCAGCAAGGAAAAGTAAGATAATTGTGAGCATAATGATGTTTTATCAGTAGATTTATTAATTGTTCAGTTAACAATATTATACAGTTTTTATCTAAATTATTTACCACAGTGTTCAATCAACTATTAAATGTGCTATAACATTAAAATATATTGTATGCCATCTTATAATAAATTATACATTAAAAATAACAGTATTTTGTTATATTATATAATAGACTTCAGCCCCCTGGAGAAAGCACAGGAAGACAAACTTCAATCACTGAGATTGATAGTAGTTAAAAAGTGAAGTTTAGTTCTTCTAGCTTCTTACGATTCTTAGCTTAACAAATATACAGGATTTACATATATTCTCTCTGAATACTGGAAAATCTCAGCAAACAGGATACTTAACAAAATGGGAGGGGAAAGGGGGAATGGGGAAGGCATGTAACTTTAAACCGTTTTATCTCAAAGAAACAGGTTAACAAACGAAAACTAGCCTGAATAAATAGACTCGCTATTTATATTTACAATCATATTAAATCCATTTTTGATTCTGACCCAAGTCCTAGAATACTAAGACTTATAATGAACAGAAAACGTCCAAATGTTCTAAACTGGAGTAAAACTGCTTAAAATCTCATGAAAATCATGATAAAATTATGATAAATTCATCAAATATGGAATATACGACAGTATCAATTTACCAAAAATCTGGCAACATATCTGTAGGTCTGACTAAGGTGGAAGAGCCCCTGACAAACAGGTGCAAACTTTTTATACCCGACGGAGCTATCGGGGTAGCAAACGGTTCTTAACGGGGAAACAAACAGGTAACTGGAAACGGGCCTGACAAGTACGAATTTAGATAATCCCCGATTGCTAGAATTAATTACATCAACACGGAAACAGTATGTTTACGGAACATTAAAATCATCTTAGTACAATTTACAATCATAATCAATATCGTTTTAATACAATAATCTTGTAATAATCGATCTACAACCGCTATAGTATGCATACACTGTTTTTACTCTAGTGGTACATAAAGATAAAGTTCACCTGAGGTTACCACAGTCAACCTCATTTGTATAATCAATACACAAAAATCTTTGTGCCGGAAATAGCAGCTGATGCACAAAAGTGAAAGTAACTACATTAGTTATCTCGATTATACCTAAATAAAAATGGTTGAACACTGGGAAAACGGAATGTATAGAACACTGAAAACATAATGAAGTGAATTAAAAAGGTGAGAACCGGTGTCAAACTTTAAAATAGCCAAAAATCGGATCATAGCCGATAACAGGTGCTTGAAAGAAAACAACACATGTTTTCCAGGAATTTAGCTTGGCCAAGTCATTACAATAGTACATATTAAACAACAACACAAATCTGTTTAATCGTAGAATTAGCCATTAACGTTTGAGTTGGTGGACTGAAGTATTTAACTGGATTAACTAGCTATAAAAACTGATACAACAAATTCAAACTACCGTTATTGTTATAATAATCTTAGATAATAATGTGCTACCGACATATGATTTGTCAGCTTTATCTGTAGACACTAATGTTTCAAACGTTGTCTTGGTGTCGTATATAAGAACATGACTTTACAATTTGTAGTCAACTAATTTGTGCTTCAAGATAATGCTCTTATTACAGATTTTTCATCAAAGATTGCCTTTTATCTCCGTATGTTTTGCCATCAAACGTACCTGCTTTCGGTTTTTGATTGAACATTACCTGACGAATGCTTTCAACTTGTTATGACACGTAAATTAATCACTCCTAGATAGGTACCCCAGGTGGTTTAAAGATTGAATCATTTTGTATCATTCATACTGTTGCATGTTCTTCAATAATGAAAATAACACTTGATACATTTCGTGCATCTTGATTTATCTTCTACGATATCGCTTTTACCCAAACATTTAGCTCTTTGGTCGGGTTGTTGTCTCCTTGCCACATTCCCTATTTTCATTCTCAATTTCATTTAAAAACAGAAATAAACAAATCGTAACTTTCCACGTAACATATAATCAAATGTAACTAAAACAAAGGTAACAACCTCCAGGTTAAACATTAATCTCACACAATTGTCTGTAAACCCTACTAAGTATTGAAGTATTTGCAATATGTAGGGCATATGGTTCTCTGAAACATGCCTTTGATGTACATCATAAGGTTCATTAAAAAACACAAACGCATTAAAGTAATTTCAATTTCATTTTAAGAAGTGATCTCTATTTCATCTAAGCTTTGTCTGTGTAATTCGTTCACATGGAACAGTTTTGGAGGGGATACTATAAATAGTATTTTTACTGCACGAGACGCGCATTTTGACAATTGTATTTTGTGATGTTCGAGGCCAAACTATTTAAAAGTCCAAAGCATAAAACAAAGTAATTTAATAATGTATTATTTAATTAATGGTGTATATCGATCAATGTATGTACAACAAAAATGCATAACAAAAGGACAACGGTTTTAATATTTCAATGTTACAGTCAGGCACCAACACAAAGGGCTCGCATATCAAGTGCAAATATATAAAACAACACGTTTAATAATTTATTGCGTCCGAAGCGCTTTTCTGGATTTACCTTCATCAGGAACGCTCAAAGCCAAACATTTGAAATCCGAAGATGTATAAGTACCAAAAATCGTTGAAGAGCTATATGTTAAAAATACCTAAAATAAATAGCCAAATTCATCTAAAGCCAACTTTGCCTGAGGGAGTTGAAACCTTAGTTTCATAATAATTTCAAAATTTATAAACGGACAATTTTAGTAAAGTTTGTTTAATCATGTCAGTACCGAAGCACTGACTACTGAGCTGATGATACCCTCGGGGACTGATAGTCCACCAGCAGAGGTATCGACCCAGTGATGTAAAAATATAAAACAACACGTTTAATAATTTATTGCGTCCGAAGCGCTTTTCTGGATTTACCTTCATCAGGAACGCTCAAAGCCAAACATTTGAAATCCGAAGATGTATAAGTACCAAAAATCGTTGAAGAGCTATATGTTA
This sequence comes from Mytilus galloprovincialis, assembly GCF_965363235.1. Classification (NCBI taxonomy): domain Eukaryota; kingdom Metazoa; phylum Mollusca; class Bivalvia; order Mytilida; family Mytilidae; genus Mytilus; species Mytilus galloprovincialis. The sequence continues at coordinate 55,943,715 of NC_134850.1, read as the reverse complement.
AAAATACCTAAAATAAATAGCCAAATTCATCTAAAGCCAACTTTGCCTGAGGGAGTTGAAACCTTAGTTTCATAATAATTTCAAAATTTATAAACGGACAATTTTAGTAAAGTTTGTTTAATCATGTCAGTACCGAAGCACTGACTACTGAGCTGATGATACCCTCGGGGACTGATAGTCCACCAGCAGAGGTATCGACCCAGTGATGTAAAAATATAAAACAACACGTTTAATAATTTATTGCGTCCGAAGCGCTTTTCTGGATTTACCTTCATCAGGAACGCTCAAAGCCAAACATTTGAAATCCGAAGATGTATAAGTACCAAAAATCGTTGAAGAGCTATATGTTAAAAATACCTAAAATAAATAGCCAAATTCATCTAAAGCCAACTTTGCCTGAGGGAGTTGAAACCTTATATGCGTACACCACTAAGGATATTTGAAATGAATGCTATCACCAAAACGCCGCACATGACAACAAGACAAAAATTTACCTCTCTTTTTAAATGACACTGAAATCTTTCATTAGCTATATCAGATACATATATATTCTTACATTGGTACCAGTGGATTATCGGATTTCTCCAATCGAGATAGTTTAATTGTCGAATTCTAAAGTCTGATCCTCGGCAACGTCTTTGAAATCGATAATTTAATTATCGTGATTGAATGAATTAAATAAATCACAAGTAATAATGTAAAAAATATGTTTCTCTGATGATTATTAAATAATTTTCATTTTTGATAAACGAAAATCCTTTCGACAGCCTTCCACAGTCCACAATATTATTAGTTTCACATTTTCGATCATTCAGTTTGCTGATAAAAGTTATGCCTCTTAATTGTCCCATCATCTTCTGAGATCATCGGTAACCGCGCGTTGATAAAAAAATTAAACAACCAGTACGGAAAGGATTAAATATACAATAAATTAGAGAAATACTTACATATAATAAAGATTCAACAAATGCCTAAATGCCCCGGTTTCTATTGTTGATATTGTACAGTTTCGCAACTTACTAGAAATTAATCAAATATTCACAAATTATGTGCATTGCAAAAACAAAATAACACAAATACAGAAATAAGAATAAACGCTAACATTTATGCTTTTGATTCAAGCTGAATACATATTATTTTTGTTGATATTGTTCATTGTTGTTATAGTTGTGGTATATTTCGTTGTGTTTTTTGTATTTTTCTGTGTTTTTTGTATTTTGCTTTATATTTAACTTCATTTATATTGAAGACACGAGCCAAAATGTTCAACTTTGTATACTTTAGTGTATAAACTGTCTAACGGTATATGTTATTACCTAGTTCAAAAACCATTTTGTCAACTTTTTAAACAGAAAATGTCTGTCAACTACTCCCACTACTAACACTGTTGCACATTTGGTTTTAATGTTATTTAATATGACATCAAAATAGATATAAGAAGATGTGGCATATCAAAAACCCACAAGTTGGGAGAACTGACAACGACATAACCAAAACTAACAGAACACGAGATAACAGTAAAGCAGCACGGGGTAATCGCAAGTGATCCTACAAGTTATGGCTATTCTAGGCACTCCAAATTTGATTTCAAGTTTCATTATGTAATATCACTATTAAGAAAAAGAGGCCGAGATATTATTCACTACAGTTGGAGCAATACCGTGATAGTCAGTAACATTTAAAAGATATTGAAAAACCAAGCTTAAATTCATTTTAAACCTAAATCCATGGTCAATGTAAGGAATTCTAATTGAATATATTTGAATATACCCTAGTTGGTGAACTGTTCAAGAGCGCTAGACACAGTGCATGCGGTGTTAACACGATGTCTCAGATGAAGGGACTCAAATGTGCTGCAGGAAAAACAAACATTTGCTCACGCAAGTTTGAAGATCTGACATAGTTGAGCTAAATGTAAGTCAAAGAACAGAAAAATATGGTGTTAGCCATATATAACCAGTGGTAATCAGATGGAAATAGTTTGTCGTAAAGTAGTCACCCATTTAGATGTATGCTTAAAATACAAGTTTGATGTAACGGCATAATGAGTAAAAATCTAAATTAATATTATTCGAGGAAAAGGTCATTTGGGCTAAATATGATGTTGTCAGAGAAAAAAATACTGAAAAAATTTTCGGATCACAAATCTTTCCTGGGTGATACTCCTCTCCCTCGACTAAGCAGTGTTTTTGTCTTTAATGGTAACAGTCAGTCGATTAAGATCTGCTTTAGTATAACCAAGGGATCTCAAATGTCGACTGAGAGGCAGGTCTAGCTAGCCTTCATACTTCTTACGTTGACCGTTCAAACCTTCGTGAAATGTGTCCTCTGATTCATCATCATATATTTTTAAACTGTTTATATTTTTTTTCTTAAGGCAAGATATCATTTTATTTTTAAAATCACTCATATCAATAATTATTTTGAATGTTCATTTTAATTAGATAACGTCATAAATTTTCATGCCATCAACTCACAATAATTAATATTATGAACACGTACGTGAAACGCAGACGACGTATGCCAGATTTTTAATGAATTTTGATTAGACGTTGTTTTCTGTCAGTTTTACTAGAATGGAGATAACAATATTGTGTTTAAGCTCCAATGGCCATTGGTGATTTGAAAGTCGCAATTGCCCGTATACTGGCTCCACTTGATTCGTGACCATCAATTCACCAATATATGCTGTCGGAGCTTATAATGCAATACAGTTATCTTCTATTTGCATCGATTTTTAAACGATGTGTATGTAGAGATTGACTGACCAATAGATAGCGCATAGTCTAAACCGCTAGCTAGAATGTAACTATTGTCTGTGAGTGAGCCCAGCAATATCTTTCAAAATAAAACTATGAGCGTCAACTCTGTTGTATCTTACCATTGCTAGTATATATTCCTTTCATCGGTAGTTTAGCTTGATTAATTTTCTACTGTATATTGTGACGTCGCTTAAGACCCTCTGTTCACTACTCAAAAATTGATGAAGGGACAAAACAAAGAAAAGACAAACTAGTCCCCAAACAAATATATAGAAAACAAAACAAGGTGCAAAAACAATCCTACTAAAACTGAGGATGGTTGCAGGTCCTCAAGAATGGTACGCATATCCTGATCTACTAGTGATAACCGTTATATGCAAGTACAAATTTGGTTATGTCAAAATCAAGGGAAAAGAGCGGAGGATAGTGATAACGATATTTGGAACATATAACAGCAAATAAGTGAATGAATCAAAAGGGATTACACTTATAAGTCAAACGGTCACCAATCATGTTTCTCATGTATGTACATTGTTATTTAGTGAGAGGACATCATCTATTTAGATATATAAAGTTGAAGGATAGTTCAAAAGTTTTGTTTTTCTATTTACGAACCTCGATCCTGTATGATGTCAATCTCATATGAATTGTGAAGTAATTCGCCAAGAAGCAGAGAAAATGGTAAACAATCAGCGGGGACTGTTTATAGCTTACTTTTTTTTAAATTTAATATGATCGGTAGATTTGATTCTTTTGTGTTTCATGAGCATATTTCACATTTACATTTGGTATGATAGGGAACTTTTAAAGACGGTTTTTCCATTGATGATTTACAATCGTTATTTGCCAAATGACCTCCAAGTGTGAACGACATTTAGATTTTACATATCGTATCATAACTTCCAGTTTATAGTGTTGGTGTTTGCTAGAGAGCTATTTAACAAGTTATAATGGATACAGTAGAAATATAATATTCGCAAAAGTGTTACGGGCGATTTTTTTATTTCATTTACCTTTATGTTATATATTTTTTCCGAAGCCGAAGCCGAAGCTTCATAATTTCTACTTCCACAGCAGAAAATTTGGAAATATTTTGAATGTTCCCTGCGTTATGTTATTATTCATATAGTTTTCTTATAAAATGTGGGCCTATATATTGTGTATTCCAAATTGCAAGAAAAATGTATTGAATAAATTTAACAGTAAACACGTACACATCGTATAATCTTGACAAATTTTGAAAGGCTCCCTCGTCAATGGTGATGATGGCATTGCTATCCATAAATCTGAAATGAAAGTAAAATTATCAAAATAATTTTTGTAAATAGTCATAAGTTTATGTTCTTAGTTATTATCAATGTTTAAGTGTCATATTAAGTCTATAAGATTATAAGAGAAACATTACTATCAAATACGTGAAATTTCTGGTGTGTATATATATATATATATATATATGTTACAGGCATTTTCTAAATTTAAACCCCCATGTCAGATTTGATCTAAATGCATTAGATTTAGAGATATATCAAACCAAAAACTGTATTTTACCCCTATGTTCCATTTATACCCATGTTGGCCATATTGTTTGGCAATCAGGGATTAAACAAGATACTCTAATGATCAATCGTGGCCAAATTTGGTTAAATTTGACCTAGTAGTTCCATAGGATAACACGTTTTTAAAAGTTAACAGACAAAGACGGAAGACAGCCGCCGAGATGAGAAAAACTCACTTGACTCCCTTGGCTAGGAGAGCTATACATCGACAAAGAAAAGAAAAATAACAGTACTTTGATAGGAGAAGCGTTTCCTGCTAAGATACTTTGAATTTTGTTTTAGAACATATGAAAAAAAAAGATATGCATCTGAGATATGTGTGCTTATTGCGAAACATTATGTTGCCTAACGTTAAGTACTTTATCAGTAAAGAACAGTAAAGGTAATGAAAGACCTATAAGTGTGATGATCCAGATTTCTCCAAATGTGGTCTGAGTGCTAAATCAGATTTTACGCCAAACAATATATTTGCAAACATTCAGGACAAATATTGTGTAGTTCTGTCAAACATTTTTGGAAATTAAAAAAAAAATGTCAGGTTCTGTGCTTGTGTGAATTGTAATTATTCAGTAAAATGTATTCTTGATTATTTAAGCTCTTCTTTTTTAATTTAGTAATAATCACAAATAAAACAGCTCTGGTTTTCAAATCTTTCAAATGTTTTTTTTTTAAAGATTTTATTTTATAAAATAATTTCAGGCATTTTGTAAAATGCCTTTCAATATTTCTAGGCATTTTGTAAAATGCCTAGAAATTTAGTCATTATGGATATTGACTGAATCTTGCAGGCATTTTGGAAAATGCCTAAAGTTTTTAGGCATTTTACAAAATGCCTAAATTTAGAAAATGCCTGTAACATATATACGTTTACATGTATATACTTTGTATACAACAAATTACTAATAATTCTCATTTCTAGAATGGATTCAACACAAAAAGTTTATGAGGATGCAAAGGTATACTATGTTATTCTGACTAATGATTTCAGGTTTTTTTTAAATTTATTGCCAGGCAAGAATATAATAAAATCAATTATGAAATATGCACGCATAGTAGTTTGTTTCAAGTTGTTTAAAATTTATATGCTGCATGTTACGTGATAACAAGTCATGTTGACTAAGTGACTTGTATTGCGCATACATCTTACCTATCGATTTGTTACTTATTCTGTGACATTACAGTTAAGTTGTTTGTTTATTACACAGTATTTTCTAACGAGTGTATCTATTTTAGTTCGTGATTTTCCCCTAATAAACGCAACATTTGGCTTTTAAATACCTAAAACGCATTAGAAAAGCATATACTTTATATATGATCGGTAAAATAGTATCTGCAAAATGCTGTGAAAAGTATATGCCTGTACGGTATATAGGTTAAATAAAATGGTTGCATTTCTGTAAATATCGACAATGCAATTACCCATAGGAATTCTTTTTGTGCCTGATACTATACAACTTTTACTATGAAGTTTTTTTTACAATAATATCCTTTAATGAAAAGTTCATATGCACTTCTATTTTTTCCAATGGTCAAAGTATAGGCTATGAGGCATATTTTCAACGCTTACATGCCACGAACTTCTAAGAGTTAAAACTTACACTAAACTTCTGGACGGTTTTGAACACATTTAGATTTGACCACTATGCATATGTATATTCAGTGGTAATAAAATTTACGGTATCAATTTTCTTGCACCAGATGCGCATTTCGACAATACATGTCTCTTCAGTGATGCTCGTGGTCAAAATATTTGAAATCCAAAGCATTCCCAAGTTATGTCTCTACGAGATGTAACACAGAGATCATACGGAACCAGTACGTAAACACAATTAGTGAATATTATATATCTCCTCAAAAGAGGCGTGGTTTGTGAAACAACTGAATTTACAAATTGGAACATTTAAGGTTTTACTTGTTGTACAACACACCTTGTGGTATACCGATTGCCAAAAGAAAAATACAACAACGGTCGGTCTATCGTTTGATTAATGCTGACACCATCAGTGCTATACAACTAGATACACTTAAACTATGCATTATATATTTTAACTGATTATTGAGTCATAATGGAAAATTATACATTTAAACAATTTAGTAAAAAGCAATATTATCAGTTATTTTTTAATTTAGTTTTGCTGTTGAATATTTTTATATATTTTCATATTTTTTTTTATCTGAGATTTGTACAAAAATGGCTATTGTTATATCATAGTTCGTTTTTGTATGTGTTACATTTTAATGTTTTTTTCTCAATCGATTTATGAATTTCGAACAGCGGTATACTACTGGTGCCTTTATTTATAATCTTATTTTTGACATAGAAAAGAATTGAAATTAGTTGAATATCAAAAAAAAAAAAACGGTTCTAATACTGTAAACCAGTTAACATAAAGCAAATTACATGCTGTAAGTATCTGCCGGAAAGCTAGGGAAAACAGTTAATCCTTGGTTGTTGCAATCAACTATTGCTCTGAATGAGTAGATAGTAGTACAGGTACAGTTGTTCGGACATGGTAACACAATTACAGTTGAGAATAAAATTGCAAGTAGACCAACTGCAAACTGGGAATATATCATCTTCATTCTGAAACATAAAATAATCACAATTTTTTCTGACATAACCAATCAATCTGTGAAATATGCAGCAAACCTTGTGTATCATTGAATTTTTAAGGTTTTCAAAATCATAACTAAGGCTGTGTTCACACCAAAAGCCATGTACAGTAACATGTTTACAACTAGTTTAATGTAATGTACACTGGTTTCACATTAAATTTGTTCACATCGATACATCTTGTTTAATTACATAAGGTTTGTTCACACTTGTAAACTATATGTCATTTAAATGTTCAACGTAGAACCGAATGCAATTTTTTGAGACAACCTTTTTAACAGTTAGGGAACGACCTTCTGGCTTCAAAAAAGTAGAGGGGGGTTTTCCTTTAAAAAAAAAACACATTCTGGCTATAATAATTTTTTATAAGTTTATGAATTTTGACAGCTGTATATGTAAATAAATAAATTTGGTGTATTTACTGTCTTCTGATTAGCTAAAAGAATTGGCTTTATTTTCAATGTTATCAATTTTTATGGAGACACGCCCACTCTAATGTTGTGTATTCATACGCAAACATCTGTGTACGTTGTTATTAGTAATAATATATATCTTTGAGCATTATTTTTGATAGAAATCATTATTTATAATGAATGGCAATAATTTATTTTGAATTTATTGAACCATAAAATTAATTTTTGACTGTTTACATTTAACATAATCCGCTTCGCGGATTATTCAATGTGAAGAGTCAAAAATTTATTTTATGGTTCAATAAATTCAAAATAAATAAAAGCCATTCATTAATTGATACTAAGCTACACAAGGTCATGTTTTTCTCTGACTGTTTATGACGTCTTTACACTAAATTCATTGGATGTTGGATGTGTACGGATTGATAGTTTAGTCTAAGATGCATGATTTTTTTTATTAGTAGTTAGTGGCTTTGAACTAGCTGTCAGATAACTGCGAGTACTCTCAGATCTGTTCCTATTGTCTTTTTGTTGTCAGGATGTTCAAGAACCCGGCCACGTCCAATTGTATTTTTGTCTATCTGATGTTAAACCTTTTTCAACTGATTTTTATAGTTCGTTCTTATGTTGTACTGTTATATAGACCACTGTCCCAGGTAAGGGGGAGGGTTGGGATCCCGCTAACATGTTTAACCCCTCCACATTATTCATGTATGTGTCTGTCCCAAGTCAGGAGCCTGTAATTCAGTGGTTGTCGTTTGTTGATGTGTTACATATTGAATCATATTTGTTTTTCGTTAATTTGTTGTTTTTTTTTATATTCGAGTCTGAACCTTATGATTGCACCTATTTCCCAATTCACGTATAATCTGGCTGGTCCCGTTATTACCGGTGACCTCAACATTGTCAATAACAATTCCCTGCGTAATGTGTTATCCTAAGGTCGGTCCGAAAGATCGTGAGCCTTTATCCATCAATTGGAAACACAACGTCAAAATACTGATTTAGGTTTATGCAAGGCAGTGGGCTAAACGCATGAGGAAGAAAAGAAGTTAGTAATATCCTTTAACTTTACTTTCCGCTTTATAGACATGATAGATGATGTTATCTCACTAAATAATTCAAAACTGGTGACTATGTTGAACGCATTTATCCCATCGAACTAGAGATAAAGGATACAAAAGATATAGTCAAGTCTGCCTCATATCTTGACTTACATCTAGAAATTGACAATAAGTGTCTGTTGAAAACAAAACTTTACGACAAAAAATATGATTTCAGGTTCCCAATTTTAAATTTTCTATTTGTATGTAGCGACATCCCAGCAGCGCCTACATACGGAGTATATATCTCCAAATTAAGGATTTTCGCTACTCTGTTTTAAAATAACAAGCTTTTTTAAAGACTGTTATGAGTTAATAGTATATAAATAAAGAAAACAGAAAAACAGAAAAAAATGGAAGATCCGTGTGCTTGTTTTCGAGATATAAGCCATTAAATATTTGGCGGGAAATATTTCTCTCTAGATTTTTCATAAAATTAACATTGTCATCATTTGTCTTTCAGAAACAATGAAAAAAATAACAAGGATTTTATAATTTTTTTTAAATCTGACTTGTAAAACTATATGTAATAAAATTATGAAAAGAAAAATAGGGCTTAAAGGGCAAAATTTTTAATGGGCACTAGATGGATAAAACCAGAGGATTTCGAATATCTGACAAAAATTCAAAAACATAAGGAGCAAACATCCTTAATACGATATTGCCGTGCTTGTATTTCCTATCATTATTTTCTTGGTAAAGCGTTGTTACTCACAAGGAAGTTACTAAACCAAGAGTTCCAAATGGTGAAGTTGAAATCATCACTTTGTAAATTTTACGGACGCCATCGTGAAATGATTGATTGTTATGGAATAACTGTTTTACAGATGATATCGGATGTTTCCCACGTCGTACTACAATAGTATATTCACCTGTTACCTATTACCTTATCTGTACGTTCCGCATCTGACAGGCGCACCACCAAACGTTGTATTCAGGACTAATATGCTATATACACGGGTCATAACCACATGGTTGACACTACTAAATTGTCAAATTGTTACCTATTGTAGTATTTTAATCAATAAGGGACGACATCAAAAGTTCAATGAAGGATAAAAAACTTAATTCACATAGTTTTTTCACTGACCCCCACACCCCCCCCCCCCCCCCCTCTTAACTTAATTTGGGAAAAATTGATTCACCAATAGGGATATATGTAAAATCGATTTTAGATTAACAAAACTTGCAGCAATGTTGACCCCCCACCCCCAAACTATTTGATTTAAGTTTTTTTTTATCCTACATCGATCTTTTGATGTCGTCCCTAAGACTTTCTAAGATAACAATACGAATACTAAAAATCTGGACTAAAAATAAGGCGTATAGGTACAGTTTTCAATTTGTTAGTGGGCATGACGTAAAACAGCGAAGCAAATAATTCAACTTTATTTATAACTTATATAGGACAATGCTGTTGATTAAAAAATACTCCATTCCAGGACCTTTTGTTTTCCAAATAATTAATATTATTGTTTCAGTTCGACGGGTTCAAACAGAAAGACTTGAAAGCAGAGAAAAACTGTGTATCTTATAATCGGCATGACTTTATCAGATGACAATACTAATACTAAAATAAGGCTTGTGCATAGTTATATACTTTAATTCAGTCACGGACCCGTGATATCACGGGTGTGTTCTAGTTTGTACTAAACTTATCTTAAGTTTTCACAAAGTAACAAGTTATACAACGGTCAGTTTAAGGATAGAAAAGCTTTTTAGATACATTTAGACTAATTAAACGCAAGAACCGCTTAAATTAAGCCTTTCCGCAAAGCCGATTTATTTCCAGTTGTCAAAAACAGGTCACTTATTTTCAATTCAGGACGGAACTTTACAAGATACATTTTCTCTGTTGCTTTAAATTAAACAAGAAAATTTTAATGTTAAATCCAGTTTCACGTTTCTGGTTTTATTTATTCACTGTTCTTTTCAACTGATACAGCTTTTTACATGTAATGGCACTTTTCAATCAAGGCAACAGTAGTATACCGGTGTTAAAAAGTCATAAAAACAAACCAGAACTACAAACTAACATCCAGGGAAGCACATCAACTATAAGAGGAAAACAAAGGAAATACAGGAACACTAAAGTGCACCCAAATCGATGTTGGGTTAAACCTTGTTTATTAAATTGCTAGCCAAACCTCCCGCTTATATATACACTCAACATAGATACCATGATTAAAGTTTGTATTTACGCCAGACGCGCGTTTGGTTTACAAAAGACTCATCAATGAAGTTCGAATCCAAAACATTTAAAAGGCCAATACAAAGTTAAAGAGCATTGAGGACCAAAGTTTTTTTAAATTTTGCCAAATACAGCTCAGGTAATCTATCACAATGTTAACAAAAATATCACTGACATGACAACACTACGTAACAGAAATACAGCATAAACAAACACACATAAGAACACGTATCACAGTGAAACGCACAAACATATGATATAATTGTCGACACACGAGTCAAACCGCAGAACAATGACGAACATATGCCATCAACGACAAACACTTCAGGATATCACAAACAATGACGTGCTTACTTTACGAACAAGCTATTTCGAACTTAAACAATAATTTTCACACAACGGGTCCAAACAATTTTTATGACAATAATTTAAATTGAGAATGGAAATGGGGAATGTGCCAAAGAGACAACAACCCGACCATAGAAAAAAAAACAACAGCAGAAGGTCACCAACAGGTCTTCAATGTAGCGAGAAATTCCCGCACCCGGAGGCGTCCTTCAACTGGCCCCTAAACAAATATATACTAGTTCAGTGATAATGAACGCCATACTAATTTCCAAATTGTACACAAGAAACTAAAATTAAAAAAATTCAAGACCAACAAAGGCCAGAGGCTCCTGACTTGGGACAGGCGCAAAAATGCGGCGGGGTTAAACATGTTTGTGAGATCTCAACCCTCCCCCTATACCTCTAGCCAATGTAGAAAAGTAAACGCATAACAATACGCACATTAAAATTCAGTGCAAGAGAAGTCCGAGTCTGATGTCAGAAGATGTAACCAAAGAAAATAAACAAAATGACAATAGTACATAAATAACAACAGACTACTAGCAGTTAACTGACATGCCAGCTCCAGACTTCAATTAAACTGACTGATCATGAAAGATTATAATTTCATCATATGAACATCAGGCACAATCCTTCCTGTTAGGGGTTTAGTATCATACCATCATAACATATATGAGAAGAACATAACCCGTGTCATGCCAACAACTGGTTTTTGAATAAATGTGTTTAGTTCCGATGCAAAGACCCTATAAGTGAATCACTATTAACGCCAAAATATGCAATCTTTAATGACCTGACAACAGTATCGTAACTATATCCCTTCTTAATAAGTCTATTCAAAGGTTTTGTTAGTTTTTGAGGTGAATACTGACACCTTTGTGCTTTATAAAGAATATTTCCATAAAAAATTGGATGTGAAATACCTGAACGTATAAGAAGTCTGCATGTTGAGCTATATTTACGAATGATGTCCTTATACCGATGATAAAATTTAGTAAATGTTTGACTAGTTTGTGATATCGAAAACCCTGGTGTAATAATTTTTCAGTTATACATAAATTTCTCTAGTTAAAATCTAAAACATTGTTACATACACGAGCGAATCGTACAAGTTGAGATATATAAACACCGTAAGATGGTGACAAGGGAACGTCACCATCTAAAAATGGATAATTAACGATAGGAAATGAAAAATCATCTCTTTTATCATAAATTTTAGTATTCAGCTTTCCGTTAGTGATATAGATATCAAGATTGAGGAAAGGGCAGTGGTCATTGTTAGTATTAGCTTTATTTAAAGTAAGTTCAACAGGATAAATTTCTTTAATATACATACTGAAGTCGTCATTATTGAGAGCCAAAATATCATCCAAATATCTAAGTATTATTAAATTTGTTTATCAGATGTTGTTTCGATGGGTCTTTGCTTATTTGTATGGAAAGGAACATTTATCAGCAGTTGGACTTCAAACGATAAGTCATAACACATTATCCTACGGAAACCAAACCAGAAACATGACTTTTGCATGTACAAAATACCGAGACACGTCAAATAGCAATGCAAATTCACACTCGGTATAATAGCCATATTCGGGAATGTAACAACGATGGTATTGAAAGGCAATTTTATAATTATTTGGACAACAAACGATAAGACAATACACAATATTCAACCAAAACCATAATAGAAATATCAAAAATTAAATACATGAATGTCGGATGTACAAAATACCAAGACAAGTCGTATAGAAATGCAAATTCACACTCAGTATAACAACCATGTTTGGGAATATGACAATTTGGTATTGATTCGAAAGGCAATTTTATATTTTTTGGGACAACAAACGATAAGACAATACACATTTTTCAATCGAAATCGTAACAGAAGCACAAAAAAAAATCCTTGAATGTTGAATGTACAAAATAAAGGCAACAGTAGTATACCGCTGTTCAAACTCATAAATCCATGGACAAAAAACAAAATCGGGGTAACAAACTTAAACTGACGGAAACGCATAAATATAAGAGGAGAACAACGACACAACACTACAATGTAACTAACACACACAGAAACGGACCAAGCATCAGACAAAACCCCACGAAAATAACAAATATAACATCAAAACCAAATACATGAATTTGGGATAGACAAGTACCGTGACACGTCTTATCGCAATGTCAATTTACACTCAAAAATAAGAGAAAACAAACGACGCAACGTTAAACTGTAACACACACAGAAACTATAATATAACAATGGCCATATTCCTGACTTGGTACAGGACATTTTTAAAGGAAAAAATGGTGGGTTGAACCTGATTTTGTGGCATGCCAAACCTCGCACTTTAATGGCAATGTTAAATATAACATAGAAATGACAACATAATATTACAGGACTACAATACAAATAAATAGGAAAACGTATTAGACAAAGAAACACACGATTAATGAATAACAAAAAGCATCAGGTTTAAAATTTAATACGCCAAAAACGCGCCTCGTCCACACAAAACTCACCAGTGACGCCCAGATATAAAAGATCGAAAGCGATAAAAAGTACAAAGTTGTACAGCACTGAAGATCAAAAGTTGAAAAAGGTTGTGTCAAATACGGCTAAGTTTGTATGCTTGGGATAAGAACATCCTAATTATTTAGAACAATTAATGCTATTGCAAACAGTAAGTTTTATCAAATGAATATAACAGATATACATAATGAAACTGAAGTATTAACTCATTACATAAAACAAACACGAATAAATAATGAATGACCAACACAGAATAGACACACCCGACTCAGTCTAGGCCTCAACCCAGTAAATTATGAAAATGACGTCACATACGACGGTGAAAAGGCATTAAAAATTACGTCACATACGATGGTGAAAAGGCATTAAAAATTTGAACATATGAAATTTCTGAAACAGCAGAAAAATTACGTCACATATGAAAAACTATATCTCAAAAGTAAGATAGAATTAGGATTGATTAAAGATTAAAATAGAACTAAATACTGATATTGCATTTAAACACAATGCATATTGCAATACTTATTAATAGCAATTAACTATTATATGTATATGTGCAGTTTGTTATGAATCCAACTTTAAACTTAAATTATCGTACAGATTATGTTGACCAAAATTAAATCTAATAAATGACGGCGGTGATTAATTTTTGTTTCCATAACACATAAATATAATAGAAAAGACGTCAACACATTTGACAAAATCCGATGAGAATTACAAATATAACATTAAACATTTAAACTAAATACATGAGTTTGGGATAGACAAGTACCGTAACACGTCTTATAGTAATGCGAATTCACACTCAGCAAAACAGTCACAATCGGGAATAAGTCACGTTTGGTAATTAAAAGATTAGACGACATAATGACAAACCACAATCTACCATGTGGTAAAAATGTCCTTAGCTAGTTTGGTTAAACACACATCGTATGGATCCACCAATTCGTGATGGTGTCAATAAAATTTACGGAGTGTCAATTTTAATCTGTCCTCCTCATAACTTTGTTGGAGAAGTTTCTGTGTAAGTAGCACACTCCTGTATATGAAGTCCGTATAGTGTGAACAAGCACGTGAATAACGTATCAATTGTGATATGTAAACACCATACGAAGGGGCAGCTGGTATGTTACTGCTGAGAAATGGGAAATTGATAATTGGGAAGTTGAAATCGTCCCGTTTGTCATATATTTTCGTGTGAAGTGGTCCATCTACGTCAATATTGAGGAAAAGATCAAGGTATGAAGCAGTCCTTCTAGTATCAGTAGTATCCTTAATTTCAAGTTCACTGGGATATATGAGATGTAAGTATTGACTGAAGTATGGGTTATTCAATGATAGAACATCATCAATATATCGGAAAGTAAAATTAACGAATTTCGCAAGGTGCTTTTTCTTTTTGTCTTTTAGAAGGTTTTGAATGAACTCTGCTTCATACGAGTACAAAAACAAATCAGCCAGCAGGGGTGCACAATTAGTACCCATTTGAATACCGATTGTCTGAAATATAAATCCTCCAAACTCAACAAATATATTGTCGATCAAAACACCGAGACTCGAAGTATAGCAATGCATATTCACATTAGGTATAACAGTCATATTCGGGTATAGTTCACGTTCGGTACTTGGCAGACAGACGACAAAAATGTTAATCCACAATTAAAGGCTTGGTAAAAATGTCATTAGTTAGTTAAGACACAGACAAATTGTATAGATAAACCAAAATCCGAATCCAACATGACATGGGGTTCATCTCATTTGCTACAGAATCTGTTACACTAGTGACACCAGTCGTGTTATTTAAGGTTCATAAAAATTCGGTGATAAGTTACATTCGGTCATTTCATAAGAAATGAAAAGGGGACGACAATTGAAACAAAGATCCACAAAAAAAATATTTTCAGTCTATGGAAATACAATAGAATTGAGAATGGAAACGTGGAATTTTCAAAGAGATAACAACTCGACCAAAGAACGAGTGAACTAGCTCATTGATGAAGGACGTCATACAAAACTCCGAAATAGATAAATGAACTAAAATTAAAAATCTTACAAGACAAACAAAGGACAGAGGCTCCTGTATTTGGACAGGCGCAAAAATGCTTCGAGATTAAACATGTTTTGTGAGATCTCAACCCTCCCCATACACCCATAGCCAATGTAGAAAAAACAAACACACATCAGTACGCACAGTAAATTTCAGTTTAAAAGAGGTCCGAGTCCGATATCAGAATAGGTAACAAAAGAAACTTAACAAAATGACAATGATAAATCATTAACAAATGACTAGTAGCAGTAAACTGACATGCCAGCTCCAGACGACCGTAATTAAACTGATTATGTCTTCATCATATGAATATATAGCACAAACTCTCCCGTTAGTATCAAAACATCATAAAATATATGAGAAGAAAATTATCCATATCATACCATGGTTTTTGAATACGTGTGTTTATTTCCGATGCAAGGACCCTATACGTGAATCAATATTAAAGCCAAAATGTGCTATCGTTAATGACCCGACAACAGTATTGTAACTATACCCTTCTATTATTCGTAATAGGTCTGTTCAAAGGTTTTGTTAGCTTTTGAGGTGAATTTCGAAAAGACCGCTTTGGAATAGAGAACATGCTCCCATAAATAAGAAACATGAGAACTGTTGTATGTTATTTACGGATTCTGTGATATTTATAACCTTCATCAGAAATAATTTAGAGATACGTGAAGATATTTAGAAGCGATAGGCATGAAATAAATGTGAACATAAAATTCAAAACGGTTATAATTTTGGAGTTTCAAATAGACAAATCTGAATATAGCATATTGCTTCGATTTTTTTTTTTTGCTTTCAATTAATGCTGTTTTAAAAAATGTTTTCGTTTTGTTTTCTTTGATCTGGAGTCCTTAGACGTATAAATATAACAAAAAGGCAAGCAGCCAGAGTGCATCTCTACATCTCTATACTAATAATGTTATCACGAAAATACATTGTTGATGCAGAAAAATACAATGTATGGCTCACCTTATTGTCTTGTTTAGTTAAATGTGGAAGAAAAGACCTACATGTAAATGTAAGCATGTTTTTGAACTTAGTACGTGGTTAAAAAATATATTTACTCGAGTATCACTCTCATTTCCATTACAAAGGTAGAATGTTAAACATTTTTTGAATACTTTTATTTTTATTTTTTAGTAAACGACTTGGTGAATGAAAATTGAGCAATACATACCTCACCACATACCAATCTAGTTGTTAATCAGTCTATGTTCTCAAAAGAAACGAATATTACTGCTGACAGAAAGACTTTAATGATCTGAGATATTTACTGCTGTCTTTTTTGTCACTTAAAGCCGTTCATAATGGATATCAGGAAGTGTTCTCACAAGGAACAACATATCAGAAAGCGATCAAGTATCTGACATGTATTATTCTGTCTTTTTCTTTTCTTTTAAATGTATTTCTTTTCTTGCATGCTATATTGAAACGTAATGAAAAATATCTTTTAAAATCTACCATGAGGAAGTAGATCACTTTCATCTAAAGTATAAAGATATAATGTAGCTCTTTTTAACAAGGTTTACAATTTTGAATATGTATATACATGTTGCTCGCCAAGACAAATAAAATTTGAAGTTGTTACACAATTATTAGTCAAAGTATTTATTGTTAAATGAAACAAACAAAAATTTAATTGTTCATGTGTAAACAAATAGTAAAGGTTTACGTGTTATCTAGTGTTTTCAAGCATATACATTTATCGAAATCTTCAAATAATGAAAAACGTCAAAATGTGAGATACAAATGTTTGACTTGGTTTCTGACTTGAGTCATGCATATGAACATTTGATGAAGCTGTTGGGAAATTTCCTTTATAACACCAGGATGGCATGTGAACTTGATATGTCAATAGTACGTATAATTCATGATCTAGTTCACCTAATAAATCAGTTAACGCTTCAAACACATCTTACGCGTGTGACCACATAAAAGATATATTCAGCACATTAAACTAATCTTGTATTGTTGATGATTCTAGTAATTTATATTCTCTTGTGTTAGATGTTTCAATAAAGCAGTTAAATTTCCCCAAACATTTTACTGATTGAAAGTTTGATTTTACTCATTTACGTGCGTTGCATTTACTTGACTTAGTACATAAAGAGTTATTCATCCACAAAGTGAGTTACCTGTTAACAAAAGAAAAGGTCAACAGTCGGAAATAGTCCATATTTAGTGTTGACAAATATCAGCAAGTTCATAGTAATTTACTTTTAAAATAAGCAAATAAAGTTTAACTTTGTGGTATGATTGCCAATGAGACACTTCTTCACAAGAGCCCAAATAACACACACATTAACAACTGTAGGTCACCATATGACATGCCTTCAACAATGAGCAACGCCAAAAACGCTGAGTGAGGTCTCCCTCTATTGATGTGTATACTGGTGTCGAGAGAAAAAATTATTTCCAATTCCAATATCATGACTATAGTGATACCATATTTATGTATATAAGCCTCAATTTCCGGATGCCTTGCAAATTTCAACTTGTGAGTGTACTTACTTACTAAGTCCTTGCTATGTCTTATGACATATACGCCAAGGACAAGTTTCCTCCACTCTTCTCGGCTGTTTGCTTTTCTGTCCACTGTGCCCAAGGTATATCCGCTTTCTCATGTAGGTCTTTGTTGGAGATTTTGTTTTGCCAGAAGATTTTCATTATCTTCCTCAAACATGTGTTATGGAAGCTGGAGAGTCTGTTGATGTCTTTATCAGTCATTCTCCAGCACTCTGAGCCATATAGGAGTACAGAAAGTAAACAGCTGTTATAGAGTCTGAGCTTGGTCTTCTTTGAAAAGGCTGTTGTTTTCCAGATGTTGCATAATCTAATGAATGCGGATCTAGCTTTCCCTATTCTGATCTTAATAATATCTCTTTCAGCGCCACCTTCTGTTGTTATAAAACTGCCTAGATAATTAAATGAGTACTGTTTCCAGCTGTTTCCCTTCTATAGATATGACAGGATGTCTCTCTGTATTGAGGTACATTAACTTTGTCTTTTTGGCATTGTTCTTAAGTTCAATCATTTTAGCTGTTTCTTCTAGTTTTTTTGGTCTTCTCCTGCATATGGTCTTCTGTATGGGATTTAAGTGCTAAATCATCAGCATAGTCTGTGTCCTCAAGCGTGGTACAAAGTGTCCATCTCAGTCCGGTGTTACTTTCTGCTAGGGTTGTTCTCATTACCCAAATAACAGCACAGATGACATAACACATCCTTGTCTTACTCCTGATTTTACATTGAAACTAGTGTCAGCTTTGGGGTTGATGGTACATGAGACATTTGTTTAGAACTGCTTGATGAGTTGCACTAACTTAAAAGTCCACAAAATTTACTAGAAGTTTTCTCTGCCAATCATGACACTGTTGTAAGATGTTACGCAGGACAACTATGTGGTCTATGCAGCCTCTACCTACTTTGAAACCAGCTTGTTTTTGTCTTAGTTTCTTATCCACAGCCTCTATAATTCTTGATATTTAAATTATTCAAAAGACCTTACTTGGTAAGGATAGTAAAATGATTCATCTCCAGTTGTTGTAGTTAGTTAAGTCTCCTGATTTTGGTATTGTTATGATGTTGCCTTCAGACCAACTGTTAGGAATAACAGCTTGTTCCCATATTTTCTGGAAAACTGGATGTAAAGTATCCGCTGCTAGCACTAGATCTATCTTAAAAAGTTCTGCATTTAGTTGGTCTATGCCAGGTGCCTTTTTGTTTTTCTAGCTTTTAATGACTTTCTGTATTTCTTGTTTTGAAGGTTAATCTTTGTCTAAGGTCAAGGTCTAAGGGTGCCTCAGGAATAATTGCTAGTTTATCTGGATCTTTTCGATTAAGAACCTCTTGTGAGTGTCAGTTATTTCGAAAATCAAATTTGTAATTTGTAAAAGTGCACCAAGGTAAATAAAAATATGTGAAGTGCCAGTCTTAAATATTAACTTAAATGCATATACCAAAATTGAATATTTCTATACAAGAATTGCAGAAATAATCTGATTCGCGTAGGTAAAAAATAAAATAGCAAAATACCGAATTCGTAGTCAGGTTACAAATAACAGATTTAGAAATATTCAGTTAAATAATACATGTGCATTTGTTGCAAGTATTGAACATCATACAAGTCGAATAACAAAGTTTTAGAGTTGAAAGTTTAAAAAAGAGGCGAAAGATATCAGGGGGATATTCAAACTCATTTATCCAAAACAAGCTGACAATGCCGTACAATAAAAAGAAACCCCAGTATAATACAAAACACAACATAAAAAAACTAAGACAGAATATCACGAACCCCTAAAAAAAATTGGTTTTTAAGAGTTTCAATTCTCGGACTTCATTTAGTGATTTGCACTAGTACATTTACAGAAATCTTGAAATTATGGAGTAACATTCTTGCAATTTAAGAATCGTTGGAAAATTGACGCCTGTGTCTGTCCATAGCAGTTCGTCAACATTTGGTTGTAACATAAACTGGCAATATTTAAATAATTAGGTTAAAAATGAATTCATTTTTTTCTATTAAACATTCAAACATCTGAAAGCTTTCACGACTCAATTTCGGTGTGTTCAGACAAGAAAAAAAATCACCCTTCTTGTAACCTACATATATAGCGGTTAATTTTTTGAAACATTTTTACCAAAAATAGAAGAGAAAACAGTTTTAAATCATAGCCGTAAACAAGTAGATAAAAATAGATAGACAATAATAGTGCATTGACTTGACATATCAACGATATAAGGATGAGGCTTAGAAACGGGGAAATGCGAGGCTGTGCCGAGCATTTCCCCCGTTTCGGGCCGAATCCTTATATCGTTGATATGTCAAGTCAATGCACTATTATTGTCTTTATACTGCAATCTAAAAAAACATTTTCAATTGTTGTTTATTGTGTTAATGTTATTTATTTGATTTAAATATTGGAAAAATCCCCCTTTAAAAAGGCCTCATATCACACAGACGGAGAAATATAAAACACGATGAAATGTACATCATTACTGCAATCAATGATGAACGAATTCGTTGCAGACTAAAATATCAACAATAAACATAAAACATAATGATTTATAGGTTGCAAACAAAAAAATATTAATAAGTGAAATATGTTTTCCCAAAAATTGCAAAAGAAACAAGTTTGAGTCGTTAAACGCATCGTTGTTTACATTGGAAACAAGAACAGATTGAAGAGGTCGTATGAATAATTAAATATAATTTCGACAATTTCTATTTAAATATTCATGAGGAAAAGTGATATCAGGTCGGTGACTGTATATGGCATAGAAATATACAGTCAACGCACTTTGACTGCTCAAATAGAACGAGTGCAGTATAAAATAAGATAATGTATGTACATGATCAATATCAGATTTAAATGTCAAAAACTAGTACGCTTCGTATTGATAATCTTATCAGAAACACCCGTATTTTTGTAAATAACTAAGGTAGGATATATATTTATATATTGAATTGAGGATTTTATATCGCTGAATTTGGACACTTGAATTAAAGATATTATGTACATACATTGGATATACACATATGTGTGCATGTGTAAAGTTTGCATTAAAGTCAGACTTCAGAATGTTTTCTTGATCAGACAACAACCATACATCATTTAGTAATAATTATCTGTTTGTCAGTCGTTATAAACCTGATCCCCAATTATATATGTTATATATCCTGTATATTTCAAACTGACCAAACGCACGATATTAACACGTACGTACAATACCCATACAGATAATGGACGATGAATGCATGCATGAGTGAATGATGCATATGCTCGATCGTTACACAAACAATATCTCAAGTTCGAGTGTACTTAGAGCATATCTTATGTTACACGCCTTCACCTAAAATATATTAGTAAGGATACATAAATTGTGAATGACTTTATTTAAATTGTGTATTTTTTGTATTGAACCTTATTAATCAGGACTGACACAATTTAAAGTTCAGAATGCAAATCGTATTCGTCATTGAGAAAAAAGTGAGCACTCACACACATGTTTAACCCTGTCACAGGAGATACAAACAATACTTATTTCTTAGTGGTAGGCATTTGTCATGTTTGTTGGTGTCTGCTGTATTTGTCTTTCGCTCATTGAAAGTAGTTTAAATCGATGAGGAATATTCTCTTTGACTATAATAACTTGTATGGATGTTGTTCGTTGTTGACTCAAACCATTCAACAATTTTCTTTACTGGGGGGATACCTTTTTGTGTTAACCTGTAATGACCCTTTTCAAGGTGTTGTGTTATCTGAGATCAGTTTAAGCTGTTAACTGTTTTCAACCCACTTTGTTAACTGTTGTCAGCATTTTTGCATTTTTTTTTTAACTGTTTTTGCCAAAATCGAGGTGTTGTTAATATGTTAACGCACCCCCTAATTTGCCCCCCTCTTTACTGTCTACATATTCATGCTGGTTGTTATTTTATATTAATAAGTATTGTAATTTTCATTGCCAAATAAAATTGATCACAAGATGTAACAAAATGGATCTTAATATAAATTTAATACTAAACAGAAAACTAGTAACTTGTGGCCACGATGTTATGCCACAAACATAAGGTGTTAATATTTTTTTGTACACCAGATCCGGATTTCGACAATAAATGTCTCTTCAGTGATGTTAGGGATCGAAACGGTATTTGGAAGGCCATATAAAATGTACCCTCATTTTTAGATAGACTCTTGAATTTTAAGAGTCAATATAGGATGAACGGATCATATAAACCAGAGAGAAAATATGATACAAGCCCAAACGAAAAAATATAAACGAGTCTAAATTGAAAACTACGTTCAAACCTATGATTGCGTTGGATAAAAACCGCAATTTTTATACGTGTGCATATAAATCAAATTTCGTTGTAGAAGGGTCTAAATACAGCACAAACAACATTTTCCAAAAGACCAAAAAAGTGAAGAAGTATATTTAAACAAAACGCATTTGACTAACAGGTCGAACAACTGATGTTCTTTAACCCTGCTGACTGCCATTGGCGATTGCCAAAAAAATTGATCACAAGATGTAACAAAATGGATCTTAATTTAAATTTAATACTAAACAGAAAACAAGTAACTTGTGGCCATGATGTTATGCCACAAACTTAAGGTGTTAATATTTTTTTGTACACCAGATCCGGATTTCGACAATAAATGCCTCTTCAGTGATGTTAGGGATCGAAACGGTATTTGGAAGGCCATATAAAATGTACCCTCCATTTTAGTTAGACTCTTGAATTTTATGAGTCAATATAGGATGAACGGATCATATAAACCGAAGAGAAAATATGATACAAGCCCAAACGAAAAAATATAAACGAGTCTAAATTGAAAACTGCGTTCAAACCTATGATTGCGTTGGATAAAAACCACAATATTTATACGTGTGCATATAAAACAAATTTCGTTGTAGAAGGGTCTAAATACAGCACAAACAACATTTTCCAAAAGACCCAAAAAGTGACGAAGAATATTTAAACAAAACGCATTTGACTAACAGGTCGAACAACTGATGTTCTTTAACCCTGCTGACTGCCATTGGCGATTGCCAAATAAAATTGATCACAAGATGTAACAAAATGGATCTTAATATAAATTTAATACTAAACAGAAAACAATTAACTAGTGGCCACGATGTTATGCCACAAACATAAGGTGTTAGTATTTTTTTGTACACCAGATCCGGATTTCGACAATAAATGTCTCTTCAGAGATGTTAGGGATCGAAACGGTATTTGGAAGGTCATATAAAATGTTAATTTTTATAAATTTACTGTTTACTTTATTATTCTACATACTAAGGATTTTCTTATCCCGGGCAGATAACCTTAGCCGTATTTGGGAAACTTTTCGGAACTTTTGGTCCTCAATGCTCGTCAACTTTGTACTTGTTTTGTTTTATCTGAGCGTCACTGATGATGTAGACAAAACGCGCGTCTGGCGTATTAAATTATAAGCCTAGTACCTTTTGATAGCTATTATTTGTGTTTTTCTCTGTCCAATATGTTCTCCTACTTATTCGTATTGTAGCCCTGGCATGTAATGTTGTAATTTAAATGTTATATATAACATTGCCATAAAAGTGTGAGGTTTGGTTAGCTACAAAACCAGCGGGTTCAACCAACCATTCTGTCTTATAATGGCATGTACCAAGTCAGGAAAATGGCCATTGTTATATTATGGTCCGTTTCTCTGTATGTTGCATTTTGATGTTGTGTTTCTGTTGTGTTGTTGTTCTCCTCTTATATTTGATATGTTTCCCTCAGTTTTAGTTTGTAGTCCAGATTTGTTTTTTTTCTCAATCCATTTACGGATTTGTTTTTTTTTTCTCAATCGATTTACGAATTTTGAACAGCGGTATACTACTGTTGCCTTTATTTAGGTCAACGCATGATAACGTATAATGTATAGTTTGTCTTTGTGTTAACTTTGTAATTGCTTGCAGAAACCAAATCAAAACATGGAGTTTTCCTTTCAGTCATTTTCTATTGAAGATAACTTTTAAAATCATTATTTTTGTTTTGGTTCCTATTTTTTTATTTCAACCAACACCGATCGGAACCAAAATCACGAGAACAGAACTTTATCCCGTGAAGTTACTTAGTGCTTATACAGGTTTTGAATTAATAAGGTCAATGTTCTTAAATTTTATATGTGTATTTAATTTCAGATGATGTTGCTAATTGTTGTATCCTTGATTGTTGTCTGGTTGACATATCGATGGTTTCGAAATACCCAGAACATTAATAATTTCAATACTCGATACATATTTATTACTGGTTGCGACTCTGGTTTCGGTAATATGTTAGCAAAGAGACTTGATGAACTTGGATTTAATGTTTTCGCAGGATGCTTAACACAATCTGGAATAGAACAATTGAAACGTGAAACAACTCACAAGGTAAAAGGCATCCAAATCGATGTGTCTAAAACGGAAAGTATTCAGAAGGCATTTGGTGCTGTCAAAGCGTTTCTGCCTAGCAATACAGGTATTTAGCGAAAATATATTTTAATACACAAAATATAGTGCATTGGTCATAACATTCTATACATCAATCATATCCATGAACAAATTTATCAATTTTATATATGCTCAGATATCCAAGTGGGAAAGAGATGCAACACCTGTCAAAAAAATTACATAATTTTTGGAAGTTGCAGGAATCTAGTATCTGTTCTAAAGATATAAACGATGTCATTGTTAAAGTCATCTTTTAAAATTGGAGTTATCTCCTATTGTCCAGAATTTAAGTTGAATCATCTACAACCAATGCAATATTTAATTTTATTTCAAACTGATAAAATTAACGCCATCTTTACCATTCAGTGCTGACAAACACCGTGATTATATTTAGGATGGGATGATACGCAAAAATATAATGTTCGTTAAATTTTTACAAGGAAAAAAAGCAGTCGTACATTAAGATGGGCAACAAGAATTTTTTTGTTAATGTATGAAACATTATGTAATTATATGGGGATTTTACATGTACCTGAATTTTACACTTGAATACTAGATAGCGTAGGTGATAAGAAGTATAAAATGATGTATAAAATGTTTTGTTATCGTAGTATATGAAAATAAGGAGATGTGGTATGATTGCTAGTGGCACAGCAAACAGTCAGAGAACAAAAGAATAGAAGTTGTTTGCATATTATTATTGTATGGCTTCCAACATTGAGTGGAACCTCATACAACACAAGACGCTACAGAAGACATCGGCGTGACAATACTTGAAGAAGTAACAAAAGGAAACCAACAGCCTGATTTATGCTAAATCAATAACCAAAACAAAAATATGAAAGACGACAACAAATCAAAACCGCTCTTAATTGAAGGCTTCTGATTTGGAAAAGGCACATTTCGAATTCAAACCGCTTTACAACGAATACATAAGTTATGCGTCAGTGCCAAATTAAAACCTATTGATTCATCTACTAAATAATCGAAGACTCACAAACTAATCAAACAATTCGGACGAAAAAGTTTTGTATCCAATTCACCTTTACTTTATTTCATTATTGATATGCCAAGTTAAATCATAATCTGTTTACTAAAAATAATAATTAACCTACGTGTTTTTCCGTTTCCTCAGGTTTATGGGGTGTTGTCAACAATGCCGGAATAGCTGGCGCCATTGGACCTGTACAATGGTTGACGAGGGAAGACTATAGGTCCACGTTTGAAATCAATACTTTAGGTATTGTTGAAACTACACGAATATTTCTTCCTCTTGTATTAAAAGAAAAAGGCAGAATAGTAAATATAACAAGTATGATGGGTAGGATTGCAGCGGTCAACTCGACTTATGTCGTGTCAAAATTTGCAGCAGAGGGATATTCGGATATTTTGAGGTAGGTATTTGTATGTGCCTGTCCCAATTCAGGAGCCTGTCTTCAGTGGTTGTCGTTTGTTTATGTGTTACCTTTTTGTTTTTTGTTCTTTTTTTGTACATAAATAAGGTCGTTAGTTTTCTCCTTTGAATTGTTTTACATTGTCATTTCGGGGCCTTTTGTAGCTGGCGTGCGGTATGGTCATTGTTGAAGGCCGTACGGTGACCTATAGTTGTTAATTTCTGTGTCATTTTGGTCTATTGTGGAGAGTTGTCTCATTGGCAATCATACAACATCTTCTTTTTTTATATAACAAGCTTGATTTCTTTGTTTAATATGTGTATAATAAATGGACTGTCATGATCACGGGCCGCCGTGGTTAATTCTCAGAATGCAATTTAGGCATATATATGTATGAACATAAGCATGTGGGGTTTTATTAAAAAGACAATTGAATAAAAAAAATCTATCACAAACAGATTCAGACCTGCAAATAAATCTACTTGTCCACTAAACCTTCACAAAATAAAAAAAAAAAACAATATAATGTTTTCACCATTTGCTACATAAGAAAATTCCTTTACCAAGTTAGGAATATGACAGTTGTTATCCATTCGTTCGATGTGTCTGAGCTTTTGATTTGGCCATTTGATTACACACTTTCCGTTTTGAATTTTTTTCTCGGAGTTTAGTATTTTTGTTGATATTACTATGAACCGTTTCTATTGTTATTGTAGACGTGAACTTTATAAGAGAGGTGTTACAGTACATATTTTAGAACCAGGATTTTTCCGGACTAATATAATGGATATTGAAACTGCATGTAAATCTGTAGACGGTACATTCAGAAAAACATCCAGTGAAATGCAAAAATATTACGGAGAGAGCTATCTAAATACTCGTATGTACACTTTTATTCATCTGATAGTGTCTAAAATGCATTATATTTTATTTTGACATAATCATGCCGTTGTTTTTCTTCCGTTTGAACTGTTCCACAATTTATAACTGACAATACGATGTGGTCTTTTCTCGTGATTTTTTAAAACCCGTATAATGACATGAGGATGCTTAAATTCGCGTCATTTGGACTCTATTGAAATGCTACCTCATCGGCAATCATATAGCATCTTCTTATTTTACACTGTGCATTATTTTCAAGCCAAACAAAAGTCTTCTCACATGTAACCATACACTCTTGGTGTGGTTAAACTAGTTTGCTGGCACCTAACACTCTCCCTAATCTTGGGGGCAGTGGTGTATCAGTACAACATTAAAAAACTAGCTAATACCGCAGTCCCACTAGACCACGATCGCACTACGATCTGTAAAAAAAATGCAAATGTTGATGATCGTAGTACGGTCGTGTAGATCGCAGTAAGGTCGTATCACGGTCGTAGTGAGGTCTTCAAGATCTTGATGAGCGTGGTCAACTTTGAACATGTTCAAAACAATCGTGGTGCGGTCGTGGCGAAATCAGGTCGTAGTACATGTAGAAGCGTAGTGAGAGCGCGCTAATATCGTAGTAAGATCGCAAAGGTCGCTGATTACTAGTATATAACAATCGGACTTGGCAGCGTATCTTTACATCACATAACAAAAAGACGCTAAGCAAAGCTCTGAGAGAACTTGCAATTACTGACAGCAAAGCCAAAGCGAATAACAACTAATGATAAAAATGATGTATCTAAGACAACATTTGGTCAACAAAATCAAACTTTCAATTATTATGACTCCATCTTTACCATTAGAATGTATTGCCCCCCTCGCTAGAAATAGTAACAATTTGTAAACGTAATCATTAAAGTAACACATAGCCTGAAACACCGTATCAACTTGAATTTGTTTATGCTGTTCTGTTGTCAGTTCTTACATAAAATATAAAATAAGATCACAATGGACAAAATGAAACCATCTCTTTTGTTATGATAGCGAGTTCTCAACAGACCCTAATTGTAACTCGTGAAAAGACAAAGATCTAGTTGCAACTACTGTATAAAGGATAACAAGAAAATAACAGATTTTGTAAGAACGCATATGACCTATAGATGTGCAATAAGAGATATGCGAGCGTATATGGGCGTTTTTCAATAAAAACGTACTTTTAACCCAGCCACTTTAAAAAAAATGTGTTTGATCTTTGCAAGTTATTTTTTGTGCAGTCAGTACATTGAATTAAATTTAACATTTTTAAGCAAAGAAACAGTTTATTTTTTTTAGAGGGATTGATAAGATATTGATTCCTGAATGGCATGTCCCTAGACCGCCTGTTCAACACTCATACTCTTAAATATCGTAAAAAAAATTAGAGTATGTTTAGAGCCAACATATTTTAACAAACAGCTTTTAACATAGGATTTTTAATTTCAGAAGTTGTGACCTTGACCAAATGTCCACTAGGAAACCAAGTCATTAAAATTTGCTAACAAACAGTTTTATAAAATCAATGTATTTTTTGTTTGCAAGAGATATAAACATTAGGGTCTTACAAAAGAAGTGATGCTTTTATAACGGCAATTAAATTGTTGGTAAGAAAAATTGAGCACATCAAACGGATCAGAGTGATACTGTGTTTTTGTTAATGTCCACAACGAAACGGGTCAAATCTCCTTCAGTATCTGGTTTTAAAATTCTGAAAAAAAATATCAGTGAACAGCTTAATACCTGCTTTGTTGAATACAGTCAGTCTTGTTACTATTGCAATATAGGGATTGTGGGGAAAACATGTGAATATGTCCCCTACGAAACGGTCACCTACGAAACAAGTATGTGAGAAAAACGTTTCGTAGTGGACACTACCACAACCATGCAGTCTTTTTTAAACTCTTTTTTCAACTATATTCATGCAAAACAAATAACAAGGGTTAGTTTCATGTAATTTTTATTATGTTTTAATAAACAAAGAATAGGGTTGATGTCAACTACGAAACTTTTTGTCAACTGCAAAACGGTTCTGTCAACTACGAAACGCATCAAAATGTCCACTACGTAACATGAATTGTGCCTTCATATGTGAAGTACTGTCTAATCTTTATCGATAAAAAATAGTTCTCAAATTCAGAAAAAATGAGATTTTTCTAGTATATAAAGTAAACAAACTGGAATGTCTATAGGAAACATTTAGAATTGCAAAAATATGTGTGTTTAGAAGCAGTTTCGTAGGGGACTTTTACGAAACAGTACACAAATTATGAAAATAATATCATTTTAAAGAGTATTTAAGATTGCACGTTTTGTTTACAAACAGGTCTATAATAGAGGTATTCAAAATAACTCTTGAAATTAAATTTAAGACGAGTTGATTTTCCATTTTTTTTAGATCTGAAAGTCACGCGTTTATTGAAAAACGCCCATAAATGGTTTAACCGCACCACATTTTGAGCCTGTGCCAAATCAACCTGTCTGGACCAAGTATTTGTTGTTGTTTGTCATTATCAATGTGTGTTGGGTTTTTTATTTTCTCGAAGTGATCGGTTGTTGGGACGTTATGTTACCCTGTCCAATTTATTTAAGTAATTCCTGTTATTTGTTAAACATACATTGTATTATTTAAACTTTCATAACAGTAAATATATGACTTGTATATACTAACATATTTTGTTTCAGTTAAAGATGAAATAAAAGACTTTTTATCCAGGATTGGATCACCCAAGACCAAGTTAGTCGTTGATGCTTACGTCCACGCACTGACAGCTAAGTATCCAAAATATCGGTACATAGTAGGCAATGATGCCAAATATACCTTCAGACTACTATGGAATCTACCAGAATGGGCATCGGACTACATAATTACTAGAAAGGCTATAAAACCACAGGAAGAACAAAACATGTGATCGCTGTGGAATCTACAAGAATGGGCATCGGACTACATAATTATTAGAAAGGCTATAAAACCACAGGCAGAAAAAAACATGTGATCGGTATCATAATACACAACTTTGTGCTAAATTGAATGTAGTACATTTTCATTATTCCTTTATTACTTTTATGATTTAAATTTTCTGAACTGATTTGACTAGTAAAAATACATCTAAAGATGGTTGCCGAACATACAGCTTCGATACGATATATTGTAATTGGTTTTTCTCGAGAAACTGAATGATTTGGATTATTTCTACCCCTTCTTGACAAAACTTCCCAGATCCTTAAAAAAATATAAACTCCAATTAATTGTATATATATATATATGTTTTACCTTCAGAATTTACTATTGATATTGCTATTGTGTCTTAGAAGCGTACAGTTAAAAGGACCAGAAATGAAATCTGAATAAGCTTAGCCACCCGAACATTGCACCAGCATGCTTTAAATTGTAATAATTTGGTAATTGTTAAAATGCTATAATTGTATTAATAAATTTCTAAAAAATGTTCACTTCAAACTTCTTTTTTCTTTCTGTAAACCCAGTCATCGTTTCACAACAAATCTTGTAGTAAGTCATGATTAACAACTCAGTTACTGTTGATCAGTTTTAGTCAGAGGAGGAACTAACCCTAAGTTTGCAGGTCACCTGATACAATTTCAGCAGAGACATGTGTGTATACAATGCATATATTGGTCTAATTTCAGCTTCGGGAACCGTTTGGCTATTTTTTTTTCAATATTTAAAATATTGATTTGTTCATGTTTTGATATCGGATTCGTTTGTTCAAATATGTTAATTCGTAAATATAAGAAATATGGTATATAGTATAAAATGTATTAAATATATAAAAAAAAAAAGAAGATGTGGTATGATTGCCATTGAGACAACTGTCCACAAGAGACCAAAATGACACAGACATTAACAACTTTAGATCACCGTACGGCCTTCAACAATGAGCAAAGCCCATACCGCATAGTCAGCTATTAAAGGCCCCGATATGATAATGTAAAACTATTCAAACGAGAAAACTAACTAAACTAACATTATATATAAAAAAAAAATGAACGAAAAACAAACATGTAACACATAAACAAACGACAACCACTGAATTACAGGCTCCTGAAGTCCATTTATCAGTAAACTACAGAAAAAAATTAAGAAAAAATGTGTTTTCTTCTGATTCTATTTATAAATGAAGAATAAGCTCTGGCCAAGTTTTTTTAAAACATTAAACCAATTACTTTAAACATTCAGTCAATAGACCATGATAAATAAACCAGAGCCAAATAATGTCAGTGGAAATGAAATATGCCAATGTAGGTACAAATACAAATACATTCTAAATATCATTGACGATAATATTATTTGTTTCATTTCAATTGACAAAAACAACTTGTAAACTATGCAAACAGTTTCAAAGACAATTAAGGAATGACTAATATTTTTTGTCTATGAAGAAATAACATAAAAAATTTGGTGCACACTGAATAACGCGCATAGCGGGTTATTTAACAGTGTGCAGCACATTTTTTTATGTTATTTCGAATAGACAGAAAAAATATTACAGTCATTTCTTATAATTTAATTCTAAATTTCATTTTAAACCGTAGAAAACTATGAAAAAACGTTAATGACGTCACGGTCACATGACTAAATTATGTCTATGGGCTAATAACAAAATAACGTCAGCCAATCAGAAGACGCGTTACATCCAAAATTAAATTATTAAACTATAACGTTGAAAAACAGGGGGTAGCTAGGGCAGTATAAAACAGTGAAAATGAGATGTGCCAATGCCAGTACATTACTGTATACCGGATATCAAGAACATGAATCTAGTTTTTCCTATTAATCTGAACCTGAACTTATCAAATACTTAATACATTGATGCTGCTTCTGCAAAAGAAACAACTTGTCTGAATTTCCCAATCACAATACATTAATTCATTATGTTGACCCTAGGCAAAAAAGTCTGTGTCACTGCTCTTAAACACGTGACCAAGAAGCACCATACCAAACTCAGCCCCAAGTGGTTGGACTTGGCAAGGGATCACTTAAAATCACATCATGTAGAAATGCACCTAATGTCTTGAACATAAAACTAAATATTGAATAAACGAGACAGTTTAACATAGAACACAACGGAGGAAAACACAGAACCCTTTTTTTTTGTCACAAAACACTGAACACTGAAAATAGTGTTGTCGCTTTGACACATTCCCCATTTCCTTTTAGCTAAATACTTTTGACATCAGAAATTATTTTTCACGAAAAATTAGTTAAACCACCGATACATCACTTTCAATTCATCATGCCTTGCGTTGGCAAAAGCCAATTTTGTCCGGTATGGAACCAGTCTACAATTGACAAAGGGAAGTAATATGTTTAAAAAGTGTGTAATAACAGAATCAATTCGGTAATTGGCTAATGGACTATTTCATTCATGTACTGGTCACATTGATCTGTGTCCGCTACAGACAAACATTATCTTCGTTATGTATAAAGCTAGAGAGTCCGATAAAGGGCGAGACGAATAATCAATCATTTATGACTCAATTATAATTATGAATAAAAAAAAACACATTAATTTCGTTTTCTCTATATATTAATTCTATCTTTCGGCTGCGTTGAACATGCTCTTGGCTTTTAATTCCCGCAAGCTAGAGCAATAAAGGCATACATTATACCCTTGCTTTTGTCGAAACGGTAACCATGTTATATTTTCACTCTTTATAACGATCGCATGGATCAGATAGTGACGGATCCGCCAGGATGTAGCTTAGAAAGCGTACATCCTGTGATGGCTAAAACAATTTTTTCTCACGATCTATTTGAAATCAAAACTGTTTCGTCTCGCATTAATAGTACATGTCTAGTCTTATAGAGATAACAGATAGCTTATCTTGTATTTGTTAATATATAAACTGAATATTCTAAAAAGTGAGACATTTATTTCAAAGTCACTTGTTGATCACGAATCTCGGAAATGAATAAACTACTGGCGATCGCTGTTGTTTTGTCTGTTGGTGAGTCAATCCTTTTC
This sequence comes from Mytilus galloprovincialis, assembly GCF_965363235.1. NCBI lineage: Eukaryota > Metazoa > Mollusca > Bivalvia > Mytilida > Mytilidae > Mytilus > Mytilus galloprovincialis. The sequence goes on along the minus strand of NC_134850.1, from coordinate 55,910,903 downwards.
ATATTAGAGAAACATGTAATTACTGATAAATTTAATATACAGACACACATTTTAGAAACAATGAATTAACTAAGGTAACTATTGATGCATGATGGACTAAGTGATGCTAAATTTGTTTCATATCTTAAGTGACCCTGTTTCTTACTTATCCCACAAACTAAGCTGGATTTTTAACTTGCTAATTCATAAGGGATTACTCTGACGTCGAACGGCTGTTTTGCTAGACAAGCTAGGGCAGTGAGACGTCAGAGATCGCTCCATATCAAAAATTGGACACTTGCCCGTTAAAAATAGATGCGCTGCTTAGTCGCTTCTGGTGCCGACTAACGGCCTTGAAATTATATAAATCGGGTATCAATTTGCTCATTTATCTCTTCATTTATGTAAGTTTCATTTGCCTATACCCTTTATTTTCCCGTATTGCCTTAGTTTATGGATCAGTAGTACATGGCTTACTTTGTCAAAAGTCTTGGAAAAGTCCATGATTTAGCAATATGTTTGCTTTCCTTCATCTAGGTTTTGTTTATGTGATATCATCTATGAACTCGATGAGTTGAGTTTCGGAACCCATGCTGCATAGGATGTAGGATATTATGTTTTTCCGAGTGATCCATGATGTTGCTGGTGATTATGTGTTCCATGCTTTTGCAAGCTATATACGCTAAAAATACTGGGCGGTAATTTTCTGCTTTGTACTTTCGACCTGTTTTAAAGACAGGACAGATGTTGGCCAATTTTCAGTCTATAAGATGCTACTGAATATTGGTGCTATATGGACTCACCAGATCGATGCTTAACACAAATGATATATAGGCAATTGTCAAATGGCAACAATAGAACTTGCAATTACTGAAAGCTTGTCCAAAGCCCAATGTGAACTAATAAGATAATAAGTAAACCATTTCCTCATAGAATAAAATGTCAACCAGTACACCTACAACTGATTTACGTGTCAAGAAGTCAAGATTAGTTTTAGAAAATCTTTATCTTTTAAAAATGTAATCAGATGAATTAAAAAAAAACGAAATTGATACTATAAATCAGAAAATCATTAGTAAAGGACAACATATGCTAAAAATATTGATAGGTTATGGGATTCCTTAAAAGGACAACATAAGCTAAAAATATTGATAGGTTATAGGACAACATAAGCTAAAAATATTGATAGGTTATAGGACAACATAAGCTAAAAATATTGATAGATTATGGGATTCCTTTTCGAGGTATTTGATTAAAAAAACTATTCGGGAAAAGGCTGACCCTGACTTTACTTTGTATTTAACATCGGCATTATTTTCGTTTCAAATCGTAAGAAAAGAAAAATAGACTCTGCTTCAATTTTGGTTTATGACTTTTTATGATCTATTGAAGTTTTCTATAAAAGTGAGTGCTATGAGGCAAAATATTTTAGCCTGTATCGTAGAAAAATACGGAGGAGTCCAAACAAAATCTCCTTAAGATGGCACCTAACACTACAGGGAGATAACTCTGTAAAGTCAGTTAAACGTTTTAATTACGTTGTGTTGTAAAAGGAATATTAAGCTTCTCAATGATTAAAATTGGTGTTTGTCAAACTGCTATATAACCAGTGTATTTTTTCTGACAAAACGGTTGGTTCAAAATTTTTGAAATTTTTATATTTTTGTTACAGGGTCAAAGTAAATACGTTGACAACATTTTATGGAAATTAAACGAGCCAAATGAATTTTAGTGAAAGTGTTGGGTACCACCTTAATCTGAAATAACAACATCCTCAACTGTACGAGTAAATCATTGAAACCTGAAAATGTTGGTGATTATAGCAAACAAAGTAAAATTATTATTTTATTTTTTAGCAGGATGTTGATGTTTTTCTAAATGCCTTTTTTTCATTATAGGAGCCGTCTTGGTGTTTTCTGAGAGATGCCACCACTACCATGAGTGCCATGATACACAATGTACTGGAAATAACACTCATATAATATGTCAACATGACATATGTACATGTGTCTCTCATATTTGTGAGTATAACATTATAGACTTGTTACATGCAGCAATATCATATTTCACTACCATTGCTTATAATGTCTATATAAATAAACTTTTTACAGCAAAATACCTTGAGTATGTAGGCAAAGGTAATATTTTTGCCTCGCTAACCTGTTAGCTGAAACGTGAAATCATTATATGGCTAACTATACTAGTGACTACCCTCTTTTCGGAATAGTCTAGTTCTATAGATTGGTTATCTGTCGGACTAATCTACTCTTAAAGGAGGGTAGTATACCTAACCTAATAATAACTTCACGGTTCAGCTAGCAAGCAAGCTAACCAAAGATATTACATTTCCCTACACACTCAATGCATTTTGATGTAATTAAAAAGAAAGTTAATGGTCAACAATATTAACTTGGTACTTCAGACGTAGTGCGGTTCGGTTTATCTACATGAGACTCATTTGTGATGCTCTATTGTATTTGTGTGACGGTCGAACTAGAAAAAAACAATTGTTCCCTTTAAACGTGCTCACATACATGTAAAGACTACTAGTATTCAATCTCTGACTTTCAAGTTCAGTATAATCAAAGATGTTATATAGCCTCGTTGGTATTATCAAAACGTGTCGTTATCTGAGGTCATACAAGATTACTGTGTTATCAATATCATGTCTAACTGTGCATTTATGTAATGGATATTCATAACAGTAACAGATAATCCACGTTTACCACCAAATTCTACATTTGAGAATACCTGTACCAAGTCAAGAGTATGACAGTTGTTGTCCATTCGTTTGATGTGTTTTATCATTTGATTTTGCCATTTGATTAGGGACTGTCCGTTTTAATTTTTTTTTTTTTTTTTTTTGGAGTTCAATATTTTTGTTATTTTACTTTTTCCAGCTTGTGACGATGTAGCCGATTGTAACGGTGCTGGACATTGCCATGAACATGGTACCCATTACCACTGCGTTGACCACAGGTGTACTTGTCTTAAAGACGATTTTACTGACCATCCCGAACATCCTCTACATCCACCACATCACTGATATCGTCTTCTTATTAATGATTAAAGGTGAAAAATGATGGCCTGTTTTTATTTTATTTCAATTTGACCATTTATTTTCATCGGTTGCTACGCATGCTTATTGGTTTTGTGTGACCTTGACGATAAAAAAAAAATTTTTTGGAACCTTTGGTCCCCGAGGGTATCACCAGCCCAGTAGTCAGCACTTCGGTGTTGACATGAATATCAATTATATGGTCATTTTTATAAATTTTCTGTTTACATAACTTTGAATTTTTCGAAAAACTAAGGATTTTCTTACTCCAGGAGTAGATTACCTTAGCCGTATTTGGCACAACTTTTTGGAATTTTGGGTCCTCAATGCTCTTCAACTTTGTATTTGTTTGGCGTTTAACTATTTTGATCTGAGCGTCACTGATGAGTCTTATGTAGACGAAACGCGCGTCTGGCGTATAAAATTATAATCCTGGTACTTTTGATAACTATTTAAGGCCTGATCTTTCCTGCATTTTGTGTTGCAGAATATTCATTTTCATCCTGTCTTGTGCAAAGTTTCAATTTCAAAATCCTCCTGGTCCCCGGAAAATCAAATGGTCGTCCCCTTGCATGTTTGTCATTTGCTTACAGTTTTTTTACTTGAAGTATAGCCACAATCTCGATTTATTCATATAAACAAGGGGTATGCAAATAAGAAAGAGCATGTGTTTTATAAAATCGAAAATAAAACAAATAAAGCAAAATCATCAATGTGTGTTAAATTGAGGAAAACTTTTACAGCTGTCAGCAAGTAACAATGACTTCCACTGATCCACATATAAAGAAGATGGTTGATCAACGCTAAAAATATAAACGGTCCTACAATAAAACCTTGCCGCTATACCTTAGATTTAATTGATCATATTATTTTCATTTAACCAGTTTGATAATACTGTATAACGTAACACGTACATTCGTAAAAAGCTTCGTATATTTTTATGCCCCACCTACGATAGTAGAGGGGCATTATGTTTTCTGGTCTGTGCGTCCGTTCGTTCGTCCGTCCGTCCGTCCGTTCGTTCGTTCGTCCGTTCGTTCGTTCGTCCGTCTGTCCCGCTTCAGGTTAAAGTTTTTGGTCGAGGTAGTTTTTGATGAAGTTGAAGTCCAATCGACTTCAAACTTGGTACACTTGTTCCCTATGATATGATCTTTCTAATTTTAATGCCAAATTAGAGATTTTACCCCAATTTCACGGTCCACTGAACATAGAAAATGATAGTGCGAGTGGGGCATTCGTGTACTGAGGACACATTCTTGTTATATATATTATTGTTCGTCACATCTTATAAATTAAAAAAAAACACATTAATTTCGTTTTCTCTGTATATTAATTCTATCTTTCGACTTCGTTGAACATGCTCTTGGCTTTGAATTCCCACAAGCTAGAGCAATGTTAAAAGGCATACATTATACCCTTGTTTTTGTCAAAACGGTAATCATGTTATTTTCCCTCTCTATAACGATTGCATGGATCATACAGTGGCGGATCCGCCAGGATGGGACTTAGAAAGCGTACACCCTGTGATAGTTAAAACAAATTTTTCTAACGATCCATTTGAAATCAATATTGTTTCGTGTCGTACTAGAAGTACTTGTGAAATCAAAACTGCTTCGTGTCGCATTAGAAGTACTTGTAAAGTCTTATAGAGATAACAGATAACTTATCTTGTATTCGTGAATATATAAACTGAATATTCTAAAAAGTGGGACGGTTCTTTCAAAGTCACTTGTTGATCACGAATCTGGGAAAATGAATAAACTTCTGGTCTTTGCTGTTGTTCTGTCTGTGGGTGAGTAAATCATTTTCATAATAGAGAAACATGTAGTTACTGATAAATTTAATATGCATACACCGTTTTTAGAACAAATTAATTAGTAAGGGTAACTATTGATGGATGATGGACTTGGTAATGCTGGCTTTATTTTATACCTCAAGTGACCCTGTTTCTTATTAATCCCACATACTAAGCTGAATTTTTAACTTGCTAGTTCATAAGGTCATTTTGTCCGAGATAACTCTGATGTCAATCAGACAAGCTGGGCCGTGGGATGTCAGAGCTTGCCCCATATCTAAAAGTGGATACTCGCCCGTCCAAAATAGATGCGCTGCTTCTTCGCTTATGGTGCAGACTAATGGCCTTATATAAATCGAGTATCAATTTGTTCATTTGTCATCTATTTCTTCATTTATGTGAGTGTCATCTACCTATAGCTACGCCTTTTATTTTAATGTTGATGCTTTAGATTATGGATCAGTAGTGAATGGCGTACTTTGTCAAAAGCCTTGGAGAAGTCTTTGACTAAGCAATATGTTTGCTTTCCTTCATTAGGTTTTTGTCAAGCCTATGATTTTTGTCGCAGAAAGCTCGACATAGGGACAGTGATCCGGCGACGGTGGCTACAGCGGCGGCGTTAGCTAACTTCTTAAAAGCTTTATATTTTAGAAGGTGGAAATCCTGAATGCTTCATTCTTCGTATATAGATGCCTCATGTTACTAAGTCACATATCAAATGTCCTTGACCTCATTTTCATTGTTCAGTGACTACTTCAAAAAAAAGTTAAGATTTGTTCGTAATGTTAAATTCTCTCTTATAATAAGTAACTATATTTGGTATATGCGTACCTTGCAAGGTCCTCATGCCTGTCGGGCAGTTTTCACTTGACCTGGACCTCATTTCATGGATCAGTGAACAAGGTTACGTTTTGGTGAGAGTACATTTTTGTACATGTCCAACTGGCAGGTGTCATCTGACCTGGACCTCATTTTTATGGTTCAGTGGTTATAGTTACGTTTTTTGTGTTTTGGTCTGTTTTTCTTATACTGTATGCAATGTCTACTTTATTTGGTGTATGGAATGATTGTAAGGTGTGCATGTCTAGCTGGCAGGTGTCATCTGACCTTGACCTCATTTTCATGGTTCAGTGGTCAAAGTTAAGTTTTTGAGTTTTGGTCTTTTTTTCTAATACTATATGCAATAGGTCAATTGTATTTGGTGTATGGAAATATTTTATGATCTATGTCAGTTACGCAGGTTTTATTTGACCTTGACCTCATTTTCACGGTTCATTGCTCAGTGTAAACTTTTTGTGTTTTGGTCTGTTTTTCTAATACTATATGCAAAATGTCAACTATATTTGATGTGTGAAAATATTTTATGATCTATATGTCAGTCGCGCAGGTTTTATTTGATCTTGACCTCTTTTTCACGGTTTATTGCTCAGTTCTAAGTGTTTGTGTTCTGGTCTGTTTTTCTTAAACTATAAGCAATTATAGGTCAACTATATTTGTTGTTTGGAAGAATTGTTACCTTTATATGTCTGCCTGGTATAGTTCATCTGACCTTAATCTCATTTATATGGTTCATTGGTCAATGTTTAGTTTTATTGGTTAATCTTAAATTTATGTGACATTTGTAATAAAGCTTTATAATAAGGACTATCAACATAATATCAATAATTAGTAAATAAGGCGACACATTTCAGCGTGTGCACTCTTGTGTTTGTGTGATATCATATATGAACTCGATGATGTGAGTATCGCATCATTTTTTTGCGGAACCCATGCTGCATGGGATGTAGGATATTATGTTTGTCTGCGTGAGCCATGATGTTGTTGGTAATTATGTGGTTCATGCTTTTGTAGGCTATACACGTTAAAGATACTGGGTGGTAATTTACTTTCGACCTTTTTTAAAGATAGGACTTCGTTGGCCAGTGTATTGGTAATTCTCCAGATTCATATGACTTTTGAAAGATGATACTGAATATTGGTGCTATATGGACTCACCAGATCGATGCTTTACACAAATAATATATAAACAATTCCCAATCGACAACAATTTGAACTAATAAGATGATAAGTAAACCATTTAAACAAAAATGTCAACCAGTGCACCTACAACTGGTTTAGTGTCAAGAAATCAGGAGCAGTTTTCGAAAATCCTTATCTTTTAAGGATGAAGTCAGGAGAATTTAAATAAAATAAGCTAAAAATATTGATAGTTATGGGGTTCCGTTTCGAGATATTTGATTTTAAAAAAATTGTGTAAAAGGCTAACCCGGACTTTTACTTTATATTACAAGAGCATCGGCATTATTTGCGTCTCAGATCATAAGAAAAGAAAAAAAGACTCTGCTTTAATTTTGGTAATGCTTTTTTTTATGATATTTTGAAGTTTTCTATAAATTGAGTGCTATAGGGCAAATTATGTTACCCTGTATCGTAGAAAAAAAACCAAGGAGTCTAAACATCTGACAAAAATTCCAAAACCTGAAATGACACCATCCTCAACTGTACGGGTTAATCATTGAAACCTGAAAATGTTGGTAATTGTAGCAAACAAAAATTAAATCATTATTTTATTTTTAGCAAGGTGTTGATGTATTCTGATAGATTCCTTTTTCTTTACATTTTTGTATAGGAGCCGTCTTGGTGTTTTCTGAGAGATGCCACCACTACCATGAGTGCATGGACACACAATGTACTGGAAATAACACTCATATAATATGTCAACATGACGCATGTACATGTGTCTCTCATATTTGTGAGTATAACACTATAGACTTGTAACATGAAGCAATAGTATATTCCAATACCATTACTTATAATGTTTATATTAATAGACTTTTTACAGCAAAATGCCTAGAGTGTGTAGGTTAAGGTAATGTCAGCTGAACCGTGAAATCATTACACGGTTAACTATACTACCCTTCTTTCAGAGTAGTCTAGTCCTACAGACGGACTAATCTACTTTTAAAGGAGGGTAGTATACCTAACCTAATAACAACTTCATGGTTAAGCTAGCAAGCAAGCTAACCAAAGATATTACATTAACCTACACACTCAATGCATTTTGCTGTAATAGAAAAGAAAATTAATGGTCTACAATATTAACTTGGTACTTCAGACGTTGTGCGGTTCGATTCATCAACATGAGACTCATTCGTGATGCTCTATTTTAAGGCCAAATCAATTACGAACGTGAAGCGCAAAATATATATAATTTTGGTTTACTTCTGGCCTCACGGTCATAAAACTTTCGAGCATGATTTTTGTGCTCCGAGCACTGAGCAAAGTTTTATGCCTTCAAGGCCTGATCTTTCATCAAACACATGATTGCTTATTCGATATGGACACACTTTACATCGATTGGCTTTTGTTATGTTTAGGAAAACAAATGAGGTTCAAACCGAGGTTCTTTTTCCTTATTTTCTTCAATTAGCTGTTTGATATTAGAATATGATCTCAAATTGAGTATACATTACAGACTACTAACAGGCCATGCTTCATCATACAAATATTGTTTCGAAAATTAAATGATCGTCCTCTAAACTGTTTACTTAAAAAACGATGTTGTATGATAACTACAATTGATGAGCATCTTGTCTGACAACCAAAATATACTTATACATAGAAGTGTACAACTTATCATTTATCAGCAAAACGCTCGGATTTTTGCAATTCAACCAGAATAAAAGACGATATAGTATAACAGCCATTCATATTGACATACAAGTGCAATGATATATATATAAAGTATCAAATTGATGACATAAAATAGACGCAACGTCTGAAAGTGTTACTACCTTATCCGGAACATTTGACATAATGACACTATTCCTGTTTTATCAAAACTATTTTTTGGGGATTGAGAAAAAACGAGGAAAAATAGAATAATTATGTCTTTGTTATAAATCAGATAATAGTCCTGTTATATCTTCGTGGATGACACTAAAGGTATGAGAAGACTACTTCTTATACTCATAAATTCGTATCATGACAGTCGTCATATTTATTTATATATTTTTTTAATCTGGAAAAACATAAGGTTACTTTTAATTTTGCTTGAATTATGATTTATAAAATGTACTTTTACAGATCTTATTCGGGCATATAATCAATTTACTTGTGTGACGGTCTAAATAGCAAAACAATTGTTTTCCTTTAAACGTGTTCACATGGATATAGGAAGATGTAGTAGGAGTTCAAATGAAACAACTCTCCATCCAAATAACAATTTATAAAAGCAAACCAGTTTAGATCAATGTACGGCCCTCAACACAGAGCCTTGGCTCACACATACATGTAAAGACTAGTATTCAATCTCTGACTTACAAGTTCAGTATAATCGAAGATGTTATATAACCACCCTATAACCTCGTTGGTATTATCAAAACGTGTCGTTATCTGATGTCATACAATTTCACAGTGTTATCAATGGCATGTCTTACTCTGAATTTATGTCATGGATATTCATAACTAACTGATAAACCAGTTTCAATCCACCATTTTTTTCATTTGATAATGCCTGTACTAAGTCAGGAATATGACTGTTATTGTGCATTCGTTTGATGTGTTTTATCATTTGATTTTGCCATGTGATGATGGACTTTCCATTTTAAATTTTCCTCGAAGTTTAGTATTTTTGTGATTTTTTTTTACAGCTTGTGACGATGCAGCTGATTGTAACGACGCTGGACAATGCCATAAACATGATACCCATTATCACTGCGTAGACCATATGTGTGCTTGTCTTCACGACGACTTTATTGACCATCCAGAACATCCACCACATCCACCACATCCCTGATATCGTCTACTTCTTAATGATTAAACGTGAAAATGATGGTTTGTTTTTATTTTATTTCAACATGGGTACATAAAAGATTAAAGGGTTTAATACGCTCGTTCAGTTATGAGTAAATAAATAAAAAAAAGAAAAGATGTGGTATCATTGCCAATGAGACACTCTGAACAATAGACCAAAATGACACAGATATTGACAACTATAGATCACCGTACGGCCTTCAACAATGAGCAAATCCCATGCCGCATAGTCAGCTGTAAAAGGGCCCGAAATGTCAAATGTAAAACAGTTCAAGCGTGAAAACTTACGGCCTTATTTATGTACAATAAGGAACGAAAAAGAAATATGTAACACATAAACAAACGACAACCACTGAACTACAGGCTCCTGACTTGGGACAGACACATTCATTCATAATGCATGGCGGGGTTAAACATGTTAGCGGGATCCCAACCGTCCCCCTAACCTTGGACAGTGGTATAACATGACAATATAAGAACGAACTATAAAAACGTTGTGTTTGTGGGGCAACCATTTTATATGGGAGGGGTGGGGTTCTGATTGACCATTATTTTTTATCGATTGCTACGTACGCTTATTGTTTTTCTGCGATTTTGCCGAGTAAAAAAGAATCATTTTTGTACCATTAATTTTAGGCCCAATCTTTCCTGAATTTTGTGTTGCAGATTATTCATTTTCATCCTGTTTTGCAAAGTTTCATTTTCAAAATCCTCCTGGTCCCCGGAAAATTATATGGTCGTCATTTGCTTATAGGTTTTTTTACTTGAAGTATAACTACAATCTCCATTTATTCATATAAACAAGGGGTATTCAAATAAGCAAGCGCATGTCTTTTTTAAAATCGAAAATAAAACAAATAAAACAAAACGTGTGTTAAATCCAGGAAAACTTTTACAGCTGTCTGCAAGTATGTTAACAATGACATCCACATATTAATAAGATCGTTAATCAACGTTAAATATAGATAGGTCCTACAATAAAACCTTGCTGTTATACCTTAAATTTAATCAATCATACTATTTACATTTAACCAGTTTGATAATACTGTATTACGTAACACGTACATTCGTAAAAAGCATCGTATGTTTGTATATGTTACAGTAAATAGATGAAATTAGGAATTACATGTAATTACTAAAATTTAGAAATTACATGTAATCCCTAATGCACTTAGTAAATACAAGAATTCCTGAAACGGCCCAGTTATTACCAGTAATTACTAATTTTAATATGAATTTTTACACATATTTACTAACTGTTAAAACAATGTCGTAATATGGTCAGCTGATCAAAAGTTATGGTAATACCAACTATAGAAGATCAGTGAGTACTCTTAAAAAGTGATTAGCCTAAAATGTACCGTTTTGTTATAGGAGCATTAGCTACGAGATATACAAAAAATAAAATATGATTTTTTTTGGATCAATCATTAATGAAAATAATATAGTGAAATTATATTTTTAGCAGTCAATCTTGTACTTGTACACTTGCAAGTGAATTATTGCACCTCAATGAATACGTATGAATGTCACCTTCAATTTAACCCTAGCTGGAGATATGTTACCGATGTATATACTTTTGCTGTTAGTCGCAGGATCAACAAAAATGGGAAAAAAATATTAAAAATTAAAATTCTAAAATCTTTAACCACAATGTGAATGTAATGTTAACTGACATAAAAAGTAAGTCCATTTATAAGTAAAATACGGAAAAATTAATTTTATTTTTACAAAAATTACTTCTTGAAAATTATCTTATGATCATAAACAAGCTTTTGTTCAAGTTTGGTAGAAATCCAGGATAATTTAAGAAAGTTATCAAAAAGAAACAGAATGACAACTTTGAAATTAAAACAAAAAGGATGGACCAATTAGTTGACTTATACGATCCACAAAAAGATAATTGTTAACAAGTAAAAACTGTAACGTGTAACCGGGTGATCAATGGATCCGTATCTGAATAAATCAAGATTTCAAGTGTTCAACTCAATTTTTCACCACAACCAGTTGTCCTATTCAAAACAATCAACACATCCATAAAAGGATTTACAACGAAAAATATATACACAGCAAAATGCACATAAATCAAAATGCAAGGCGAAGTTTCTCATTTACAATATATAAACACACTGTATCATTACAAAATATATACACAATGTCACTATGCAATCACTTTGCAACATATATCAGATCGATTTATTCACAATGTCACTAACAGAATACAATGCAACATGCATACGGCCCTTTATTACACCATGTCACCAACAGAATTACTTTGCAACATGCATCAAGCAAGTATCACACAAAACGTATGAACACAAAATCACATATATACAACTTCTATTTACAACGTCCACCAATATGTAGTATCACCTTGTTAGTCTGCAACTAACCACAATAACACAATGACACAATTACACTTGCACAATGTTTCAATTCACAAGGAATATATATATATATATATAAACAGCTGAACTCACGCACTAACTATCCCTTTGAGTTCAAACACAATGAATTTTCTCCAAACTGGTAAGGTTTAACACAGTGCATTTTCACTAATACACTTCCGCAATATTGCAACTTGCAACACCAGCCAGTATACATCTTGTATTCTCACTAATACAAATCTATGAAGTATTCACACTTCCACATAGTACAACTCGCAACACCAGCAAGTATACATCTGGTATTCTCACTAATACAAATCTATGAAGTATTCACACTTCCACATAGTACAACTTGCAACACCAGCAAGTATACACCTTGTTTTCTCATTAATACAATAAGTACTTATATTTATCAGATTCATTTTATACATTGTATCACAATCGCTATTGCAATATCTACATATAAATCCGAACACTATTTATATATCCTTTGGAATCACTTAATTCACTCTACTTACCAGTTGGACAATAATCCCTGATGTTATCACTTTTTTTTTTTTTTATCTTTATCACTTCAACGGTCCACATATAACTGACAAAGTTTCTCTGTCTTGAGCTGGTTTATATACTACCATATGGAACGGTCCATTATACTTGAAGGGGTGAAAATGAAGACTATACCAACTTTAGGGGTGGTTTAAGTAATAGATGGTGCTCCAACTATGGAGAAACTTATGTACATATAGAAACACAATTAACAGGGAAAGACAACTGGTATTTCACATCAAAACAAATGAACTATGACCGATTTTCGTTACAAAACGATGATAAAATTTTGCTGCAGGTTTATAAGCTCAAGTTTGGAGGTCTTGAAAAAATTATAAAAAAGAGAAATACAGAAATATGAAATGTAACTCTTAACACCATCAAAGTGTATACATTTGTTTGTGAAGAATGTCAGTTTCATCGCAACAGTCTGACAAAAGAAGTCTTAAATAAACCCATTTTGTAAAAGGAATTTAACTTGTGGCATTGGGCAAGTATGCCTGATTTAGATTTTGATTTAAAGAAATTATGAGATTTTAAGTACTATCAAGATAATTCATCCAAATTTGGCATTATCGAATGTCTATCAGCAAAAAGAGGTATGAACTTCTCACAATTTAATGCATTTCTCAATAGTGGATTGGTATCGTTGTCTTGCATGCTGAAAATGATTTTAGGGTGTTCCAAAACTGTTAAAACTTCAGTTACAAACACTAAATAGTATACACTTTTGCCGTATATGCCGTAATCCTTAATTAAGTAAGCCCTAAAATACATACCCTTTTATTTTCTTATTTGGTATCTTGAATATGTCTTTAATTTTAAAACAAAAATATCAAGTTAATAATAATTCTGTATTCCGTAAGCAAATATACAGCTGATAGGATTAAATACATACAAATATTATACAGTTTACATATACATATACAGCATTATTATATAGCGGAGTGTGGCATACAATTTACATTGGTAATAAAGGTACATTTAACAAAAAAATTAGTGTTACGAGTTTTCTCTGCCTCAGATTATTTAATTCTTTAATATTTTTTACAGATAGTAATTGAACTAATTTGAAGGTAGATGGGTTTCTATAATATTATACCTTAATATAATTATTTACTTCTGACATTTACATATTTATCACACTCTAATATAAAATGATTTTCGACTTCGATTACTTTCTTATTACACATATTACAAACACGCTCATTTCTGGAAATATTAAAGTATCTTCCAGTTTCTACATTAAGTGAATGTGAATTGATTCTATATTTAGTTACATATGACTGGTATAAACTGTTCAATGGTCGATTCAAATAAAATTGCAAAGTATGTCCATCATGTATATATTGATATAAATTACATTTCGAAGTATTTTCAAAAAATGACAAGCCTTCAGCTATATCATTATCAACAATTCTTTTTTTAAATTCATGCAAAAATAAATTGACTATTTCCAACACTTTGGGCTAACCATATATAATCAAATCCATACCTGTTTAGTATGTCTCTTATTTTACAACTCTAATTGAGTTTATCATTCCGTTTAACAAAACTAGATTCGTACATGTATTCAATATACAATTATTAGATTCTAATAACTTCAACCAGTAACGTACCATTCTTACATATCTATTTACATACAATTGTAAACGCCCAAGTTCAAAATACACCATATGGTTTACAGTCGTTTTTCTCACTTTCAAAATTCTTTTTAAATAGTACAAATGAAGAGTTTTTATATTAACTCCTATATGGAAATCCCATATTTCACAACCAAAATTCACAATACTTGTTACATATGTACCAAATAAGGATATCAAAGTCTCAGTGTTATAACAATCATCGTAAATCTTACTCAATAAACAAAATGTAGCCTTTCTACCCTGTTCAGATAGTGTTTTCTGTGTTACAGTAAAAGTACCGTTATAGTTTAATAACAAACCAAGATATACAAACTGATCAAACATTTCTATCATTTTACCATTCAAATACCATTTTTATGCCCCACCTACGATAGTAGAGGGGCATTATGTTTTCTGGTCTGTGCGTCCGTTCGTTCGTTCGTTCGTCTGTTCGTTCGTCCGTCTGTCCCGCTTCAGGTTAAAGTTTTTGGTCAAGGTAGTTTTTGATGAAGTTGAAGTCCAATCAACTTGAAACTTAGTACACATGTTCCTTATGATATGATCCACAGTACACGGATGCCCCACTCACACTATCATTTTCTATGTTTAAAGGACTGTGAAATTGGAATAAATTCTCTAATTTGGCATTAAAATTAGAATGATCTTACCAAAGGGAACATGTATACTAAGTTTCAAGTTGATTGGACTTCTACTTTATCAAAAACTACCTTGACCAAAAACTTTAACCTGAAATTTGCACTATCATTTTCTATGTTCAGTGAACCGTAAAATTGGGGTCAAAACTCTAATTTGGCATTTAAATTAGAAAGATCATATCATAGGGCACATGTATACTAAGTTTCAAGTTGATTGGACTTCAACTTCATCAAAAACTACCTTGACCAAAAACTTTAACCTGAAGCCAAAAACTTTAACCTGAAATTTGCACTATCATTTTCTATGTTCAGTGAACCGTAAAATTGGGGTCAAAACTCTAATTTGGCATTTAAATTAGAAAGATCATATCATAGGGCACATGTATACTAAGTTTCAAGTTGATTGGACTTCAACTTCATCAAAAACTACCTTGACCAAAAACTTTAACCTGAAGCCAAAAACTTTAACCTGAAATTTGCACTATCATTTTCTATGTTCAGTGAACCGTAAAATTGGGGTCAAAACTCTAATTTGGCATTTAAATTAGAAAGATCATATCATAGGGCACATGTATACTAAGTTTCAAGTTGATTGGACTTCAACTTCATCAAAAACTACCTTGACCAAAAACTTTAACCTGAAGCCAAAAACTTTAACCTGAAATTTGCACTATCATTTTCTATCAGTGAACCGTAAAATTGGGGTCAAAACTCTAATTTGGCATTTAAATTAGAAAGATCATATCATAAGGAACATGTGTACTAAGTTTCAAGTTGATTGGACTTCAACTTCATCAAAAACTACCTTGACCAAAAACTTTAACCTGAAGCGGGACAGACGGACGAACGAACAGACGAACGAACGAACGAACGAACGAACGAACGAACAGACGGACGGACGAACGAACGAACGGACGCACAGACCAGAAAACATAATGCCCCTCTACTATCGTAGGTGGGGC
This sequence comes from Mytilus galloprovincialis, assembly GCF_965363235.1. Taxonomy (NCBI): domain Eukaryota; kingdom Metazoa; phylum Mollusca; class Bivalvia; order Mytilida; family Mytilidae; genus Mytilus; species Mytilus galloprovincialis. The sequence goes on along the minus strand of NC_134850.1, from coordinate 55,895,080 downwards.
ATAAAAATGGTGATAATGATTTGCCTTGCATTAGGCCAAGATTGCAATGAAAGAAATCTGAAAATTCACCATCTAATTCAACACAAGTTTTTAACATAGAGTACATTGATTTAATAAGATTCAGTAAATTTCCACTAATACCGCATTTTAACATTTTTTGCCATAAAACATAATGTGACACACTGTCGAAAGCTTTGACAAAATCAATAAAACAACAATAGAGACGTTTTTCTTTACGTAAACTTTTTGATACAATAGAATGAAGGGGAAAAATCGCGTCGTGTGTACCATATCCGGGGACAAATCCAAACTGCGCGTCAGTCAATATACTGTATTCTTTGCACCACTTTAATAGTCTTGTATTAATGACAGAAGTAAACAATTTCCCAACATGAGACACAAACGAAATTCCTCTGTAATTTCCTGTATCATCAACTTGACCTTTTTAAATAGCGGAACTAAAACACTCTTGACTCATATTTCAGGAAACCAACCGGTAATAAGTATTACGTTAAATATCTGAAAGTGTTGAGAAAAAAGTCCTTATAACTGTGATTTTAAACAATTTATTAAAGTCCACAGCCCGTAATATCGGAAAAAATAAGCAGAGAGGAACGAAACTTAAACTTGATCTGTTACTTATCATTGTTAAAGGTGTCAAACCACCAATTACTCCCTCAAATTTAGAACGTATGTGAAAATAGGCCTACTCGGACAAAAAATAGTGCATTTGATGTCATTGTTTACTCAAATTGGCAGAAATGAAACATTTGGTGAAAGAGAAATATATTAAGACCATTTTGAGCTAAATTTTACTTGTTTATGAGTTTGCATTCAAAATTGAAAATTAATGCACTCCATAGTATACTAATTTAAGATTTCCAGAAAGCCAGGGGTTATTTTTAGTGGTACCTCTATTCGGAAGACCTTTTCTTTTTTATATGATTTTAAACATCTGTTGAAAATTGGCATGTAGAAAGCTGATACATGTACGATTCAGAATATACCTAGTTTCTATGAAGTTAAACTTAAGGTAAAATATTTAGGAAGCTGTGAAAATTGTAAAATTTGGTTGAACAGATAGGGACTTTTAATTGGTGGTATGACACCTTAACTTACATACCAAAAATCAGCTCAATATATGGAGGTGTTTAGACAAAAATTCGTATAATGGTTTGTTGCGGAATGACGGAATGCCGGAATTACGAAATCACGCAAGAGTAAAACTATATGGCACCGACAACTTCGTTGCGGGGACATAACAATCATGCTTTCATGATCAGGATTGAGTTGCAAATTTCCCATATTTTTCTAATAAAACTGTATTTCTAGGATTTTTAGCTGTCACTGTGCTCATTGTTTAATTCATGTTTTATTTTAAAATTACAGCCATGCTGTGTCTGTCAAACAAATGAAATTATCTCATTTTTCATACCAATTTCAGCGTTATTATTACTCCTGGTGTACATTTTTTTTTCTGCATGAATTTTGTAAGAATAAAAAATGTATATGCTTGGGTATTTCAGCTGTTTCCAACAAAACCTTTCAAATAATATTATGTTCATCATAGCTGAGGGTTGTGAAGGGGAATACAGAAGAACAAAAAATATTTTGATCTCAAATTATAAGGGAATTATGTAGGGCCAAACCATATGTATCCATCCATTTCAACAAAACAAATTACAAGAAACAATTTTCTTTTTTGTTTGTTTGTATTTTTGAAATTTCATTGTGTAATTATAAATTCTAAATATGTGTTTTTCAATTCATTTCATCTCAGTGTTTCTTTTTAAAATCTCAGTGTGTAATTTTAAATTCTCAGTGTGTGCATATTTTTCATTTTTGTAAATCTCACTTGTGTAATTTTAAAATCTCAGTGTGTAATTTTAAAATCTCTGTGTGTAATTTGGATTTCTCAGTGTGTTATTTTTGGTTCTTAAATCTCAGTGTGATTTTTTTTAATTCTCAGTGTGTAATTTTTTTTCTCCAAAAAATGGTTTGAAAATAGTTTTGACGAGAACGGCATGCCATAATAAGGTACGAAGTGAGATATAGATTACCTTGTTCTCTCTATTAAACATACCTGTGACCGCTATAAATAGTAAACTTGGAATTGATCGGAAAAAGCAAATACGCGTTATTTCTAAGATAATTATGTTCATATTACACAGTGAAACACGAATATAATTGAAACAAATGGACAACAAAATAATTACGGATTTTGGTTATAAGGGAAAGGGCTTAAAAATATTATCCTGTCCCCAAGCAACTTTAAAATTGTTATTAAAAGGTATCATTTTTTTCAAATGCTTTAAAATAATCTATCTATATCTGTCTAATTACAATAATATTTAGCAATTGGTTAATATCATTGTAATTATCTCTATCTTTATGACATCTTCAAGTTCACAGTTTTAAATGTTACAACGGTGCACAAACTGGTATAAAATAGATTCGATTATAAGATATAACATTTTAGTTTCAACTTATATTGGAGTGCTAACTTGAAGATAAGGAAGTTGGTTGTTGTATTTGTTTTATTTAATGTTGGTATTTGTTTTAGGTTATTGGTGGGGGTTTTTTTTTTTGGGGGGGGGGAGGGGTACGTATATTATATACCTTACATCTCTTTTTAGTATATCAGGCAGCAGCATATTGCTCGTGAAAGAATCCTTGAAGCAAGTATAGCTGATGTTGGGCATTCATAAAGCTTTGACCTTGGGCCTATGTAATTTGATCGGTTTATGTGTCAGACAACAGTTTCCTTATTACAACGCCTTATCGTCACGTTAAAATTAAAACTATCTGATATACAACATGGTAGGTCAAAGTATTTTATTGTAGTAGAATCTTGACCTTTCTCTTGCGCGCTTACCAACAACGTTACTCTTGTACGTTGTTAAAAATCACTAGTTTTAAATGCAGCATAATACAAAATAAAATTAAAAAAATAATAATCATATATATATTTGATACTTTGAAACGTCTTTACTCTTGGCTGCAACTGCTTGATTTCCCCTGGAACTAAACCCAATGCATCCGGAAAGTCCATAAAGGGTATCTACGAACTTTGGACTATGCGAAATCACAGGCGCTTGGGTATATATGATACAGATAAAAGAATTTAGTTTTTATGTCTATCACTACTGTGCATGTCTCACCTAGTTTCGAGTGATTTAAACGGCTCAGAGAAAATACCCAATTTTACTATCCATACTAAGAAACATTTTACTATCCATACTTAGTTTCTTAGAATGAATAGTGAAATTGGGTATTGTCTCTGAGATTCTTAGTATGGATAGTAAAATTGAGTATTTTCTCTGAGTCGATTAAATCATTCGAAACTAGGTGAGACATGCACAGAAGTGGTAGATATGTATTATAAATATAGAAAATTGAATATTTTATCAACAAAAATAAATAAACAACAAAATATCTATATCATATACCCAAGTGCCTGTGTTCGAAATTTACCGAAAATAAGTTTAACTTCAGAGAAAAAAAGTAATTATTCCGATGCCATGCTCTGACATGTCAACTTGTTGCATTATGTTACGAAGTTTCAGTTGATATATATATATACACGCCATCTTGAAATAATTACTTATGCATTACATATATTCTGATTGGTTGCTTTATGATGCGGGTGAGATACAGCAACAGCTATTGGTTTAAATGAGATTTATAAAGAATAAGAGACGTCTCTCGTTTTAAGATAAGACATCAAATGCCGGAAAATTAACTATGTGTATTTCAGTTCCGATTCACTGTCATTAATTCATGTTCGATTTATTATGAATATATTGCACACTGAAATTCAATATCAAATATCAATAATGAATACGTGCTTATTTGCTCTGTTAATCTGCAATATGCACGATGTGTTTCCTATACAATGTTTAAAAAATGCATTATCAGTATTTTGTAACTTCCGCCAATCTAGTTACACCTTCAGAGAGGCACACCTTCAGGGTCTTGCCTATTGTAGCTGTTTTAATTTTTAACAAGTGAACAAATTAATAATCCAAATCTACTTACATCAATTTAATGTCAATCAAATTGAATATCTAAGCATACCACATTTTCAATACTAAATCAACATGCACACATGGAGCGAAGCAGTCCATAGCTTTTAAGAAAGTTCAAACTTGTTATGTATTTAGTTTCAATTTTATAGTATATATAATTATGTTATCACGATCGTGTCTTCTGAAGGTTGTTTAAGAACAGTACGTGTCGTGTCCAGCTGAAACCAGTCCTACAACATATTATTTCGCATTCATGTTTCATTTTTAACGTTTTTACCATCATGTTGATACTAGTTTCATATTTCATTTATTTTTGCTCGGACATTGAAATAAAAAAAATAGATTAAAAAAAAATAGCAAATAGAAAAGAGGTAAATAGAAAATGTCAGAAATTAACCAGAAAAATAAATAATTGCACGCGAGTTCATATATGTCAAGTTAGGATTAAATACATTGAAACGTAGATCCAAAGACCACGATTTGCTTCCAGTATCCGCCGAATTTATCTACAGTGAATTGGATAGAAAAAAAAAAATTGTATAACTTTTTAACTTTAATCAGTTTTTTTTTTTTATTAAAATTTCGGTGATTCTGTCAACCTCATTATCATTTTCATAAAATGAATCACAACAAGTGTAGTGAACGTTGCTTTAATCATAAGGAGAATACTAATCAAAATAGACAGAGGGATATGACACGCCTTTAGGATGTGGAATATTGTTGGTAAAAAAGTGGAGAAGTGGGATATAGAGTATACAGAGAATAAAAAGTTGGATCTTCGAGGGGTGGGGCAAATGGAGAAAAATACAAAAACCGGGATTTGGGAAATGAGTACCTCTAAGCAATTTGACCACCAACAACTGGCGATATATGAAAGATATCGTCACAACAAAAAGATCAGTTAAGCGGGACCGAGGATGTAGATAAGAGGGTTTCTATATGTTTAACATGCAGTCAACTTGGTGTTGGTTAGGATATATAACTAGGGAACTAGATTTATGATTATAAATAAAAAATAATAATTTATGTTGATTTCATTTTTTATATACTAGTATTAATATAATTTCCGCGTTGCACATGTATATATGCTCTTGACTTTGGATAATGCGCGTGCTAAAGCAGTTAACTCATAAATCATAATCATGCTTTTGTCACCCATTGGTGGTCTTCGGCTGTTGTCTACTCTATGGTCGGGTTGATTTCGCTTTTACACATTCCACATTTCCTTTCTAGATTTTAATCATGTTACTTTCGCTCTTTGGTACGAAATTCACACTCATACTTTGAACGATTTATTTAAATTTGTGTTAGCCTAAAATAGTCAAACATTTTATGTCGTCTCGCAACAATCGTCAGTATATCTTTACTTTTCTCGAAATACGCCGGCCCCTCTAAAAACACACTTGCTCTGAAAAAAGTCTTATGTTAAGGTTTAGGGAAACAAAATTCAGAGACAAGTGACTGTGCTCAGGGACCGGTCAAAATATATCTACACATAGGACCGGTGCAAAGTGCAGTAGGATAGATACTTTTTTCCGGAATCGCTTTTGTTGGGACATCACTTTTTTCACAGATAATATCCATAGGACACAAGTTTTTTTTCAAACGATTACTTTGAAATAATTTTTAATACATTTATAACAAAACTTAAAATAACAAGTATAATATACAATATGTAAAAATAAAAATTATTATATAAAAATTCAGATAGGCATCTTTAATTTTTTTTATAACTGTTTCATATCAACTTGGATTTTCATCAAACTATGCAGCTATCTTAGATATATATTAAGCTTACTGAATCCCATTTCATTTAGTTTTTTGTTGTATTGCTGTAAAATTTAAGAATTAAAGTAATCTTGGTAAAAAAAAGCTAGGATTTGCAATTCGGACAAAATAGAGATAGTACACTTTAATTTTTTTAATAACTTTTTCAAATCAACTTGGATTTTCATCAAACTATGCAGCTATCTTAGATATATTAAGCTTACTAAATCCCAGGTCATTTTGTTTTTTGTTGTATTGCTGTCAAATTCAAGAATCAAATTAATCTAGGTCAAAAAAGCTAGAATTTGCAGTTCGAATAAAATAGAGATAGTACACTTTAATTTTTTTTATAACTTTTTAAATTCAACTCAAACTATGCAGCTATCTTAGATATATATCAAGCTTACTCAATCCAATGTCATTTAGTTTTTTGTTGTTTTGCTGTAAAATTTAATTTCACTTATATGGTGAAGTGCAACAAACATACATCATGTACATCATGTACATTACATCATCCAACAAAGTAGCAAAAATTCGGGGGTCACATCAGGTACATTTTCTGTAAGTGGGAAAATGTTAAAGCAATTATTACCATTCCTAATAAAAAACACATTCCAAGGCAACCTATGGGTCTTCAGGTTAAAATATATATAGAGAGTTCAACCAAATGCTATTGAGTTTCATGTTTCTCCTGGAGCTTGTTTTTATAATTAATATTTAAAGGTTTTGATAAAATTCTATAAGATACATGCAGCTTCATTAATTTTTCAGTTTAACAAACACCTATTTGTGGTTTGATTGCATTATGCAATGTCTTTGTTTTTTTCAATGCTATATTCATAGTATAATTTATGATAATGTCATGCCTGTAATTGTATGTGAATCAACAAAATAAAACATGAAACTGTTGCTTTTGATTATATTATAAAGATAACATATGTTAAATGCCTCTATTAAGTATACTTTTATTTACAATACATTGGAAAAGTAGGATAGGACACCAACTTTTTTTATTACTAAGTTGGCATAGGACATCATTTTTTTTTCAGTCAGAAAGCGATAGGGTTGTAACTTTTATTAAATGTTTTTATTTTTTGCACCGGTCCTATGTGACGATAAATTTTGACCGGTCCCTCAAATCATGGATTCGTCCCTGACAGAAATCACAACCTTTCGTGACGCTTCAGAAATAATGGCGGTAAAGATTTACAGATAACTTATCTGGTTTTCGTGGATGGAATATATAAAGTAAACAATCTGAATACGTGACACAGTTCTTTCGTAGTAACCTGTTGATCACGACTCTCAGAAAATGAATAAATTTCTGGCCATCGCTGTTGTTCTGTCTGTGGGTAAGTTATTGATATTCATAACAGAGAAAAGTGTAGTTTTCAGTTGGACTTTATGAATTTAATGATACTGATATTGGATGTGCTTACAACCTTTTAGAAACAACAGATAATTAAGGTAACATAGATGTTGTCGATGTTGGATTTGGTTTTAACATCAACTGACCCTGCTTCGAAGTAAACCAACACACTGAAAAATATAACTTGCTAGTCACAAGGTCACAGTCGCATATGTAACTGTTTCCTTCTACTTTTTCAAAGCTTTCCCTCAAAGGTGTTAAATATTATTAAATCAGATATTATTACAGAATGTGCTGTTGTGCAATTTAATCTTTAAAATGTGATTCAGTAACTTAGAGCAATCTAATTAGAAAATGTGTCAAGTATGATCAATGGTGAAATCAGAGATCTATATATTAATTCGATTGTAACCTAAACAACTAAAGATCCCTTATAACTGAGGCATTTACAAAAAAAAATTGTCGGCAAATATAGGAAGATGTGGTATGAGTGTTAATGAGACAACGTTCCATCCAAGTAACAATTTATAAAAATAAACGATTATAGGTCAAGGTACGATCTTCAACAAGGAGCCTTGGCTCACATCGAACAACAAGCTATAAAGGACCACAAAAAAATATTACTGTAAAACCATTAAAAAGGGAAAACCAACGGTCTTTATAAAAATGTCTAATTCTGTTGGTTTTGAGTATACAATTCGACATAGTGTATCATCATCACCAGACATTACTGTACATATAAGCATAAAGGTACTCAGGTACACTAGTATTTCTAAATGCAGTAATTATGTAGTTTTTCTAAGACAATGAACAGTTCACCAGACCTAGTGTATCTATATCCGGTGGCGATTATACATAGAGTAATAGAGGCTCATGTGACCGAGATTTAATAATGATGTTCTAATAACTATGCACGGAAATCTCCTTGTGCAAATAATCGTTCTTTCTTGTTGTGTTTTTATAAAATCTTATAATATATATATGTAGCTTTTTTTTAATTAAGAATTTCATTTTTGTTTGTATTCCTTTTATACGATAATTTGCATAGCGCACTTTGGACTAGAGTGATGGGTCAATGCCATTAGTATACTAGATACATGTAGTAAATTATGCATTGGAACTCTCCTTATCTCAGTATCAATGTCAAGTCAATAACCGATGGTAGATAAGAAACCTAAATATGACAATTTTGTTAATACGTGATTATTGAAGAATTGATTGAGTGGTCGCTGTTTAAAGCCACTTTCACAACTATTCGGCCTAGCCAAGATCAGATGTGCATTTCATATTGGGTCTATGTTATAGGCTTGTAAAGACAAGAAGATAAACTTTACATAAGTAATACATCTTTGAACTGAAGAAGAGAATGTAGGGTTTCACAATGAATATCAAATATCAAGTATAGGTGTTACCATTTTGAAAGAAAACACTAAAATACACGCTGAAAATGGGCAAAATTACACGTTATGTTGTTTCATTTAAAATTTACCTGTTTTTATCAATTGATAGTTAATAAGTGAACTTAATTTGAACTACATTATTGGTTCACTGTTATAGACAATTTATTCTTCTTTCTTTTACTGGTTGTTGCAACAAAAATCTTCAGTGGTTACAAAGTTATGATAAAAAGTTGAATACTATGCGCTTGTTATGAAATTTTGTACTTTTGTTTTCAGCTTGCTCAGTGTAGTGATAAAAGAGAAAAATAAATCAAATTTATGCTATTATGTGTTTTGTTTTCTCTTCTAGTATATACATTATCAAAAACTACCTCATTTATCAAAATTTGCAGTACCCTAGCTGGAGATATATGCCAACAAAGTTGGAGATACAAATAAAGTGAAAAAATGTCTTGTCCGTAGACATGCATTCCCTAGTAAACTGGAAGCATAATTACATTAATGTTGCATTGCTAAGTTCCTGTTCTTTTGTAGATATGAAAACACTACTAACATTTTTTTCTACCATCTATTAATAGAGGAAAAAATCAAAAATATGTCAGAATGTCTTGTCCGTAGACACATGTCTTGTCCGTAGACATGTCTTTTTATCAATATTGCTTGGCTTTATGGGTCTTAATTAGTGCTATGTGTTGTTTAAACTTAGAAATATCTTATTTTTAATAAATAAATGGTAATTTAAGTGTTCTCATTTTTTGTAAAATTACTTTACAGGAGTGGATTTTAAAAAGTGTCAGATTATCAGTCATAAAAAGCATACCTTATTTTACTTCAATATTGTTTATTCCAGTTGATGCATACCTTAAAAGATTAACTAAATCAAATGAAGAGAAAGTATTTCTCTCTCTCTAACTTTATCTTTTGCATTTCAGTATTAACAGCAGATGAGGAAGTGTCTACGGACAAGACACTTGTACATAACAAGTATTAAATTCAATTATTTGTCTGCTATGGAACTTGAATCTTATTTATAGGTGATGAAAGTTATCTATTCAAATTAAAACTCCGTATTTTCAACATGAATATAGTCATAATTAATTCTAACAGATTTTTTTTTTAACTGAAATTGTCTTGTTCGTAGACATTACCACAATATATTTGTATCCAATTTCCTTGATTTCAGCCTAATTTGATAGGTAAAATGTATGTTATTTTTTTAAGAGAACACATTCAACTATGTCAAAATTGAGTTTTAATAATAGTTTGATTGTTTTAAGCAGTCAGATATATGGATTTCAGTTAAAAGAATGTGTCTTCAGTTTGGCTTAATCAATAAATTATTGAGATATGTAAAGAATTATGGGTACATTTTTATATTTTCCAAAATTTAAAAAACACAGCTTAAAATTTAATTAGTAACTTTTAATCTTAACTTTAACAATCATCTTTGAAAGCATTTAATTGAATATCAATAAAATGTCTTGTCCGTAGACATTATCAAAATGTATTTGTTTCCATTTTCCTCGAAGTTAAGCATCGTTTGATAGATAAACCTGATAAAATGTATGTTTTTTTTTTTTTCAAGAGAACACTTTCAGCTATATCAAAATTAGGTTTTAATAATGCATTTCATTAAATATGAATACAATGTCTTGTCCGTAGACAAAACATATAAATTGTATTGCTAAGTTTGATTGTTTATTGTAAGAATATGCATCAAGTTATTTTATTGTTCTATACACCAAAAGAAAGGTTTTTTTTGGAAGTTTTGTTATTTATAGATAATTTTAGATACAGTTTTATCAGATAAGATTAATGATCAAAGAAAGCTACTGTTGTTTGAAATAACTGTGAGTTAAACATGTTCTTGTCATTTTTTTTTTAATTAAAATGTTTGATATTCAATAATTCTAAACATATTTTGTTGTCTTTGTCATTGACCAAAAATCTGATACTGGTGACCATGTCTTGAAGCCAACCATTAAAGAAAATTATACAGTTTTTAAACACCATTTATTTAATAAAAATATTAAATATTTCTTCCAAAAACTGCATGTAATTATATAAATGCTTCCAGTGTTAGCCTAAGGATAGCAATTTTTCATAATTTAAACCATTTTTGAACCAAAATATCAAGAGTTTTTCCCTGAGGTGATACTCATTTTTGACTTCATGTGAAACACAAAATGCACATCTGATCTTGGCAAGGCCGATTGTGCTATTTCTAGGCTGTCGGTTTTTATTTGTGGAAGAACCTAGGGTTATCTCTCTTGCCTGTAAAGATGAAGTGTAAATGCCAAAAAAAAAAGAATATAAAATTGTGTAATTCTAGGTGTCATGGTTCGCTTGCCCGCTCCAACAAATAGGAGCATTGTATACTATTGTGTAGCATTGTAAATAGAATTCTGAGTGTTTTTCATATTGATTCGTATTTAAAAAAAAAAATATTTTTGTCATTTGATAAAGGTTTATGACCCCTTGTGTTGTTCAATGCTAGATATATGGAAATTGTATAGAAAAGGCTGTGGATTTTCTATAAAAAAAGTCCTCTTTTTCTATTAAATGCAATGAAACAGTCAATAATGCTTTGCGGCATCAAGTTTCCCCTTGGTATATGTACAAAATGGCCTATCTTTGTTATTCATTTAATCTGTAGTTTTGATACTATTGAAGTTTGAAAAGTTCGTACAAAAATTCGTAAGGGTTCCACGGAACCCAGTGTCTCGCCTACGTTTGCTGTTAATCGCAGACTCAACAAAAATGAGGAAAAACATCAATAAAAATTTCCCTCTCGATACTGTCTTTTGATTGAAAGAAGCTTCCAAGTTTGGTAAAAAATCCAGGATAGTTTATGAATCTAATAAATGTTTTATAAACTTTAACTGCAGACTGTATGTAATGTTAACTGGAAGAAAAACTAAGTCCATTTATAAGTAAAATACGGAAAAAGTGATTTTTTTTTTTAATTTACTTCTGAATAATATCTTATGATCAGAAACAAGCTTTTGTCTAAGTTTGGTAGAAATCAAGGATAGTTTAAGAACATTATAAAAATTTTAAAAACTTAAACCACAGAGTGAATGTTTTGTTTCTGGCAAAAAAACTAAGTCCATTTATAAGTAAAATACAGAAAAGTAGAAAATTATTTTTACAAAATTTTCTTCTTGATACTATCTTATGATCATAAACAAGCTTCTGTCCAAGTTTGGTACAAATCAAGGATAGTTTATGAAAGTTATTAAAATTTTAAAAACTTTAACCACAGAGTGAATGTAATGTTTCCTCGCAGAAAAACTAAGTCCATTTATAAGTAAAATACGGAAAAAATGGAATTTTATTTTTACAAAATTTACTGCTGGATACTTTCTTATGACCATAAACAAGCTTCTGTCCAAGTTTGGTAGAAATTCAGTATAGTTTAAGAAAGTTATTAAAATTTCAAAAACTTTAACCACAGAGTGAATATTTGTGCACGCCGCCGCCGACGACGCCGACGACGCCGACGACGACGGAATGTAGTCTCGCTTAGTCTCGCTTTTTCGACTAAAGTCGAAGGCTCGACAAAAATGACTACAAAAGGGGTCATAAATCTTAAAATCTTATTCTATGTAAAAAATTGTACAAGTTTTAAGTGAAATTCAGCCTAATTTTGTACCATATTAAACTGAGAATGGAAATACTTTGCTAACAGAGGTCCACCTTGTCTCTAATCCAAAGAAATGCAAGTTGAAGGAATAAATAATACAAGTCACTAAAATTATAAGATACACAGTTTTTCTCTGATTTCAAAATCTTTTTGTTTGAACCCTTCGACCTAGAACTTATCAATTTTTGGTAATATTAATAATTTGGAAAATAAAAGGTCCTGGAATAGAGTATTTTTTTTACCAACAGCATTGTCCTTTATTAGTTATAAATAAAGTTGAATTCTTTGATTCGCTGTTTTACGTCATGCTCGCTAACAAATTGAAAATGGTACCTATACGCCTTATTTTAAGTCCAAATTTTAAGTATTCGTATTGTCATCTTAGAAAGTATTACTGATTAAAATACTACAATAGGGAACAATTTGACAATGGTTAAATTTAGTAGTGTCAACCCTGTGACTAAGACCCATATATATAGCAAAATCCTAAATACACCGTTTGGTGGCGCGCCTGTCAGATGCGGAACGTACAGATAAGGTAATAGGTAACAGGTGAATATACTATTGGCATCGGTATCGGGTGCGACCCGGAACTTGTTAGTTATTGGCAATATTAATTATGTGGAAATCAAAGGGTTTTGAGCGTTGTAATTTTTAATCTACACCATTGTCCTATATTAGCTATATATAAAGTTGAATATTTTGATTTGTCGTTTTTTCCCAATGACGGCTGACAAATTGGACCTCGTTATTTTAGTATTATTTATATACAAGTTGTTGAATAACTGGTCATTATCGTTACTGCCCACAAAACAGTGGTATTGACTTATATAGTGATAATGACTGAGCCGAAGGCGAGGTCATTATCGCAGTCACAGTCAATACCACTATCCTAAGGGCAGTCCATATATCACGATACTGACCAGTTATTCAAAAACTATTATGTTTATTTCATTGAGGAACCATGTTTCAGAAAATTCTCATAGATTCAAAATGTCCAAAGCAAACTCGAATACAATGTAGTAGTACGATTTCTATGGCAGAGAGTTAAAACCAGTCGCAGCAATAATGCCATTCATTTTAGTGCAATTTTTCAGTATTTGAATACTAAATCAAGTTCTTAAATATAATATTGAAAACAGGAAAATGTTTTATTGAAGGGGCATCTCTCTAAACAGAGAATCAACGACCCACCGATCATTAACAGAGAAACCACGCCCCATTGGTCATTAACAGATGGAAACCACGCCCAAACGGTCATTAACAGACGGAAACCACGCCCCATTGGTCATTATCATGTGAAAATCCGTAAACGATCGGTTTTCTGGTCCGTTTCGTTCTATTTAGCCTGGGTCCTGGCTAATCTTGTCAGTAACGACGCGCAACTAGATATTGGGCCGGGATACCAGGCTACGTTCTATCAAGGACCGATGGAATTTATTACTGAAGAAAAATGAATGTCATGTGGTCCCTTTTTATCCAAAAAGAGAAGCTTATTCTCAACCGATAAGAAATAAAGATAAATAAATGGTTTGATTCAGCATATCAAAGACTCACATGAATTATTTATTTTGCTGAAAGTTTGTCCTTTTGTCTTTAAGAATATAATTATCTTATTGGCAGACATACCATATCTGCTTAATTTTAATAGCAAATGAATTGAAAATCGACTTGATAAAATAAAATGAAAAAAAGACAAGTTGAAATTAATAATATAACTATTCAAATACAGTTTTCAAACGTTTAAAAGTGGAGACAATTATAGTAGTCATCAACCAACAATACACTTTTAGGCAAGTTTAAAAAAATGGGTTTATATTCAGCAAGATGTTGAGATTTTCTGAGAGATGCATTATTGTTTTTTAATTTCAGGAGCGGTGTTGGTATTATCTGAGAGATGCAAACACTACTCTGATTGCACGAACACACAATGTATGGGAAATGGAACCAGTCATATCGTGTGTGAACACGACGCATGCACATGTGTTACTCATCTTTGTGAGTTTAATAATATAGACTTTATTCGGATATTTTTTTTTAGTTTTTTGGAAGGTCGAGATTGTACATCAGTTATCCTTTTCACATGTGGTTCAGGATCCTTAACCTGAGTTTACGCCAGGTTCTTAATGGGGTTCGTTTTGTTCTGCTAGTCTTTAGTTTTCTATGTCGTGTTTTGTATTCTGTTGTCTTGTGGCCGTTTTTCGTTTTTTCACCAAGGTTTGTTTTCGACATATTTTATAATGTTCCTTTAGTATCTTTCGCCTCTCTATTTCATCTCCTTCCATTTTCAAAGAAGTGTTATATTGGCTTTATATTATTTTTTTACCTATCATACCTGACTTTCCAGTTCAGTATAAGCAATTAGGTATAACCTAGTTGGTATAATCAAGCTGTTCCCTCACCTTAGGTCATACAGGTTCACAAGGTTATCAATATCATGACTTACTTGGTTCGCAATCATATAAACACAGTAATTTCTGCTGTTATCTACTCGGGATGTTGTCTCTTTCACACTATTCTTCATTTCAATTCTCAATTTTATGAATATTTTTCCAGCTTGTGATGACGTAGCAGACTGTACCAACGCTGGACAATGCCACAAACATGATAACCATTACCATTGTGTAGACCACATTTGCCTTTGCCTTAAAGACGATGTAATTGACAAACCAGGAAATTAATATAATCTACAAACTTATTAACAATTAATAAAAGATGAAAAATTAAAGTTTTTATTTATTATATTCCAGCTTGACTAATAGTATATTAAAGGGCAAAATAAACTCATTTCAGTTTTAAGCATATGTTGTGTATGTTCCAGACCATACGAGTATTTGGACCGTACGCGTACGCGGTCTGGCTTATAGTAAGAAGTTGGTCAAGGTTTATTAGATACAAATGTATAGTAAAGATCAGCATAACTTAAATCTCAAATTAATATAAAAAGTTTAATTGTATAATTAGAAACTTGATATTTTTAACTGTTTAAAAAAGCCACGCGAATTTAAAGTCATATATGAAACGAGTGAGTGGTGAAAAATAATGTTTATCCAGTTCTTGAACCAATGCATGTATATACCATAAACTTAGTCCTCTGTGCACGATTTTATCATTTTTTACGCAAATATATCTTTTAATTGTAATTTTTTCTCTCTCTGTCTGTTATGATTTAACAAATATGGCTACTCATTAAATGCCGTGTTTACCGATTGACACCTTGTAGTAAACAAATAACAAAGAACATTAGTATTCAGCACGTGTTAAACATGTATAATCAGATAATTGTGTATTTTAATAATAACATTAGATGTATGTTTCATTATGATACTTTATTCTGATTGGCTAACTGCACATCACGTGTTATTCCGTAAGCAATTGCATTGCTCAATAATTACTTCATTATAATACTTTATTCTGATTGGCTAACTGCACATCACGTGTTATTCCGTAAGCAGTTGCATTGCTCAATACAACTTTTCATCCATGATAGCACGTGGTCCAACAATAAAGTGCACAGGTGAATTAAATAAAAAAAAATATATAAAATTCGTCTTTTCATGATCCTAGCTAAAAAATATAATTATAAGTATTGAATGCTTCTTTTTGTAACTTTATAGGGTTGTAAAACCGTTGACCGTGCGCACATTTTTATAATAAAGCGCTTCCGCGCTTCATGCAAAATGTACTTCGGTCAACGCTTTTACACCCCAATAAATTTACAAAAAGAAGCATTCAATTCTTAAATAAAACTTTTCATTCATGATAACATGTGGTCCCACAATAAAGTGCACAGGTGAATTAAATAAAACAATAATTATTTTCTTATTTGTGCCCTCAAACGCAAATAAAGTATTTATGAACAAAAACTCAAACATATCTATTAGTACGGTGACCGAGTAAGGAAAAGTGGCTTATTTAAGGAGTTTAATTGTCATTCGGACTATACGGCTATAAATCACAGTAGTGGTATTTCAAAGTTTAAAGTTAACATTTTGACTTGTCGTCAAAAAATCGTACGGTGCAATTTTCGTAAAATGGGCTTTGAAGTACGTTAATTTACTTAAACGAAAAATCGACTTAGAAAAGTTTTGAGGTCTACATTGTAAATATTCTGTTACACCGTTCCGTAATTTATATAGTTCGTTTGATCATATTCTTAATCTATGTATGTGTTCCAGTCTAGGAGGATTATTCATCTTTAACGTTTAAACATCGTACCGTCGCTACCTTTCCCTCTCTCATACGTATCCGTTACAGGAAAATTGCAAGGTTATTACGATCACGAGGAACATTTCGTCGAGACGTCATCTTGGACACAATTCTTAGCTAGCCACAGAGTGAGTTAATTATATAACATTGTATTTAAAGCCGTCAAATTGCCTTTCGTATGATTGAACCTTTTCTTCGTGAAATACTGGAAATGTAACCGTTCTTGAAAGTACAATATTTTCTCGGATTCAACAGACTGTGCAATCAATTATTTTGGACATTTCATACACTAGAAACATTAATTCAACACATTGTAAAATTGTGTATTTGTTTTTCAGCTTTTTACCATTTGTTAGATTGGTTTAAGAATAAATTGTCAGCACCTGATATTCTTATTGCTTGAGCCCAATCGTGGTTACTAGTATACTTAATGGTCAGGCCATTACAGTTAAAAGTCTACAACTTGCCTGTTGTGTCTCACAGATAACGCCACTCCACCTTAGTTATACAGTTATACAACCTACCTGTCGAGCCCTGCATGTACGCGTCATCCCTTGACGTACAGTAAATTGACGACAACCTGTCTTTACATATCCAGACAAGGAACGACAACGTAGCAACGTACATACGTACATACCTTTACACTGACAGTGGACTACATATCTTGTGTGAACTCGACAGCAACCCAACAACGTTGAGTCAACATGGATCCCAGTCATGTGGAACAACAAGAAGAGATTCAGCCTCAAGAAGGAAATGTCCCTGAACTATTAGAACATCCGTCTGATACATCACAGTCAGATGAAACTCCCGAGGCTAGGCGAGTACTCGACCTCACGGAAAAAGGACAAGGAGCTTTCACTGAAAAACGTGACAAGTTCTGTCAGGAACTAGAGGCTCTCTGGGCAGACATTGAATCCCAGTTATTGGAAGTAACAACGCCTCCTATAAACGATCTCCAGCAACTCCTAACAGTCCAGGTAAAACTTGTTAGAGCCTGTAATAATTATCGTAGGCTCACAGATGAATACCTAGACTTTCTGAAAAGGACCCGAACATTGGAGAGTTAAAAAGAAAATGATGCATGTAAACTCTCTTTGGATTTACGTCTGTCCAAAGTGGAGCTAGTTATGGAAAAACTACACGAGCATCGCCTCGCTCTAACAAAGGCCAAATCCACTAAAACAAAGACCTCAAGGGGTAAGAAAACCTCGCACAGCGGGAGCTCTAACGCGTCAGACATGTCAAGCCTTGCACGGAGAAAGCGAGCCAATGCAGAGGCTGCAAAGTCTAAGATAGCATTTATCGAAAAACATGCCCTTATCCTTCAACAGGAAGCAATGTTAGAAGAACAAGCCCTGTTCAGACAAAATGAAATGGAACAGGAAGCAGCACGCAAAAAGGCTGAAATGGATCAGGAAGCAGCACACAAAAAGGCTGAAATGGAACAGGAAGCCAGTCGTAAACAGGCAGAAATGGAGCAAGAAGTCGCTCAACGTAAACATGAGGCCGCACAGAGAACAGTTCAGCTAGAACAGGAGGCTGCTCACAGAAAAGTGCAATTAGAACAAGAGGCCACTCACAGAAAAACGCAATTAGAACAAGAGGCTATGCGCAGGAAGGCTCAAATGCAACAAGAAGCCGCACGAGTAAGCCGGGAAAAGGCCGAGCTTAAAGCCAAATTTAACCTTCTTGAAGCACAGAGAGAAGCTGCAGCCGCAGAAGCCGAGGCTCGTATCCTGGAATACGATGATAGCCAAGCGTATAGCGATCTCCCTGACGAAAAGGAAGACCGGCTCCAGCGTGTGCAAGATTTCGTCAAAAAACTTCCTGTATCAACTGTTGTTAAGGAAGTAACAGGACCTCAAAAGAAAAAACAAATTCCTGTTAAGATCGAGCTGAGTCACGAAGCACCAGCGTTCGTGCCATCCGTGGCATCGAACTTGCTGTCACAGACATCTGCCGTCTTGCCTTCCGATAATAAGTCACCGGAAGTTACCTTTATCCCAGATCTGGGATTAGTAACCGGCATACAAAAACTAGGTCTTTCAGATGAGAGCCCTACTGAACACCAAAACAGGGTGTTAAAGAAGCGATCCCTGTCTTACGCACAAATCAAGGCGTCATAGAAGAGATCCCTGCTGCACACCAGCAACAAATCAACCCAACATCGGAGATTACTAGATTTCTCTTGCGTAAGGACCTGCTTTTCTCCCGATTAACAAGCTTTAACGATCGGACAGAATCCTTCCATACATGGAAAGCAAGCTTTAAAAACGTCATAGACGAATTACAAGTTTCTGACTCGGAACAAATAGACCTACTGATTAAGTGGCTAGGGCCAGAGTCTGGTAAACATGCCATTAGTATTAGGGCATCAAATGCCAACAACCCTACTAGAGGCCTACAGAGGTTATGGCAAAGACTGGATGAGCGATATGGTGCTCCAGAAATGTTGGAAGCCTCTATCACGAGTAAACTCGTCAATTTTCCTACCTTGACGAACAAAGATAACGCACGTCTTTATGACTTGTCTGATATTCTATCAGAAATAGAATATCACAAGGAAAATCCCTAGCTGGGATGTTTGCTAGCATATTTTGACTCTTCATCCGGGATAATTCCTATTGTGGAAAAACTACCATACGGACTCCAAGAAAAGTGGATTACAAGAGCTTCAAGATACAAGTCAAAATATGAAGTTGCCTTTCCACCGTTCACAGAATTCTCTGCCTTCATCAGGGAAATTAGCAAAATTAAGAACGATCCTGGGTTCATCTTGGGGTCAAAGGTAACACCAAATACAAAAGACGCTACGCCAAGGTTCACACCTCAGACGTACTCTAAAGTCAACGTCCATAAGACGGCTGTTGAACAGCAAACTGAAGACAGCAGTCAACAACAAGATCTGTGTATCCTACACAAGACAAAGCATACCTTGAATGAATGCCGAGCATTCCGAGCCAAACCAATCGAGGAACGCAAGGATCTGTTAAGACAAAACAATGTGTGCTACAAGTGTTGTGAGTCAACCACACACAGAAGTCGGGACTGCAACGCAAGTATCAGTTGTAACGAATGTGGGAGTGAACGACATACCACAGCACTTCACATCACTAGACCACAACAATCTGAAAGTTCCCAGTTTAGCTCACCCAGACAAGCCTACGGCAGGGCGCTAACACAAGTCTACGGCGGGGAACAGACAGAGTCAGCTGAAACAAAGTTAACCTCTGTAAGTTCGATCTGCACAGAGATCTACAAAGATCATAAGAGCGAGAAATCTTATGCCAAGATATTACCTGTGGACGTGTACCACAAGGACAAAACAGACAAAATTATCAGGATGTACGCCATTATTGACGACCAAAGCAACTGGTCTCTTGCCTCGCCTGAATTCTTCAGTCTGTTCAACGTTCGGGAGAAACCTGAAAACTACTCTCTTACGACATGCTCCGGCAGAGTAGCTACTTCCGGGAAAAGAGGAAAAGATTTCGTCATAAAATCTGTACATAGTGACGTACAATTTGATCTGCCTACATTAATTGAATGTAATAATATTCCCAATAATCGAGACGAAATTCCTACTCCTGAAGTTGCAATGCATCATCCTCATCTGACAGAACTCAGAGGAAGTATTACACCACTAGAGGAACGTTGTCAAATTCTACTCCTAATTGGAAGGGACCTTATACAGGCACACCACGTCCTTGAACAACGCCTAGGACCATCCCGAACTCCATTTGCCCAAAAGTTGAGACTTGGGTCATAATTGGAAATATATACATTGAAATTGAGGTCAACACAAAGATAACTTACGTTTCAATCACGGAATCAAAACAACGTCTTGCCTCAAGACCGGAAATAGCCGTTAAGGACAATAATCCAATTGTTGTTCAGTCTAACGACAAAAACTTTCATTCGAATGCCAAGGTCGCTAAATCGCATTCAATACAATCCCTTGAATGTACAGGACCTAGTACCAAGCCTGGTAAACGCACAAATTCATCTAAAGGGACATCACTCGCGTGATCTGTGACTTCTATAGAAAAATCTATAGATAAAGAAAGTTTCAATCCGAAATCAACAGAACCTAAAGTTCATGGAGAGGAAATCAATAGCATTTACAAACCTATTCCGAAAGAAGGACCTATTGCCAATCTCAATCTGCCATTGCATGAGCAACGTCTACTACGAGGAGGAAGCAGTATTTCCAAATCTGACTTGAATATAAGTGAAAAGGAACCAGTAGTCTTATCTGGACATCGTCACAGAGTAACACCTTTTCTTGGACATTACTACAACAAAATCAAACGTAGAGGACGCCACTCTACAGATAGAGCGACTAGATCTGCAGGATTGAACGTTATGACGAAACGCCTAATTTCGTCTGATACTCACAAAGATGTGTCATATCGCCAAATCGGAAGACAACCAACTACTAACTCTTGTTATACTTCGATCTATCTTCGATCGTCATCGCCGTCTAACTACGTTGGAGAAAACAGTTCCCATTATCGATACAGCAGTAATAGAATATTCTACAGAACACAACAATATCGTCCGAGACACCCTTCTTCTAAAGGACAAGAAACTGTGCCTACCCAGTTTCACGTGGAATGTACTTATTAGGAACCTTTATAGTGAAAAGTCGCTGCGATCTGATATTTCTCACACGAAATAGTGGACATTTCACCTGTATATATTCAATTTATATTGGGATTAATTCATTTGTGTAAATCTTGTATTCATATTCGAAAAATTTATGGAATAGTGATATCAGATAGACATCAGATGGGGAGTATTCTGTTACACCGTTCCGTAATTTATATAGTTCGTTTGATTATATTCTTAATCTATTTATGTGTTCCAGTCTAGGAGGATTATTCATCTTTAACGTTAAAACATCGTACCGTCGCTACCTTTCCCTCTCTCATACGTATCCGTTACAGTAAAATTGCAAGGTCATTACGATCACGAGGAACATTTCGTCGAGACGTCATCTTGGACACAATTCGTGGCTAGCCACAGAGTGAGTTAGTTATATAACATTGTATTTAAAGCCGTCAAATTGCCTTTCGTATGATTGAACCTTTTCTCCGTGAAATACTGGAAATGTAACCGTTCGGTTCTTGAAAGTACAACATTTTCTCGGATTCAACAGACTGTGCAATCAATTATTTTGGACATTTCATACACTAGAAACATTAATTCAACACATTGTAAAATTGTATTTTATTTGTTTTTCAGCTTTTTACCATTTGTTAGATTGGTTTAAGAATAAATTGTCAGCACCTGATATTCTTATTGCTTGAGCCCAATCGTGGTTATACTTAATGGTCAGGCCATTACAGTAAAAGAACATCCGTGTTATGATTTCTGTTGTTATATACATTGTTTATATATGTTTCAATTTAATTTCTTCTTTATTTTCTAACGCAAAATGTAAAATAATTAATATTTATATGATATTCCATACCTTTATTAATCAATAATATTAAATTCATTCTCAGAAGCATTATTTCAGCAATTCAAGCCAGACACAGGTCATAATGCTCATATGACGGAGCTATTTGAAGGTCATATACAGCTTCTTATAGATACATATAAGCAATGGGGGTGTGCTGTATCACTTACATTCAAATACAAGGATGTTTCCCTTGAAGCAGTAGAAATTTTGCTTTCAAATGTTAGTGCAGAACGAAAGGGAAATGATCAATTCCTTGAGATCGTCATCCCAAATGTATCCTTATAATTTGTGTAACCAAACGTACCAATTACTGAAGGTGGATGCCAGTTTACATACTCGATATTTATGTTGCCATGTCGGCCCATGTACCGTTAAAATGTCTAAACATTGTATCACTAGTGCTCTGTCTTTAGATCCAGTCAAGGAGTTTTTATAGTCCAAACTAAAAACGTTTGAACACATGACCACAAAAAAATACCTTAAATATAAATCGGGGGAAATATTTTTAGGTCTCATAAATCTATTACTTGTATTTGGACGTGCACTGATTTTGGCCAAATGTAGAGATGATGTTACCGTAGAACATGTTCTGTCGCACCCTGTAGGTCCCATTTGAATTTCCTTTTTTTTCAAGATGACGGCACCATGAGAAAATCATGCAAGTCTGATTTGGTGAAGCAATAAAAATCTGAAGTCTCTTGTGCACTTTCCTTACCTTCCTTTGTACCATCTCTCTCAACTTACATTAGAGATGGTATGACATTGGGTTCAATGTATTGATATTAAGCTTCCACCAAAGTGTATCAGATTATTGAGAGGAGAAGTATTCCTGACTGCAAAACTTTGAAATATCCCCTATGATTCCACCTGATGTGAAATTGTCAAAGGCATTTATACTAACACTACGGAAGCGTATTAGCGCCACATATTTTTTTTTCTTCCTATCTTTGCGTTAAACGCAAACCTTTGCGTTATAACGCAAACATTTGCGTTATGACGCAAACCTTTTGCGTTATAAAAAGGCTACATATATCCAGACTTAACTAATCGATCAGATCGGTAATCGAACACTAATCGATCATATTTGATCAGTACTCGATTGATGACTTGAAGTCATCGATCAGTAATCGATCAAACTCTCTCAGGAGTTTGATCGATTAGTGATTGATTAGATTACTGATCGATTTAAGACCGATTACTGAT
Source organism: Mytilus galloprovincialis (assembly GCF_965363235.1). Taxonomy (NCBI): domain Eukaryota; kingdom Metazoa; phylum Mollusca; class Bivalvia; order Mytilida; family Mytilidae; genus Mytilus; species Mytilus galloprovincialis. The sequence continues at coordinate 55,871,988 of NC_134850.1, read as the reverse complement.
GGATTAGTGATTGATTAATGACAGATTAGTGATTTTATTATTATTGACAAAACAATGCTATTCCAGAAATAAGCCTTATGAAAGACATCATTTGTGAAATAAAAGTTCCATGAAAATATTTTCACCATTGCCAAAATTTTCTGGAATTCTAGAATTTAAAATCATTTCACTGCTAAGAAGATACTGGAATTTTTTGTTCATGATGTTGTCAATATGTCTGGAAATTTGAATGTAAAGATTAGAACCAATACCCATGCCAGACATCAGTGTTTATTTTTAAGTCTTGAATTTATGTTTCTGTCTAAATATGCCAAAAAATCCAGGATTTACTCAGCAATACATTTTTACACAATATGCAGTCGTAACCAAGAGAAGCGTATCTAAAAGCTTAGCCCTTACATATTCCTGATTAAAAACTACATTTTTGTAGGTTTACCCATGTATATTAGTCCTAAAAACTATGATATGATGTCTTGAAAGGCTATTGTATTTTTTCTTTTACAAACTTTCATTGACGGAAGGCGTCAAAGCAAAATTTAAAAAAGCCATCCAAGATGTCATAATTATTGATATAAAAACTCTAATTTTTATATGTGTGCATGTAACAAATTTGGTTGTAGAGGGGTCTAAATACAGCACAAACTACATTTTCCAAAAGACCAAAAGAGTGAAAAAATAGATTTTAACAACAACATTTGACTTGAATAGAGTAGTATATATATACTTCCATGGTTTGATAAATATTTGATGCCTTTTAAGTTAATGACCTTTGTTAACACATTAAAATTAATTTTTACATATAATATTAGCTTCAGACACTTGTGATTTTATTAAGAAGATGAAAATTTCAACCAAGCTAATATATATTAAAATCTGTATTTTTCATATATACGGATTAATCAACACAAATAAATTGTGCAATTTGATATATCCTTAACTTTATGATGAAATTTAGGGTTTGTCCTATAACATTATTAACTAATGCCAGAATTTAGGTCACAACTAAATAGCCAGAACATTTACCAATTAACAGAAAATTGATACATCATTTATTCAAACACACTTGTTTGTCTTCACAGCAGGATATTGTCTAATTTCCACAATATTGTAGAAGACTGACCAGAAATGACCAGCTGTGGACTATGACTCTACTAAGGATTGCAAAATACTGATAAAAATAAATAGATTGTTATCAGAGTCAATGGAAAACTTTCTATTGACTTTTGAATTTACATACAGAAGATCCCCCCTTTTTTCTAAAATTTTAAAATAGTCCTAATGCAAGGCAATAGTGGTTAGTGTTTTATTTTCACACGAAAGCATACACACCTAAAGATAAGTAGAATGAATATGAATAAGAAATTAAAGATGTTTTTAAATAGAATTGAGTATGTGCCCGTCACAAGTCAGGAGCCTGTAATTCAGTGATTGTCTTTTTTTATTATGTGTTACATATTTTTTTTTTTTAATAAATAAGGCCGTTATATCCACCTATGATTTGTAGTTGCATAGTGCAACTACAAATCATTGTTCTGGCCTTTCATTGATACTGTGTAGCAATGTTTAGAGTTTTTCTGTAAATATGGTGATTAAAGGGAAACTTTCAGCAGAGACCACCCCTTCTGTTTGTCATTTTTTTATCACTGCTTTTAATTTATTGATTTTTTCATAATTTTGTAAAATTTGTTAATTTGAATTTAGATTTTTTGTTTTTTTTGCAGAGTTCACGAAATTTTTTTCCCCAGGTGGTCCTTGGAGAAAATCTGCTGGTCCTCATTATTAATTCTATTGAAAAATACTAAAATTGTGTCAGTCCTATGCAAAATTTTGGTGGTAAAATCCAGAGGACCACCACTTTTCACGAACTCTGTTTTTGATTTTCTAACTATTTCATCCTGTTTCAATAAATGTTGAATTAAGTGTTTCCTGGTAGAATTTTGTCTTATAAGAATTTCAGTTTACATATGAGGTTTACATGATGATGGTCATTAATTAGTTCTGCACAGTGAAATATTTTGAAGGAATTGTGACCTTCATACAAACTATTTTATAGGTCATTTCATTAATTCACCAATGTTCTATTTCTTTTGAATCCTATGGATAGGTTTTAATGGGATATGATACACAATGTAGCACTTATTGAAGAATCTGTTTTAATAAGATGCCAGAATTTCCTGAATACTTTTTGAAGTTCTTCTGCTTGAGGATGATAATATGTAAATGATACATAACATCTATTTTAAACTTTTTCCCTTTTCTTAATTTTATCTTTTCTGTCATGGAATTTAATAAAATTTGTTTTACCAATTTCAGTTAATAAAATGGTTTTTCAATAAAGAGCTTTCTTTCTGGTTTGTGTTTCTATGTAAATGAATACCTTTGCCTTTAATATGGGATTTAAAGTTCCGAATGGGTTGGTTTTGGGTTTTTATGAAGATGTTGAAATTTTTCTGTATTTTTTTTTTTTTTTTTTTTTATATAGCATTTCATATCTTACCAGTATTTTCATGTGTTCGTCTTTGAGGATTTCAAGGTCTAGAAATTTTATGGAATGATAATGGCATTCCTTAGTAAACTTTAGCAGGTAGTGTTGTTGAATGAATTGAGTGGTAGGGATGAGCTGGTCACCATGGTCACTATTTCAAGCTCTATTACATATTTCATGATAAAATCGTGAAGTTTTCAACTTGCCTGTTTATATCACAAGTGTCTGAAACTAATTAGATGTCAGAATCTTTTGATGTTTGTTAATGTTTCCAATAGTGTGGTCAAATCAATTATCTCTAAATCAATTTTCCCATACAATCTTACCAGCTATTTATTTGCTGTTTGTGCTTTTGATCCTATTATTTTGACATTTTCACCTAATTAACATTAACAATATATAATAATGAAACATTACATTACTACAAATGTATCCTGAAAAGAATTTCTGATGTCTTTAGAAAAATTAGCAATGTATCTTTCATCAGTTATATACATGTATACTTTAGGTTAATCTTATTTTCATAAAAAAAAACATTTTATGACAGATATACATTTTTAGCTCACCTGGCCCGAAGGGCCAAGTGAGCTATTCCCATCACTTTGCGTCCGGCGTCCGTCATCGTCGTCCGTCGTCGTCCGTCGTCCGTCGTCGTCCGGCGTCGTTAACTTTTACAAAAATCTTCTCCTCTGAAACTACTGGGCCAAATCAAACCAAACTTGGCCACAATCATCATTGGGGTATCTAGTTTAAAAAATGTGTGGCGTGACCGGGTCAACCAACCAAGATGGCCGCCACGGCTAAAAATAGAACATAGGGGTAAAATGCAGTTTTTGGCTTATAACTCAAAAACCAAAGCATTTAGAGCAAATCTGACATGTTGTAAAAATGTTTATCAGGTCAAGATCTATCTGCCCTGAAATTTTCAGATGAATCGGTCAATCGGTTGTTGGGTTGCTGCCCCTGAATTGGTAATTTTGAGGAAATTTTGCTGTTTTTGGTTATTATCTTGAATATTATTATAGATAGAGATAAACTGTAAACAGCAATAATGTTCAGCAAAGTAAGATCTACAAATAAGTCAACATGACCAAAATGGTCAGTTGACCCGTTTAGGAGTTATTGCCCTTTATAGTCAATTTTTAACCATTTTTCGTTAATTAAAGTAATCTTTTACAAAAATCTTCTCCTCTGAAACTACTGGGCCAAATTAATCCAAACTTGGCCACAATCATCTTTGGGGTATCTAGTTTAAAAAATGTGTGGCGTGACCTGGTCAACCAACCAAGATGGCCGCCACGGCTAAAAATAGAACAAAGGGGTAAAATGCAATTTTTGGCTTATAACTCAAAAACCAAAGCATTTTGAGGAAATCTGACGGGATAAAAATGTTTATCAGGTCAAGATCTATCTGCCCTGAAATTTTCAGATGAATCAGTCAATCGGTTGTTGGGTTGCTGCCCCTGAATTGGTAATTTTGAGGAAATTTTGCTGTTTTTGGTTATTATCTTGAATATTATTATAGATAGAGATAAACTGTAAACAGCAATAATGTTCAGCAAAGTAAGATCTACAAATAAGTCAACATGACCAAAATGGTCAGTTGACCTGTTTAGGAGTTATTGCCCTTTATAGTCAATTTTAACCATTTTTCATAAATTAAATTAATCTTTTACAAAAATCTTCTCCTCTGAAACTACTGGGCCAAATTAATCCAAACTTGGCCACAATCATCTTTGGGGTTCTAGTTTAAAAAATGTGTGGCGTGACCTGGTCAACCAACCAAGATGGCCGCCACCGCTAAAAATAGAACATAGGGGTAAAATGCAGTTTTTGGCTTATAACTCAAAAACCAAAGCATTTTGAGGAAATCTGACATGGGATAAAAATGTTTATCAGGTCAAGATCTATCTGCCCTGAAATTTTCAGATGAATCGGTCAATCGGTTGTTGGGTTGCTGCCCCTGAATTGGTAATTTTGAGGAAATTTTGCTGTTTTTGGTTATTATCTTGAATATTATTATACTTACTTAAAGATACTTAAAGATGTTTTCCGGTACAGGATCCTCACGGCTCCTCTTCACCAGACTCATATATTATGTCGTAATTATTACTGTTACTGCTGCTTCCGGTTATAACTGCGCGGTAATCAGAATAATATAATTCCTCGTTTTTCCAGTGATTGTCAAGTCTGTTTTTAAAGGCATTAACAGACGGTGCCTTAACCACTTTTTCTGGTAGTTTGTTCCAGGTTTTTGATATTCTCACCGTAAAACTATTTTTCCTAAGATTAGTATTAAACCTTTGATGAACGATTTTACTGCTATTAGTTCTAGTACTGTGCCTATTCTCTGTGCTCGACATCAGTTTTAGGAAAGTACTAGTTTCCGGGTCATATTTATTGTGTATGATCTTATAGGTTTCAATCATGTCCCCTCTTATTCTTCTGTATAGATAGAGATAAATTGTAAACAGCAATAATGTTCAGCAAAGTAAGATCTACAAATAAGTAAACATGACCAAAATGGTCAGTTGACCACTTTAGGAGTTATTGCCCTTTATAGTCAATCTTTAACCATTTTTCATAAATCTAAGTAATCTTTTACAAAATCTCCACTGAAACTACTAGGCCACAATCATCTTTGGGGTATCTAGTTTGAAAAATGTGTCCGATGACCTGGCCATTCAACCAAGATGGCCGCCACGGCTAAAAATAGAACATAGGGGTAAAATGCAGTTTTTGGCTTATAACTATGAATTCAAAGCATCTAGAGCAAATCTGACAAGAAGTTAAATTGTTAATCAAGTCAATATCTATCTGCCCTGAATTTTTCAGATGAATTGGACAACTGGTTGTTGGGTTGCTGCCCTCCAATTGGTAATTTTTAAAGAAATTTTGCCGTTTTTGGTTATCTTGAATACTATTATAGATAGCGATAAACTGTAAACAGCAATAATGTTCAGCAAAGTAAGATCTACAAATAAGTCAACATGACCTAAATGGTCAATTGACCCCTTAAGGAGTTATTGCCCTTTATAGTCAATTTTTAACAATTTTCATTAATTTGGTAAATATATGTAAATTTTTACCAAATATAGTTCTCTGTTACTAATGGGCAAAGTTCATTATAGATATAATTGTAATAAGCAAAATTGTTCAGTAAAGTAAGAACTTCAAACACATCACCATCACCAAAATACAATTTTGTCATGAATCCATTTGTGTCCTTTGTTTAATATGCACATAGACCAAGGTGAGCGACACAGGCTCTTTAGAGCCTCTAGTTGATAAGTAAAAATATGATACGGGAAGGGTTGGGTAAGTGCTGGATCCAAATTCACATGGAAAAAATGTTGTAGGTCATATCTAATTATATAAACAGTAGTCCAAATAATTATGACATCTTGGAAGGCTATTTTAAATTTTGCTTTGACCCCTTCCGTCAATGAAAGGCGTAAAAGAAAAAAATACAATAGCCTTTCAAGACATCATATCATAGTTTTTAGGACTAATATACATGGGTAAACCTACAAAAATGTACTTTTTAGTCAGGAATTTGTTAGAGCTAAGCTTTTAAATACGCTTCTCTTGGTTACGACTGCATATTGTATAAACATTTATTACTGAGTAAATCCAGGAATTCCAGAAAATTTTGGCAATGGTGAAGATATTTTCATGGAACTTTTATTTCACAAATGATGTCTTTCATAAGGCTTATTTCTGGAATAGCATTGTTTTGTCAATAATAATAAAATCACTAATCTGTCATTAATCAATCACTAATCCATCAGTAATCGGTCTTAAATCGATCAGTAATCTAATCAATCACTAATCGATCAAACTCCTGAGAGAGTTTGATCGATTACTGATCGATGACTTCAAGTCATCAATCGAGTACTGATCAAATATGATCGATTAGTGTTCGATTACCGATCTGATCGATTAGTTAAGTCTGGATATATATTAAAATTTATCACCTTTGTAGTCAATGTAAAGTAAAATGCTTGAATAATTAGATCATATCATTGACTAATAATGCGCAGAATAATATAAGAAAATGTGGTATGAGTGCCAATAAAAAAACTCTCCATCTAAGTCACTATTCGTAAAAGTAAACCATCATAGGCCAAAGTACGGTCTTCAACACGGAGCATTGGCTCACACTGAACAACAAACTATAAAGGTCCCCAAAAACGATATTCATGTTACAACTAGTATATATATTACAAATAAAATTTAGTAAATTGAGGTTATACCGAAGAAAATTCATTTTAAAGCAGAAAGAACATTTTGTCTATTTGACTCAGAGGTTTCACAATTGTATGACCAATTGTGAAACCTCTGAGTCAAATAGACAAAATGTTCTTTCTGCTTTAAAATGAAATTTCTTCGGTATAACCTCAATTTACTAAATTTTATTTGTAATATATATACTAGTTGTAACATGAATATCGTTTTTGGGGACCTTTATAGTATTATTTTTTATCTTTCAATTTAAATTATGACTATATACTAAACTATATCTATTCTTTTTGTTAAATTATATACTTTTATGATGCAAGAATCAGTCTTAATTTATGTATAATTGCACTTCAAGTATTCCCTTATTTCTATGCATATTTATTATAATGATTTGGCCATGTATGTATGTTTCTTTTTTTTTTTGTCTACTAGTAAATCACATTCGAAATGAATGACAGACGGACATATATACAAAACTTAATGAATAATTGAAATCAAGATATTTGCGTTATAACGCAAAGGTTTGCGTTATATCGCAAACATAGGAAGAACAAGAATGTGTCCTCAGTACACGAATGCCCCACTCGCACTTTCATTTTCTATGTTCAGTGGACCGTGACATTGGGATAAAAAGCCTTATTTGGCATTAAAATAAGAAAGATCATATCATAGGGAACATATGTGTACTAAGTTTGAAGTTGATTGGACTTCAACTTCATCAAAAACTACCTTGAACAAAAACTTTAACCTGAAGCGGGACAGACGGACGAACGGACGGACGGACGGCCGAACGGACGCACAGACCAGAAAACATAATGCCCAGTGGCGGATGCAGAAATTTTCATAAGTGGGGGCCCACTGACTGACCTAAGAGGGGGCCCGCTCCAGTCACGCTTCAGTGATTCCCTATATAAGCAACCAAATTTTTTCCCAAAAAGGGGGGGCCCGGGCCCTCTGCCCCCCCTAAATCCGCCTATGATGCCCCTCTACTATCGTAGGTGGGGCATAAAAATTAAAAAAAAATGTGTGACGCTAATACGCTTCCGTATAACACTGTTAATGGCTGTCGTAGCTTGTTTAGCACTCAATAGGAGACCTAGGTCGATACTGACTGCCTTCAACTTTGACACGAAGTTTAGAGAAATGGGAAAGAGCGGAAGAACAATCATACGGACCTCTAATACAAATGTGATTGGTCTGTGTGATCGCTTCTTTAAATATATGACACATTGAAGCGATTTGTGATTGCAGATGGGGAACATAAGCAGTGTAAAGGCTGGGCGGAGATTTTCACCTATTCACTAACTATGTGTCTGTTTTCACCAACAATTTGTTAACTATTAACTGCTGTACATGCAGTTACCAGATGAGACACAACTTTGTCTCTGTTTGGAGTAGGTAAACACACTGTTTACAAGATTTTGAAGGACACGCACGACTATTTCAGTGGTTTTTAGAGTTTCGGTGATATTGACAAAGATAAACCCCCTGCTTGGGCATGAACGTTAATTTCAAAGCTTTATGATCAGAAACTCTCTCTAAAACTTGCCACTAGTAAAGATGTAAGTTTATTCGGGTCACCTCCCTGTGAGGCGGCGGTGAAACAGCATGTTTCCGTACTTCGTTTCAAACTAAAAATTTGGACCGCATTACACATTGCTAATCCTCTATTCCGTCAATTTTACAATACGGTTGGTGAAAGTTATATGATTCATTACACCCCGTTTATTTTAAATGGCATATATATGTCAGCAGATTTCCTGCAGGATCTTGTGTTTTGATTGAAGGGAAAATCTCCATTTAAAAAAGGCAGGTGTTTGTTCACAACAAAACCCTACATGTACGGAGCTTTGCTACTGTAAAGGGTCAGTATTATGTAGAAATTTTAAATCATGTTTCTTGACAGATGAACCAGAAGATACTCCTGGTATAATTCTGTTGTGTGGATCTCTTTGATTAGATTTTTGAATTGTAACTGTTCTCGAGGTATTGAGCGCTTTTTGGTTTTAATGAATTATATGAATGAGCTTAGGCAAAATACGCCTTCATTATCTAGAAGGCTTCTTCCGGTAATATAATAATATTTATCTTTTATTGCTGAGGTTGAATGTCAGCCGGCAAAGTTACTATTGTAACTTTAACAGTAATTGTGTAGAATAGATCAAGTGTTTGAAAAATGCCAATTACAAGAATAAATCGATTTCCTAAGTATTTTTTTTTTTACATTTTCGAGATAATGCATTATTAATTGATTTGAAAACATGTCTGTATCTGAAATTTAACCTAAATTGGTGTATATATCTTCAAATTTTAAAAGTATGGAAGAAAAAAAGGAAAACAAAGAATTTGATCTTTTGACCTTATTTCATGCAAAACTGTTACCACATTTCTTTTTGACGACATCGATATTATAAAAGTACTCATTTATCCGCATCCAATGATATATAATATAGTCATATAGTATGTTTGACGATTAAATATATAAAATATTGGGTCTGGTCACCGTACTATATGGGAAACAGCTCGCCTAGACGATTGCAGCAAAGTTTTATTATCAAATAATTCAACTGTCCTCAAATCTCTTTGCCAGCACACCAAGACCGCTGCAGCATACATGTCTTACAAACATATCTACAATGAGAAACAATGAAATAGAATCTTTAATATCACAAAACCATAATTTCATAATGTTCTTTGTAACATCTGCAGAAAAAGCATAATGCATTTACAATATTATAAGCTTACACAAAACATGTACACAGGGGTGAGGGGGTGGGGGAAACTTCACTGCACTAAGACTGAGCTTCGAATGATCAAGCTATGAAAATGTTTTTCAATGTTAACTTTTACCGCGAATGACCAGTCCGTGCTATCATACAAAGAACTTTAAACTCTTAACTTTGTTAAGGTGACTTATTGTTATGCTAAAATAATTTAAATATTATTGTAAACATAAACACATGTTCCCAAAATAACAACAAAACTTAATGAACCTTTATTTTCATGTCAGGGCCTTTTAAAGCAGACTACGCGGTATGGGGTTTTCTCACTGTTGAAGGCTGTACTATTGCCTACAATACTAACATCCACTTCATTGAACATTATTGGATACTAGTAGTTGTCTCCTTGGCAATCATACCACTTCTCTTTATTTTCATATTAACCAGGAAAACTTTACATTCAGACAAGGAAAATGAGGTCAAGGTCAGATAGGCCTGCCAGACTGACATGTACACCTTACAATCATTCCATACACCAAATAAAGTTGAAGTTCTGCTTACAGTATCTGGGAAGCGGATCTAATGATGAGGTTAAGGTCAAGTGAACTCTGTCTGAAGAACATATAGACATCGCAATGACCAATATATCAAATCCTATTACTCATCATTGAGAAATTCAATTACATAAAACTTTTTAGAGAGGTTGATGAACCATAACTAGAGGCTCTCAAGATCCTCAAATCTCTTTGCCAGCACACCAAGACCGCTGCAGCATACATGTCTTACAAACATATCTACAATGAGAAACAATGAAATAGAATCTTTAATATCACAAAACCATAATTTCATAATGTTCTTTGTAACATCTGCAGAAAAAGCATAATGCATTTACAATATTATAAGCTTACACAAAACATGTACACAGGGGTGAGGGGGTGGGGGAAACTTCACTGCACTAAGACTGAGCTTCGAATGATCAAGCTATGAAAATGTTTTTCAATGTTAACTTTTACCGCGAATGACCAGTCCGTGCTATCATACAAAGAACTTTAAACTCTTAACTTTGTTAAGGTGACTTATTGTTATGCTAAAATAATTTAAATATTATTGTAAACATAAACACATGTTCCCAAAATAACAACAAAACTTAATGAACCTTTATTTTATAAAGCTCAACACAAAACTGAAAGGAAAAAGTTCATAATGAACCGATTTTTGCGGTTTATAGAAACCAAACACAATATTTTCCTAATTCAAGAAGTACACCATTCTAAAGTTTTTTCTATTAAATTTTAGCTATTTTTTTTTTTAAATAATGTATCGGATAGCTTACTTGCTTAATTAACAACGAAGATCAACCCCAAAATACACAACTGGCATTATAACGTGTAGCTATATAAAACTCGCAGGTTTTATTTAAGACCTTGGTGAAATCTGTCGATAGTCAAATGGCAAAGAACTTGAGGTTTGAATCCAAATTTTACCCAAAAAAGTTTTTATGACCCGAATTTTGGTCATAGGAACGGTAAAAAGTTAAACTTGCAGTGCATGTGAATCAGTTTGTGTTTGCTCCGTGTTGAAGGCCTCACTGTGACGGAGATAACAAAAACAATAAAAGCTCTTTTCCGTAGAATTTCCAGGTTAGGTAAGGGTTGAGCCCTTGTTAAACCCTGCCACATTCTTTAGGTGCATGTGACGAAGTCAGGAACCTGTAGTTCTATGGCTGTTGGTTCATGTCTCGTATTTTGTCACAAATAGTTTTTTTTTTATAAATTAGGTCGTTTGAATTGTTTCGTATTTTTCATGTCAGGGCCTTTTAAAGCAGACTACGCGGTATGGGGTTTTCTCACTGTTGAAGGCTGTACTATTGCCTACAATACTAACATCCACTTCATTGAACATTATTGGATACTAGTAGTTGTCTCCTTGGCAATCATACCACTTCTCTTTATTTTCATATTAACCAGGAAAACTTTACATTCAGACAAGGAAAATGAGGTCAAGGTCAGATAGGCCTGCCAGACTGATATGTACACCTTACAATCATTCCATACACCAAATAAAGTTGAAGTTCTGCTTACAGTATCTGGGAAGCGGATCTAATGATGAGGTTGAGGTCAAGTGAACTCTGTCTGAAGAACATATAGACATCGCAATGACCAATATATCAAATCCTATTACTCATCATTGAGAAATTCAATTACATAAAACTTTTTAGAGAGGTTGATGAACCATAACTAGAGGCTCTCAAGAGCCTGTATCGCTCACCTGACTCTACTTGGGTTTTTGAAATCATAAAAAAGAGATAAAATTTGGTTTAATATTGCATTCCATTCTGTGGATTTTTTTGTATGTACTTCTCATGGGGTCCTATGATAAACCAAGTCCCCCGCTGGCGGCCATCTTGGATGATGGATCAGCTACAAAGTAAAAACACTAGGAATATTAATGCTAGGGTTGGTTTCATTCCATTCAGTTGTTCTCTGAAAGAAGAAATTTGCATGTATTTCCCTTAGGGCCCTATGTTAAACGAAGTCCGCCCACTGGCGGCCACCTTGGATGTTGGATCATCGACAAAGTAACAACACTTGGTTCAGCACCTTATAAGGAATATTCATGCTAAGTTGGGTTTCATTCCATTCAGTGGTTCTCTAAAATAAGACATTTGTATGCATTTCCCTTGGGTCCTATGTTAAACAAGTCCCCCGCTGGTGGCCATCTTGGAAGATGGATCGGCTAAAAAGTAACAACACTTGGTCCGCACTTCATAAGGAACATTCATGTTATGTTTGGTTCGATTCCATTCAGTGGTTCCTTAGAAGAAGTTCAAAATGTAAAAAGTAAACGATGAGGACAGACGACGGATGCCAATTAAGTGATAAGAAAAGCTCAATTGGCCTTTCGGGCCAGGTCAGCTAAAATGAGATCAAAGACAACAGACATGTGACAGACGGAAACTTCCAAATATGGCATCTGAAGCTTTTGTGGCAGGTGAGACAAAACATTTAATATAAATATCATTAATAACAAAGAATAGCAAGAAAATTGCATCACATATTATTTAAATGCTGAATGGAATTAATGGTATGTATCCTCCAAGCCTATCAATTTCTGAAATATAAAGCATAATACAAATAGCTTCTGCCGCCGCCAGATCCCTATGTCTTGCATTCTGAAGCTTTTGTGGCAGGTGAGACAAAAACATTTATTATAAATATCATTAATAACAAAGAATAACAAGAAAATTGCATCACATATTTTAATGCTGAATGGATTTCAAATGTAAAAAGTTCGACAAATTCAAAATCACAATATTGCAAAATTTAAGACACTGTTACACAGCATAGGGAGATCATAGGTTTAATCTCAAAACATATAAAATTGTAAGAATTCTACTTCCATTTAAACATTAAAACTGTACGCCCATTTAAGAATTCAAAATATACCCACTTTTTACACCACCCTTAATGTTTATTATCTAGTCAAGAACTATGTTTACAATTTTGTTTTCATATTATTTTTTTTTTGTTATTGTTTTTCTCCACATTTTCTTTCTTACAGAGCTCTAGATAATAAAAAAAAACTATTAGTTATTACTTTATAATATGGTACAAAAATCATCCATACAAATCGATTTGGTTTGACCACAGATGACTTTAAAAATGTTCATATCATTGAAAAAGCTCCAAATTATCTCCCTATAGTGCAAAAATGTCATCTTTTTTACGTTTAAATTGAAATATATATATATATTTTATTATTGTTTTGAAACAAGCTGTACACATAAACTAAATAATTTTAAAATTTATATAATAAGTGATTCTGTAATCTAGTTCTTTTTTATTTCAATATTACCAATATTTCTCCTATTAGTTCAACAGAAAAAAAGGACATTAACAAAAATGTATACTTCTTTCGGAGGCAGATTGTGAGCTTAAATGAACGGTGACCCCATATCTTATTTTATATTTCTATTAGGTATAAGATAAAGTTTGATCATAGAGCTCTGAGGGATACGATTGACATTGTTTTTATTGACACATGTATACATGTAGCTAGATAATATTATTTTCAAAACTAATTCAACTGCACATGTAAAATGTAATTTACGTAATATGAATAGTTACAAAATAGCCAATCCCGGGTAAAAGTGTATGAACAATGTACTTAGACCTATTGTGTTTTATTTTTGTACAATAAATTCCAAGTTTACTTTCCACAGCAGTTATTGAGACTCAGCGTGAGAGAAGGTAGTCACTTCGTATCTTAATCATTAGTCCAAATAATTATCCCGTCTGGCAAGGCTATTTTAATTTTTTTTCTGGGACGCCTTCCTACAACTTCGTAGAGAACCTGAGATCACTTCCAGTTTCTGGCAGTGATTCGTGTTGCTTAGTCTTAAGTTTCTAGATTGTGTCTTGTGAACTATTATTTGTCTATTTGTCTTTTTATATTTTAGCCATGGCGTTGTGAGTTTATTTTGGACTATGAGTTTGATTGTCCCTCAAGTATCCTTCACTCCTCTTTTCTCTTACTTACATGTATCATTAATAGAAAAAGACTACTTAATTATCACCTATTTTCATACTTTAATTCTAGGAGGAACCCACAGGCACTTGTTTCTGTCAATGTGGGGTTTACTATCCATACCAGTACAAAAAAAACACAAGATAGCTAACGGAAATTTTCAATGTGTTCGCTTCAACCAATATGTTTTTAATTTCCCTTGATTTTTTCACAAATAAAAGTACACCAGTCTGTCGGTAATTGATTTATCTTTACAATGAAACAACATTCACTTACCTTGAGAATACCCCTCAAACAGAATAACACACTTCAGATGAGAATTGTTGACCTTTTTCCAGACCATTGAATTTGTAAGGACTTAACTTCCGGTAAACTTAGGAAGTTAATATAACTGTGCAATCCCATTGGTTTAAGTCATCTGGTTACCTGTTTATTTATACTAGTTACCAGTAACCAGAAAAATGTGACCAATGGGATTACACAGTTACATTAACTTCCTAAGTTTACCGGAAGTTAAGTCCTTACAAATTCAATGGTCTGGAAAAAGGTCAATAATTCTCATCTAAAGTGTGTTATTCTGTTTGAGGGGTATTCTCAAGGTACGTGAAAGTTGTTTTATTGTAAAGATAAATCAATTACCGACAGACTGGTGTACTTTTATTTGTGAAAAAATCAAGGGAAATTAAAAAAATATTGGTTGAAGCGAACACATTGAAAATTTCCGTTAGCTACCTTGTGTTTTTTTGTACTGGTATGGATAGTAAACCCCACATTGACAGAAACAAGTGCCTGTGGAGGAACCCCATTCCTAACTCTTTTAAATGTTTAATTTCCTTTGGGTCAGTTGTCATGACTCCTTTCCGTACATATTCCTCGGTTTAAATTGCGATCGTTTTTAATATAATACGATGTTTATCGACAGAACAAGTTAATTATTCTCGAAGTCATTTAGAATTGACGGAAGTTACTTCCGGAAGGGAGACAACTCGAAACGATAATATGAAAGACTCCATTTCGCTTGAAGGGGTGTTGTAGTTATAAAATACATTTATTTTAATTTATATGATGCATATGCAACAACAATAACCCCCAATAGCAGACATACAAAGAAAGGATCCCATGAGTTTTAAATTATTCAGTTGAGTGGGGAATCCAGAGCAACCATTCAATCTATATTATAGCTAATACCCCTTGAAGTCCAGAAAACTATACGCATGCGCATAATTACCTACACAAATCCTGGAGCAAGAACGTATATTAAATTTCAATTAAACGACCTAGATGTTCTCTATTTCTTTATGGAAGTACAATATCAAATATCAGTTTAATAACGGTGACATATAAGAAAAACTCCACTTCAGTTCTTATATGACAGAAATAGATTTATCGGAATTCAGAGAACTCTCGCTTTTTTTTATCAAAACTGGGGACTTCCCTCTGACGTGTTTCATAAAAAGATTAAATATAAATACCGCTTAATTCTGATTTTCCGTGTTGTTAAAAAACACGCTTATAAGTAAAGGGAAATATCAAACATGAAGATTATGAAAAGAGCATTATAGGAAAGTTGTTTAAGTTCAATCCCTTTGTTTGTTTTTACCTTTTAAAGCAAGACAATTATGAGAATCTGAGATGTTCCTTAATATTTAGAATAAAACGGTTGACGTGATGGCATTGTCCTGAGCCACTGGTATAAATCTAGATTGCTTGAAAGCAATCGTATCCCAAAAAATCCTATATTAGAAAAAAAAGTTGATTTAGACCCGCGAGCACCCTTAAGAGAGAAAAATACATGTAATAAGAAAGGACATCAGACAGCTACCCATGAAACTCTTGTCTTGGGACGGGCACATTCAGATATTATTAGAATTTTCAGATTGCTATCATAGAACACTGTGGACAGTTAGCTATAGAAATTGCCCTTAAAGAGCTATGAGATGCACCAACATTGTACTAAAAGAATATAAATATGACCAGGAGTCTAGTACACAAGACACATTGTACAAAATTAATGCTTATGATGACTAAAGGAGAAGGGCCATTTAAAGGTAGTACCAAAACACCTTGTCTAAAATTGATATGACTCATTTAATCTTCATAAAACTTTGACAAAATATTAACTTTGACCCTTTGACAAAACTAATATATAAAAATTTCCAAAAACTTGTACCACACATTTTCTCTTAAAAAAATCATTGGACATATAGCAGTTTGACAAACATTAATTTTGATCATATTGAGAAGCTTCATTTATGTTTCCTTAACAATACAATGTGATTAAAAAGCTGGTTCTACAGAGTTATCTCCCTGTACAGAGTTAGGCGCACATGACTTCGAGACCCTGTTTTGTCCACAAAAAAATAAGTTTTTGAAAAAGATTCCAAATTCGCACATGCTTGGGATTGCATAAAATCAAGAAATATAAATGAATAACACAAGATTATTTATGCTAGCCTATGACGACACTATTACCTCATATGTACCATTTTATAAAAACAAAGAAAACTGCAAGCTTTATGAATTTTCTCATTATTTATATTTTCAGAAACATCATGCGTTGGGAAGAAACAAAATTAATAATTTGAGAGAAGTTTTATCATAACCATTCACATATATATTCTAACCAAATATTAAGTTGTTTCCCTATCTTATGTTATTTAAAAATTGAAATAAAAACAAGTTAAATCAAGAAATTGGACAACATATTATGAATTTGGTTTTAGGTTTCCTGCATTTTAAGTTGCAAAATAATCTAATTTTCATCAGGTCTTGTGCAAGATTATTTATTTGCATGCATCTCTTACGATTTTCATTTCAAAATACGTTTGGCCCTTCCACCTAAAAAAAACCATTAGAGCTAATTTCCTACAGCATGTAAATTAAGCTAGACTTGGGTTGGCTCGCTTTCTGTGTTTGTATAAATGTTTGCTCAAGAGCATGCTGAGGCCGATTTAGAGCCCCCCTTTTTCTTGTAAAAATTTGGTTGATTATATAGGGAATCACTGAAGCATGACCGGAGCAAGCCCCCTCTTTAGGCAGTCAGTGGGCCCCCACTTGTGAAAAATTCTGGATCCGCCACTGGCATTGGAATTTAATTGACATGTGCATACAATATTACTAGGCGGAGTTAATCCTGTATACACTTTATTTCACATTATCAAATAATCAAATTCAACGTTTATATAAACGTCAAAGCAAGCAAGCCACCAAAGTCTTAATTTAGGAAATTA
This sequence comes from Mytilus galloprovincialis, assembly GCF_965363235.1. NCBI lineage: Eukaryota > Metazoa > Mollusca > Bivalvia > Mytilida > Mytilidae > Mytilus > Mytilus galloprovincialis. The sequence goes on along the minus strand of NC_134850.1, from coordinate 55,854,784 downwards.
GCTAAAACAATAAACAAAATTGTCACAACATTGGATGTTGCCATGGTAAATGTTCCCTTTTATCTAATAAACTCACTGTTAATATGCATTTGTCACTGAATCTTCGTAAAATATAGTCTGTTATCCAGGAGCAATATAAAGTATTTATACGTCTTTCTCGTACATCGAGAAATATAATATGGCTGACGATTGAAGCGCGCGAAACAGGACAGCCCGGGGCTAAATGTGACCAAAATTTTTCTTAATTATTACTCTTGATTTCAACCAAATTGATTAATAAAAAATACAGAAACAAACATTTTTGCTCAAACATATTTTTAAATTTTTTTTAAATCATTTCCTTTCTTTTTTTTTTATCGAAAAGATAATCTCGATTTGACCTTGAACTGTACACACACAGCTCACCTCTGGCGTGTTTGTTCGTCGGTGGTGAGCCAGCCTGAAGAGGTCCATTTCTTTTTTTTTTTTTTGCATTGGGAAGATCTTCTGTTCCTCTTCTATCTCTTTTTTTTCAAATATGTAGTTTAGATGGCAGAAGCATATAACAAGTATGGTGTCGTTTAGACATTAATAAATTTATGAATACAGATATAGTAGATTGTGAGCTGGTGTGATTAACGGTTTTTATGGTATTGCAGCCTTAGGGAGAACATCCCTGTAGGGACGATAACCTGGATAAATATAAAAACTACATGAACAATCAAAGAAAGGGGTCAATTTTGTGATATTCTGGGAGGTGGGAGGGCGCAGGATAAAAAAAATGCGGATTTATTATACATTTTAATATGTCCCTTAGCATGCACCATGCCTATTTTCAGCTCTCACTAGGCCTCCACATTCTGTTCAAAATCCTCATTTCCTCCACCTCTACCAAAAAAAAGCAAATGACACGAGTTTAAAACGATTGGTAGTTTGTTGCTTATTTTAACCCCCAGGGACAGATATTTCATACATTTTCTGGAAGGACAAGAGTATAAAATTCAGGTATATAATCTTAAGATAAGGAGATGTGGTATGATTGCCAATAACAAAACTATCCATTGGAGTTCAAATTAAGGGGATATAAGGAATTACAGTAACCGTATGGCCTTCAACCATGACTAAAACTCCATACCGTATACTCGGCTCTTTTCTTCCTTACGTTTTCCAGTTTTCATCTTAATCAAGATGATTAATAACTGGTGCATACGTGGTCTATTTTTTTTTAAAACTAGTTGACTTATAATTATATACAAAAAAGGGTGCAACCCGAGAACATATGTAGTGATAAAAACTGTGTACAGGAGATAAAGCTATTTAAATGAGAGCGGAGAGAACTATATATGTGTAAGGATCTGTAAGCTGCTCTCTGAAAGAGTCGACTGCCTGTGTATTTACAGCTGTAGTTGGTAAAAGATTCCATTGCGTTATTTAGTATAGGAAATATCAATATAATGAAATATATATCTCTGATTTATGTAGTCTAACGTAATCAGAGATCCATATTTTAATTGGATTGGAGGGGGGATGAAAATCTGTATACGAGTCTTTGGGTGTATAAATATGTCTGAAATGTGAGAATGACGTTTTCGGATTCTTGAACTGATGGGATGAGAATTGTGCTAGCTGGTAAAGCAACAACATGATGTGTGATCGTGTACATCATAACCAGACATGCACGTAATCTGTGTCAGTGGCGGATCCAGCCATTTAAAAAAGGGGGTTCCCAACCCAGGACAAAAAGGGGCCGGGTTCCAACTATATGTTCCCATTCAAATGCATTGATCGGCCAAAAAAAAGGGGGTTGCAACCCCCCCCCCCCCCCCCTTTTGGATCCGCCACTGTGTGTTGTGTTAATTGTGGCCAGTTGCGTGTATTGAGCATATTAGATACGGCCGATACACTGCTAGTGTTATGATACCTGTTGCAGGCATTCCGAGCAGAACTCCTTTGGACCACTTTATCTTCGAGATAGATTCTGAAGTGTGACTTTATTACTATGTAAACAAAATACAAAGAGACTTAAATGAAAATCACTTTATAAAAAGAAGAAATATCAGAAGTCTATTACAGTCTAGTAATGGACTTCTGGTAATATGCATAGAATTCTATCTACACGTGTGGTTTTTCGCATATACAAAAATTATCTTTATTACATTCTTCGTCGTTCCACAATCCGTTATAATACGCAGATGTATCCATACAATCTTCTAAAGATGTCATCTGATTCGGTTCACCAGGATACCACAGGTTGATGGAAATCTTTTGGCCTGTAGAAGCCCACTCCCATATACCCTCAGCTGCATCATCTACTCCATCTAACCAGTACCCTCCTGTTAAAAAAGTTATAATGTGATATTGATACCAATAAAAAGAACATACATGTTTAACGCTTGAGAAAACGTTAGGCAGATTCATTGTGACTTGGATGGAGAGTTTCCTCATTGGCACTCATACCACTTCTTATATTTATAAGACGTTTGTCAGGAATGTTAGTGACCGGGATTGTAGTTGGTTGTCAGCGAAAAGTCCGTGTGTAAATGTAAGTTCATTATGTACACCAGGTTAAATATACTGTTCCTAGTGTATACGACTATGTGGGGGTGTAGTCTTCTTGTCAATATGAAATTTCAATATGTGTATTAACTCATCCTTGATACACCCGAATGCATTCTTATATATTGTATAAATATTTATCATATATTTAGGATAACCAACTTACCAGGCATATTCTGAATCATGCCATTAATGAAGTCCTTTTCGGAACCAGATTGAACAGTAGCTAGGTGTGCTCCATGAGATCTACAATAAGTCTGAAGAATATAAAATATAAAAATTAGCACTTCACTAAATATATTTTTATGTATAGCACAAGTATTAATTCATGAAACATGAAATTGATGAGAATTAATTGAGTCTAAAAAGCATCACACAGTACAGTAAGCTCACTTAAAGCGTGTTCCAAATTTCGGGAACATCCGATTTGTAGATCGTGCGTAAAATGCGACCTGGCACATTTGTTTTTTTGGGGGGACGGACTGACTGACGGACTCACAGAAACATGGATTATTGTAAGGACGGATAGAAATACGGGCGGACATACGCAGATCCACTTCATTTGGCTCGGGGCTATCATAAACCAAAGGGGATCTTCTAAGGTATAGCGTCTATAAAAAAAATCAAGGGACTAAATATGGCAAGCCGTTCTCGTCAAAACTATGTTTAAACCCTTTTTTCGAAAAAAAATACACACTGAGATTTAAAAACCTAAAATAACACACTGAGAAATCGAAATTACACACTGAGATTTAAAAAAATAAAAAAACACACTGAGAATTCAAAATTACACACTGAGATTTTAAAAAGACACACTGAGATGAAATAAATTGAAAAACACACACTGAGAATTGTTAATTACACACTGAGATTTCAAAAATACACACTGAGATTAATTTGCAAATTACTAATGAATATTCATGAGATGAATAATTCAACAGATTAATATCTTGATCTGAAGAACTCTTGTCATTATAATGAAATGCGATTCCTTTAACCAACATTCGTAATAAATTTCAAGACTTAACATCGGTCATATTCATAAGTTTGTTGCCCATTATTCAGATCATTACTACCAGTAATTAAACATGTGTCCCTTTTCAAAAGTTTTCCAACTGTTTCCCTGATTTCGCCAGTTAATCTTTTATATTTTTGTTACGTTTATATGCTATAATAGACACTTGAGTAAAAATTTCACTGCATTCTTTTGCAGATTGTTCCAATGTTTTCTTATAATTTTGATAAAGTTTTTCACCATTTGGTTATATTTTGTAATAAGAGTAAGTAGGTATCTTCCTTGTTCTTATATTTCTAAAGTTTTTTTTATTAATAATTTGGAACCAAATCGAAGGACTAACGAGTTTTGTCCCCTTGTTGTTTTAAGCTTGTAATAGATTCAGATTAAGTATGCTAATTAGATATTTGCGCATAAAAAGTGCGCACAAATCTCAGTGTGTAATTTTAAATTCTCAGTGTGTAATTTTAAATTCTCAGTGTGTAATTTCAAATTCTCAGTGTGTGTTTTCAGTTTATTTATTCTCAGTGTGTCTTTTTGAAATCTCAGTGTGTAATTTTCAATTCTCAGTGTGTAATTTTCAATTCTCAGTGTGCGTTTTTCATTTTTGTAATCTCAGTGCGTCTTCATGAAACCTCAGTGTGTAATTTTTAATTCTCAGTGTGTAATTTTCAATTCTCAGTGTGTAATTTTCAATTCTCAGTGTGCGTTTTGAAGTTTTTAAATCTCAGTGTGCTTTGTTGTAATTCTCAGTGTGTAAATTTTACGAAAAATGGTTTAAACATAGTTTTGACGAGAACGGCTTGCCATAACTAAATCCTTAATTTGGATGTTGTTAATATATGCATACTACATAGATACTTTGTTTCTATTCTTTGTGTTAGATGTTTGGTGCATTGTGTCGATCAGATGAGTCACTGATTTTTACAGTTTGTTCTTATGGTGTGCTGTTACATCATTGTCCAGGGTGACGGTGAGACAGGCGTTTGCAAACATGTTTAGATTGCTATTCGGTATGAGTTGTTGAATTGAAGGTCGTACGGTCAATATAGTTGCTGATATCTACCTCATTTTTTCTCTGGTGGATAGTTTTCACGGAAGATAAATACAAAGAAACTGCCCGCAGCCTTACTAAAAGAAACTCATAAAAAATAGATTAATGAAAACTCCAATATTTAGCTTCACGAGAAGAAACTAAATCATAGAAGTCTAAGGAAAAAGATAGAAAGAAAGAAACTCACGGAAGAATCAATCCATGTCGACAGCGACCTGTGGAACAAATAACACGAAGAGCTGAATCTAATCCAGCCGAATGGACATATACTGTGTACGGAATCTGAAAACAGGCCACACCTGTAGTAATTATTGAACAACAAAAACCCCACTATGGTAAAAAAATAAACTGATACAATTAAAGGTGTCAGTCATTATATTTTTTTATATCAAATGCCCACAAACTATTAAATGCGTTCTCCATATGTTTTCTAGACTAATTTCTTATTTGCACCAGTCAGGAGCCTATAGTTCAGTGGTTGTCCTCGGTTCATTTATGTCTGTTATATTTGTTTTTCGTAAATTGTTTTGTTATACATTAGACGGTTGGTTTTCTCAATTGATTTGTTTCATATCTTTCATGGCGGGGCCTTTTATAGCCGACTAAACGGTATGGGTTTTTCGTATATGGTTGCCTATGATTGCTTACATCCACTTCATTTGAACTCTGATGGAAAGTTGTCTCATTGGCAGTCCTACTACATTAACAGTCTACTAACTATATCGGCAATATTTGACTTTACTAGATCTTGTCCTGCAGATAAATTTGTGATTTACAGCGATCATTTATCTATATTGATTTAAATCATACAAAAAACAAGAATGTGTCCTCAGTACACGAATGCCCCACTCGCACTATTATTTTCTATGTTCAGTGGACCGTGAAATTGGGGTAAAATCTCTAATTTGGCATTAAAATTAGAAAGATCATATCATAGGGAACATGTGTACCAAGTTTGAAGTTGATTGGACTTCAACTTCATCAAAAACTACCTCGACCAAAAACTTTAACCTGAAGCGGGACAGACGGACGGACGGACGGACGAACGAACGGACGCACAGACCAGAAAACATAATGCCCCTCTACTATCGTAGGTGGGGCATAAAAATGTTTCTCTCTAAATATCATAGTTAGTATGATAATAGGCAATTTAGACTATGCATACTGGTTGGAAGGCCGGTTCATAATAAACTCATGTTGACTTATATGTTGATCTTACTGTGCTGCATATTATTGCTGCTTAGTGTTTATCTCTCTTTCTATAATACTATTTAAATCACCAAATACAGAGGCAGCAACCCAACAACGGACTGTCCGATTTTCTGAAAATTTCAGGGCTGATATTTCTTGACCTGATGAACAATTTTACACATGTCGGGTTTGCTTTAAATGCTTTGGGCCAGGTGAGCTAAAAAGACATACTGTCTTTCGGTTTCAACATTTCAATTGAAAGCTGTCTCACTTAAGTATACACTCCCGTCCCTTTTACCAACTTTTAAACAATCAGAAGAAACACTTGCCCATGTGGCTCCACTTTTTAAAATTATCCTCGAAAATAAATCTGTTCAGATTTGACATTGGTAAATATAACAAACAAAAAAAAAAATGTTCAGATTTGAAAACGGTAAATATAACAAGTATCTTTACTTAAAAAATCCATACATACCAACAGTCAATACCAAAAATAGAGTAACACATACAGATTTCATGTCAAATCCCGATGTGTCTCTTTACTGTTTTGAATTATCAAGATTTTTATATTTGATTACATAATCTATGGGCCTCTAAGTCTCTGATTAGTTTGACCCTTTTATTTGATCTGCACGGAAATAGAACAGAGATAAGAGACAATATTGATATGTGTTCCATAGTTGTAAGGGAGATACCATTTGATTTTTATGGGGGGGCTAGGATGAAAAATTTTGTCCTGCTTTTTTTTTAGTTCTAATCTCTGTCCTGCCTTTTTATTTCTTACTCTATTCGGTCCTGCCTTTTTTTTTACTAGTTTATCCTGACTTTTTTTACACAAATTGTCATCCTGCCTTTTTTTTTACCAAGTTGCTCATCCTGCCTTTTTTTTTACTCAAAACTCCTGTCCTGCCTATTTTTTTCAAATTTCATCCTAGCCCCCCCATAAAAATCAAATGGTAGCTCCCTAACATGTGTAAAGAATCTTAAATCGGTCAATAGTTATACGAAGAAAATTGAAAATGGAAATAGGGAATGTGTCAACTGAGAGACAACAAACCGACCATAACAACCGAAATATATAGGAGGGGATGTGCATACATTTTTCTGTTTATACCACCTTGGTTATTGTAGGAATGATTTGTTGGAGGAGTCCTTAAGCAAGTGTTTAGTTCAGTGGCGCAGAGGGCGTATAGTCACCATTGAATGGGATTACATTTGAATGTTTAAAAATGTATTGCTATCTCCACTCGGTAGTTATTAATCTTTTATCTGAAATTACGCTCCCATTTTGGAACAGCCCCTGCTAGCGGTGGGATAACCGATGAATCGAAAGTATAGACAATAACATTTCTTGCGTTTTAGATGGGTCCTAATGTAAAATTGTGTGTGTGAGGTCCCAAAGTTAAGTCAAAACAATTTAGTATACTGCTTGTCGATCTCCATAACCATGCTGAATAAAACACCAATTATAATTGATACATAATTTCAATAATATTTTGTTAATATGTGCAAAAAGGTAATTGCTAGTATAACCTCTTTGATCTGTGTTAAGTAAGATATTCATGTCAATGCATATCTAATAAAAGGTTGATCCATTTAAAACATTTTAATTATTATATAATTTTGATGTGATTATTTTGTTCAGGTTTGTGAACTTGAAACGTTTCAAAATTTTTATAAGTATATTGGTACATGTAGGAGATAAATTTTATCAAGACAAATCTATCTACAACCTCTTTGCTTTCAGTGTTCTGTTAACTATCTTTACAGTTATTGGAACAAAGATTGTAATAGGACATGCCAATTGATAGGATAATGTTGCATACTTACAATGCTTACCGTAGTTAAGTTTTTCAGTCTCTTCAGAAAATCACAGAGAGGGGCATGCTTAATGTTTTTGGCTAAATCAAAAATATGCCAAAGCCTTAACCGGCCATTTTCTTGGCGACTTTGATATATATTTTAATGATATTAAAGCTCAAACTAGAGGCTCTAAAAAGCATGTTTCGCTCACTGTGGTCTATGTAATGTACTTCTCATCAACGTTATAATTATATTTTTATTTTATTTAAAGAGGGTTACACAGTTAGCTATAACTTTAATCTTCCCTCAAGCCCTCATGATATACAATGAAATATTATTAACAAACAATTATAAAATATCAAACAAACACACATATGAAAAAATGAAATAAAAAATTGTTATGAAAAAATAATACAATTTTCAAACTGACAGGTAAAAATGACAAATTCACATAGCATGTATAGTATTGGCATCATTCAAATTACCGCAAAAATATCTTAAATAAATTTCTTTTCGTTATAAGGCTTAACGAATACCGTTATGCGTAGTAATTTGTACGGGTGGTTCACCAGTGCATACGGGTGGATTCACCCGTGCATACCTAAGCGGGAATTAAATAATTCGACGGTTTGCATTCAATCAGTCTACACGTTTAATTCAATTGCTGTTAAGGTCTGTTCTAGTAACTTTTAATTTTGTTTTTGTAAAAAAAAAAAAAAAAAATAGGTACTGTCTTTCACACGTATAAGATTATTCTTATAGAATTGTACAATTCAATAGATGCACATGACTGTATACTGTCCAAAGTTACAGTATTTATTCAATTTTCTTTTTTCGTTCATTTACATGTAGTTGTGAATTGTTTCTAATTTTTGTAATTATATTTTGTAGATTGTTCAGGCTGTTGATCATACTTCTAGTGAAGAGAATGTGATAAGGACTGTTTTTTGCGTAACAGCTGCCATTCTAAATTTTTGTTCACATGTTGTTATTAAAATAAATAAATAAAGTTATCCAATTCTTGAACCAATACATGTATATATCATTAACTAAGTGTTCTGTGCACCATTTTATCATTTTTTACACAAACATATCTTATAATCGTCATTTTGTTTCAGTCTCTCTATCTGTTATTAGGTCCGAGACCGGACCACACATATAGTCCCTAGTGTTGACAGTGGGTTACTTGCCATTAATTTTTATACCCCTTCCAAATTTATTTCTCCATGTTTAATGCCTCAAATTGCAAGTAGGGGACTGAAATTACTCTTTAAAAAAATTTGGGTCCAGAATTTTAAAGGAAAGTAGTGATTTGGTCCAGCTGAAAAAGATTTAAACTTAGCACTTCAGAAGCTCTCAAATTTAAAGATTTCAAGACGCCCTAAACATAAAATTGTCCATATTTTGAGTTAGAGCCGATGAAGTTTTCTATAATTTTGATATAATTTGTCCCAAAAGTAGTACAACACACTGTAAAAGTTTCTTTGAGAAAGCGCAGGTGGGATTTTTTTTATTTTCATTTATGTTCTAAAAGAAATGCACTAAGAAATAATTGTGGTCTCGGACCATTAAATGATTTTCTTGAATCAAAATTAGAAAATTCTTGATTTTAGAGAGTAAATGAAGTCTAGATGATATTGATGAACATACATGTAAGTAAATAACATGGCCTGTCCAGGACAGATTAGAGTAAATTCTAACACCTTAAAGTTTTTCAATTGAATGACGTTTTACCTGGGAGTTTAGTATTAAATAGGCCGAATGAATTGTAGGACGAAATAAGCATAATCGAACAACTCTTTTTCGTAGAGATACAAAACGTTACCGGTGGCTGAAGGAAAAAAAATGCTTTCGAGTATTGTTAAATTATCGTTTTTCCTCCTAAGCACTGCGATTTTACATGTTTCTGGTCTTTATGAAGATCAAGTTGGAAAATTTGATTGGTAATGTATTTTGTAAAATTGTTCAAAGCCATAAAAAAGTAATATGTGCAACCGTAGAGCAGTTGAAACATTTTGGGGGGAGGGTGTAATATTTGATTAAATCCATTTGTCAGTATAATCAGTTTGTTGGTGGTGGCCTCTGTCTGGTAGAAGCAGTATAGTATGATTTCTCATTTTCCCTTTCAACTCAGCACTATATGTACATGTGTAATCGGGGAGCATGATTTTCATTACAAAATCACCTGTCTCTTAAATTTAGTCCAAATAATTATGACGTCTGACAAGGCTATTTTAATTTTTTTCTGGGACGCCTTCCTACAACAAAATAAAATAGCCTTGCCAGACGTCATAATTATTTGGACTACTGTCTCTTCAGCTGTTCAGTGACCTCTGACAGGCTCTGTTTCACAAGGCAGCTTGTTAACTAACTTAGCTAAAGAAATAGTTTCTTAGCTCAATTGCTTACAGCTGACTAAGTATCTACTATAAGTATCCAGAAAAATAATCCAGACACACTTCCCACACATCAAGAGTCATTATACTACTTTGTATGTTGATGCTTTCAACTATTTATGTCAACACTTCCCTGGCTAGGTAATTCTTTTAACTGTGTGTATTTATTGTTGGGGGAGGATGATTTTCATTGCAAAATTGCTTGTCTCTGTCCTTTGGGACTCTGTATTACAAGGCAGCACATTATTTATGTTATAAGTCATTAAGCAACTGAAAGAAGTACTTTCCTAGCTCAACTGTTTATGGCTGAATAAGTATCAACTATTAGTACCAAAGGAAGTAATCCTGTCACACAGTTTCAGTCATATACTGAACCCAGGGATCTCCTTGGATGAAAATTGAACGATGGAGGAACTTTCACCATTACAAACCGTGTCTACGTTGTACAGTGTAGCGCGATTGGAAGTATTTTATCCCTCCATACAAGGAATGGTGAACATGCTAATTCATTGCTTATTTAACTTATATTTATTTGAATTTAAAGAATAAGAAGTATCAATATTTTCTTTTATTGCCGTTTTTAACCATTCAAATGCCAAGTCTTCATGGTCCCCCTTAGTCGAGAATGACCAAAAGCTGTCATGAAGGTCCCCATGTAGATTTCTTGTATTTTTGATAATTGTTATGGGGGTTAAAAATCATATGATGTGGAGCTTATTTTCATGGACACTGTTTAATTCAAAACCCATTACCGGTATGGCTGATTTGCAGCAACTACAAAACGTACGGGTTATGTAAAAGGTTAAAGAGATTTGTAAAGCAAACGTTGACAAATGAAAAGGTTTTTAATGACTTCATTTGACAAATTGATGCTGTGCAACATGCATCTTTCGAGTCTGAATAGAAACCGGAAACGCAGATGTATCAATTTGATTGTAATATATACGAAATGAATTCGGAATTACGATACGATATTTCTTTACAGGAAATATTTAAGTTTTTACTTTTAAACTTTTAAAGTAATTCTAAATTATAGTTACAGAAGTACTCGAGTTATTTGCGATGAAATAATATTTACAATTTTGCGTCTTATTTTGTACTTCTTAAAAAAGGGGGATGCTGATTGCGTAAGTCAAAATAAAGCACGTGTTCGACTTGTTAAACTGTTTTCTTTGTAACTGGATTATTTTTTTATTTATTTAATCTAAATTATCATAATCATTTGCTGAAACTTAGTTGATTAATTCGACAAATGGATCGTCTATCCTCAGATAGTATTCTCCTGTCTGGTTTGTTGATCTACCTGTACAGTGATCTTGAAGGTCGTGCGCCCTGCGCCTATAGCGCATATTGACCAGAAATGGCGCATAGAGTGACAAATGTAAGCGCCCACGTGGCGCACGATATTTTTCACATCGTTTCGAAACGTTTAGATATCGTCAAATGGATTTCCGATCGTGTTCCGTGCCGCCATTTGTGTGTACACAACTGTATAATGTTGCTCCAATCATAGGAGCACCTATATATATTTTTGGGACGTCTCATTGTTTTCCTATGGTAATAGAACCATGCGGTTTAACGTCTCGGGTGTTTTCCTATGGTAATAATAGAACCATGTGGTTAAACTGATAACCCAAAAAACGTAATTAACCATCATTCATGATATAATTTTTTATAAACAACTTTAAATTTGTGAAATTTGGCTATTACAGACGAGATGTAACTCTAATAATAATCTTTAATTTAGTTTAGCTTGCTATTATTTCGATTGAAAACCCCCGAAGCCTTTTTATGAATATAGTTTTTGTCTCCATAAAAGGCGCTTAACTGTCCTTGTCATGTTTTGGTCTTTGGCCAGTTTTGACATTTTGTAAACATGACCAGCGAATTATTGTTTTGTTCTATCAATTAGTGATACTCTCTACTGTTATTTTTGTCATCGTTATAAAGTAATAATATTAATACATGAAGTGCAGAGGAAGTGCCTGAAATGACCTCTAAAACGGAACGTCTGGAATAAGTATGGTATCGACGAAGACCCAAATTTATTGTTAAAAAAAACCAACATGAACATGAACAAGCCAAGGCAACAGTACCAGTTTAGACATTGTAAATAAAGGTTATCTTTAATATTGTCTGCTTTGGAAGAAATTATTGTATATTCATTGAAATTACAGAATCACAGGAACAATATCCATGATATTATTTAAAATCGTAAAGGTAAGTACCAACACCTCTTTGCCAAAAAATAATGATACTTTTTATTTTTTTACCGAAGTCAATTCAAATGGCCCACTCATTTGACAATATGGCCCATTATTTTTATACGACCGCAAAATTTGAAAAATTTTTCGTCGTATATTGCTATCACGTTGGCGTCGGTGTCGTCGTCGTCGTCGTCGTCCGAATACTTTTAGTTTTCGCACTCTAACTTTAGTAAAAGTGAATGGAAATCTTTGAAATTTTAACACAAGGTTTATGACCACAAAAGGAAGGTTGGTATTGATTTTGGGAGTTTTGGTCTCAACATTTTAGGAATTAGGGGCCAAAAAGGGCCCAAATAAGCATTTTCTTGGTTTTCGCACTATAACTTTAGTTTAAGTTAATAGAAATCTATGAAATTTTGACACAAGGTTTATGACCACAAAAGAACGGTTGGGATTGATTTTGGGAGTTTTGGTTTCAACAGTTTAGGAATTAGGGGCCAAAAAAGGGCCCAAAGAAGCATTATTCTTGGTTTTCGCACAATAACTTTAGTATAAGTAAATAGAAATCAATGAAATTTAAACACAATGTTAATGACTACAAAAGGAAGGTTGGTATTGATTTTGGGAGTTTAGGTCCCAACAGTTTAGGAATTAGGGGCCAAAAAGGGACCCAAATAAGCATTTTTTTTGGTTTTCGCACCATAACGTTAGTATAAGTAAATAGAAATCTATGAAATTTAAACACAAGGTTTATGACCATAAAAGGAAGGTTGGTATTGATTTTGGGAGTTTTGGTCCCAACATAATAAGGGGCCCAAAGGGTCCAAAATTAAACTTTGTTTGATTTCATCAAAATTGAATAATTGGGGTTCTTTGATATACCGAATCTAACTGTCATGACTGTGTATGTAGATTCTTAACTTTTGGTCCCGTTTTCAAATTGGTCTACATTAAGGTCCAAAGGGTCCAAAATTAAACTTAGTTTGATTTTGACAAAAAATGAATCAGTTAGGTTCTTTGATATGCTGAATCTAAAAATGTACTTAGATTCTTGATTATTGGCCCAGTTTTCAAGTTGGTCCAAATCGGGGTCCAAAATTAAACTTTGTTTGATTTCATCAAAAATTGAATAAATGGGGTTCTTTGATATACCAAATCTAACTGTGTATGTAGATTCTTCATTTTTGGTCCTGTTTTCAAATTGGTCTACACTAAAGTCCAAAGGGTCCAAAATTAAACTTAGTCTGATTTTAACAAAAATTGAAATCTTGGGGTTCTTTGATATGCTGAATCAAAAAATGTACTTAGATTTTTTATTATGGGCCCAGTTTTTAAGTTAAAATTATTATATTAAGTATTGTGCAATAGCAAGTCTTTTCAATTGCACAGTATTGCGCAATGGCAAGAAATATCTAATTGCACAATATTGTGAAATAGCAAATTTTTTTTTAATTAGAGTTATCTTTCTTTGTCCAGAATAGTAAGCAAGAAATATCTAATTGCAAAATATTGTGCAATAGCAAGATTTTTTTTTAAATGGAGTTATCTTTCTTTGTCCAGAATCAACTTAAATCTTTGTTTTATACAATATACAATGTATATTCACTTTTTACTACCAACTGATAAATTAAAATAATCTTTACCATTCAGTGATAACAAGCAGTTTTTTTACATCTTAATATTTTATGATGTATTTAAATGAGTAGTTATTGTTGCAAACTCCATTAGAAATTTTAATTGAGATTAGTTTTGGAATAAGGGAAAGGGGGATGTGATTAAAAAAATTGGGTTCAATTTTTCTCATTTGAAATTTCATAAATAAAAAAGAAAATTTCTTCAAACAGTTCATTAGACCACATTCATTCTGTGTCAGAAACCTATGCTGTGTCAACTATTTAATCACAATCCAAATTTAGAGCTGAATCCAGCTTGAATGTTGTGTCCATACTTGCCCCAACCGTTCAGGGTTCAACCTCTGCGGTCGTATAATGCTGCGCCCTGCGAAGCAACTGGTTTAAAATGGCCCATTGAATTTATTTTTGAGGGGCCCTGGGCCCATAGTGAAAAAAACCTTCCAGATCACTGCCTGTACAAGCTCAGGTACAAGTGATTAGCGATCTTAATCCGGATATCCCTTAGACGTTAGAACTGTATTGGATTATAACATAAAAAGCTTAAGGGTTATGCAATTACATGCATTTGATTAGAATTGATAAAAAAAAATGGCGTCGGGCTACAAAAAACAATGAAGTTTTGAACGATGGCGGAAAACAATTTAACAATGACGCAAGACAATTTAACGATGGTGTGAGTCATTTGACAATGGCGCAAGACATTTGAATGATGGCGGGGCGCCATCGTTAAACAGGCCATGGAGATCCCTGTGAACCCTGATGAAATTATACTCTTATTGCAAGAGAGTTGCCAGAATTTACATGCAACTTACATTGATTCATTACTTTGTAAAAATAAATGGTACAAGTGTGATATTAACATGATTAAAAGATCTCAAATTTTATGATTATGTGACTATTGTTTTATAATTTATGAAAAATTTCTTTTGATAAAAATTAAGATAGAAACTGGTTCAAAAAAAGATTTTGTTCTTCTTTTAGAATTTTATATTTCCTAATAACATTTTGCATGACAGGAATCATTTCACATCCAACAATTTTCTTTATGTAGATGAATATTTTATTTTTTTAAATAAACATGATTAAAGTATTCAAACTTTTTTTTTTATCAGTAATCTACATAACACAGTACCACAGTATTAAAACAAAACAAAAGACATTAAAACTACAGTAACTAGAAACTAGAAATTTAGCTAAGCGATGCGACTGATCATGCTGATTGTATGAATCATTTCACCAAGCTGTCTACACGCGTTACACTGGTGGTCCAAAAATCCTGGGGAGAATATTGTATGTCTCTATCATTTTCAGGTCTGACCTTACAACTTCAAAAACAGAATCAAACTTTGATGGGCTTTATTTGATCATGTTTATTGCAAATTAGACCAAAAAAAATGAATAAACTGCAGTTTTTACTTGCCTGATGATGACTTTCACTTGTTCCGGGGAATCAGACAGTCTATAATTTTAAACCTAGTCCTATATTCACCAATAATATCCTGTTGCATTTAAAAGAATTCATATGTCATTAAATTGATAAGGCATCAGTTACAGACTTTTGGACTCATCAAAATTGGCCATGACTGAGTGACTCACCAGTATTATCATCGTTGTGACTATATATACAATATTGACCATGTATATACTGATATTAATTATAATGATGTGATTATTTATTTGCAGGACACAGAGATATATAGGAAAAATAGAGAGATTGTACTGGGACCAATCAAATCCAAGTAAAAAGCTACTGGTTACTACAGATAAAAATGTGTTAGCATCGATACATGTCTTCAATGGTTCTATAGGTAAACTAGATAACAGAAAGTTTTATGTTTATATATCTCTTACATTGACATTCTACATGTTATATGAATGTAATATCGATGAATTATATAATGATACAAAAAGAGATGTTGGTTTACTTCAATGAGACAGCAGCCCAATATTATTTACGCCTCTCGAAGGCATTAAAAAATAGTTGTTTAGCATTGCCGAAACCACACTATCAGCAGATGGGCAGGCAGGTAGTGATTTTTTTCTTGTTTTACATTTAAACCTTTCAACATGTAAATCATGACATCTCTAGAACAATGGTGTCTAAAGCATTGCAGAATTGTTGTGTGTACAAGCTGATATTTCTTTAATAGGGCTGGATCAACCGTAAATGTCACATACTACACTCTACATCATACAGATCATGTCAGACAGTCAGTTTTATTGGCTGATTTAGCCAAAGTACCCTGTAGTAAAAAACACAAAGATGTGGCAAGAAACTGACATTTATGCTAATAACCAAAATAAAAAATCTATAGGTTTGTTTCCTTTACTTGAAAAAAAAAACCTTTTGAAAACTATTTTTACCATCTTTTACTTTCTGAATTTGATCAAAAAAGATTTATTTTAAAAAGCAGTTATAAGTTTCATACAAATATCATTAAAAAGAGTGAAGACAGCATGCACAAAGTAACTGTATATTAAAGTGTCTTTTGCAAGGTTCTGCCTTAGCATGCATCTTTTTTAAAGAGCTGAAAATTGTTGCATTCCTCATGTACATGTGTCAGTGATAATGATTTTGTATTGTAGCATGGAGACAGATATTAGAAGATAATGACAGAGGAACTATTGATGCAGTATTCCATCAAGATAAATGTAAGCTTGCAAGGGAGAATTTACTATTATTTTCGTTTCTTGATTAGCTGAAAAAAGGACATTGATGCTTCTGTTTTTTTGCTACTCATGATTAGTTTCTCTCAAAGATATTCAAATTTTAAACACCTGTTATATGGACAAGAACATAATCACATTGAGGAGTTATGGGGTAAAGATTGCATAGAACCCAACCATAAGCCTATGGTACTGACTTGATATTGGAATCGTCCAAGGTTTATAGCATTATAAACAGGGCTTTCAATTGAAATTGAAGTAGAAGGCTCAGTTAAAATTATAGGCGGCTGTAACATGCATTCGGCGCAGCCAGAAGCCCACCAAGCTGTAAGCTTGGTGCCTTACGGCAGGGGGTCTGGGGCCGCTGAAGGCCCTTAGAAGCTCTGGCATAAATAGAGCAAAATCCTGCATTCTCGCAATCTCCTGGCACCTAATTTCATCTTTTAAATGACCATTTTTTATGTATGAAATTAAAGAAGGAAAAAAAAATCTCAAAGAAATTTCATTTTTTTTATGTTATAGTTTTTTATTTTCATTACCTTATGCTTAAAATTCATTTACTTTTAAAGGAGATTTATTTATATAATAATCCGGTTTGTTAAAAATCTTGATCGATTTATTTTGCAGAACTACGTGCATTTGTAAACAAATGACCCGCCTTTTCTCTCTAAAGACTGTTACGCATAACTAAATCATACAATTATTTCTCAAGCATTGACAGAAAATTGATATATCCTCTGATTTTCTCTTTTTTTGTAAACTGTTCAATAAGTCGGATACATAAATCATTTGAAAATGTTATTTATTTGAGGTCGAGTCGACAATATTCTACTTTCGTTTTTGACCTTGATTCTCTGAACACCACGTGGGCTTTGAAAAATGAACTTCAAAAGATACTGTTTTCCAGATTCTGAACAATATGATCTACTACACTTTCTTTAATTTGACTGATATTATTCCATAACATAAGATTGTCATCCTATTTGATTGTCTTCACGTTTTTAAAGTAAAAAAAAGCCAACGAGTTAATGACCATCAGAACGTCTCTATTGTTATCCTTCAATGACCACCGGAACGTCTCTCTTGTTATCTTTGAAAAGAAACGATGCATTCTGACTTTAAATAGACAACCAATCAGTGACCTGAATTCATGTGAACTATATTTAGTCCAAGGTGAACACTGACTTTTCATCCTTGTTTATCGTGACCGCGACTTTGCGAAAATACGTCTCTCGGCTGCCTGTAAACATTTGAAAAAGATAATTTTTTTCTTTTTGAATTTATATTTTTGTCAGTGAAGT
Organism: Mytilus galloprovincialis; assembly: GCF_965363235.1. NCBI lineage: Eukaryota > Metazoa > Mollusca > Bivalvia > Mytilida > Mytilidae > Mytilus > Mytilus galloprovincialis. The sequence continues at coordinate 55,836,981 of NC_134850.1, read as the reverse complement.
AGCCGGCACTTGAAGCTACCGTAAACGGCGGATTTCCTGTATAAATGACCACGTTTGACATACGCAAAATATATTGCAGAAGCCTTTTATTTACTTGCTACAGCTTCCTCACTCTATGATACTAATAAAGAAATTTTAGTAATTTGAGTATGAATATGTATATTCCTTTCTTTGATTTAAATTTTATAGGATAAAAAATATACATAGGAATCAAAATTGAATCTAAACCTGCTGTGAAGATCTATAAAAAAGAAGATGTGATATGATTGCCAATGAGACAACTCTCCACAAAGGACCAAAATGACACAGAAATTATCAACTATAGGTCACCGTACAGCCATTAACAATAGGCAAAGCCCATACCGCATAGTCAGCTATAAAAGGCCCCGAAATGACAATGTAAAACAATTCAAACAAGAATACTAACGGCCTTATAATATTACAAATATTTAACACTTGAACAAATGACAACCACTGAATTACAGGCTCCTGACTTGGGATAGACACATACTAATAGATTACAGAATTCATCAAGGGGAGATAATTATAAAACTAAAATTAATGTTACTATAAAAGGCCCCGAATTGACAATGTAAAACAATTCAAACAAGAATACTAACGGCCTTATAATATTACAAATATTTAACACTTAAACAAATGACAACCACTGAATTACAGGCTCCTGACTTGGGACAGACACATACTAATAGATTACAGAATGCATTAAGGGGAGATAATTATAAAACTAAAATTAATGGTACTTTATACACTGGTACCTTTATTAAAAATATCAACAATATTGTCTTAACTTATGTCTTGCTTCTCGATGAAATTTTACCCTGAGCATGTTTATACTCAAATTACTGTAAATTCATAAATTATTGTGGTCATTAAATTTTGCAAAAATGCAAGATTATTTATTTGAATTTCAGGGAAATTAAATGTAAATTAAATGTATCAAAAAATCAGACTGCAAGTGCTTTTTATTAAGATACATTATTGGCATTAATTGCAATAATTTCTGAAATAACGATATAACAAAACATTGTCTTTCATGTCTTTAGTGGTAAACGATGACTAAATATTCTTTTTTCAATAGATTTTGTTGGTGTTTGTGGTGGAGGGAGATATGTTAGGAGTTGGAAAGTTGAAACTGGTGCCCTCAGCTGGGAAAATACTGTCCATCACATAGCTAGACCAGGGTAGGTAGTGAGATAGGACAAAGTTAATACTTAAAAATGTTTAGTTGGATAAATATTCATATTGCATAGTGAAATAAGGGTAGATAGTATGTGCCCTTTTACAAATACTAAAAATCCAAACAAAAAATAAGGCGCAAGGTATTTTCAAATTTGTTAGCCTGCATGACATAAAAAGAACGAACCAAACAACTCAACTTTATGTATAACTAAAACAAGATAATGGTGTTGATTAAAAATTAATCCATTCCATGCCCTTTTGTTTTCCACATAATTGATATTACCAATGATTAACAATTTCCGGGTTGACAGGTTAAAACAGAAAGATTTGACACTCGAGGAAAACTGTGCACTTCATAATCACCATGACTTTATAATTTTTCAGATGACAATACAAATACCAAAAAAATTAGGCTTAAATAAGGAGAATGTACTTTAATTCCGTCAACGCGGGATGTTGTGGGTGTGTTCTAGTACAATTTAATTTTTCCTTTGACTGAAAACATTGATACTCGAGACAACACATCTTTGGCTGAATATATTGTTTATAAACTCTTATAATAAAAACAATGATTTCAACTTCACACATAACTCATTTACATGATTTATCAGCATATATTAATTTTCCTTTTTCAGTGCTGATATAAAGATCAAAGGCAATGGTAAGTTTATTTATACTGTGGATTCATTAATATTCATTGGATACCAATTTTCGTGAATTTCGTGAGTACAGGAGAACCACGAATTCAAATGTTCAACGAATTACAAATTTTCTAAAGGAATGAGGGCAGACTATACCAAAACCAAGAAATTGAATATCCATGAATATGTTAGTTTTCCTCAAACCATGAAAATTGGTACCCACGGAAAATAAATGAATCCACATGTTCAGTACATCAATTTTGATATAAAAGGCTAGCAGTTACAAGATGTTTGACTTCCCGCATACAGTATAAGTTTTCAGATGAGAAAACTTAATCAAATAGAAAACAAAAAATTAAACCATTTTAAAATTAAAAAATTTTTAAATCAGTAAAATGCATGGATATGGTTTTCAAATTATACTGCATAGTGTTGTATTTGACAAATATTTTCTATTTAATGGCAATTTGTACATTTGCTTTTTGATTTTACTGCCTAATATTTTTCTTGATGAGGAAAAGACCTGATACTTGAGGAAAAAATAGGCAATGATGTTACATTACCATGCAGCAATGTTAACTTTTACTTATCCTTTAATTTCAATTGGTGGTCCTTGGGCTGTTGTCTGTTTAGTTGAGTTGTTATCTCTTTGACATATTCATCATTTTCATTCTCAATTGTATAAGGTATGAAAAATATTTCAGATCAAGTGATAGCATTGACACCCTATGGAGTATACAGTTATGATTTAATGAATGGAAAACAGAAGTGGAAGTTTTCACTGCCAAATAGGTAAAAACTATTGTAACTATCTTCATTATGCATCTATTTTTCGTGTTTTATTTAAAAAAAAAAAAAAGTATTCAGTAAAAGAAGATGTTGGTTAATTCAATGAGAAGGTCACAACTATAAAGATGTCTAGACAAAAACAACTGTAATTGTATCCTCAGACAATTAAAGTTTAGCTTTCAGGGGATTCCCTGAGGTCTTTCGATAGAAAACAGAATAAAGCATTGTAAAATCCTTGTAAGGATGGCATGGACACTGGATCAGTATTTCAATCAGATGGAGACAAAATAGACATTAACATCATATATCTTCAACATTGGACCAGCAACCCCATTAAAATGACAGGCTTTACAGTTGAAAGTTTTAAGAAGTGGTTGAAAGAATTACAATATCTGTGAGCTATAGTCTTATATATATATACATTATTTTTAAAGTTTGAATTCTGAATGTCAATACCCTAGCTTTAATATCTCTGTTGTATGTTTTAGTGATGGAACTGTATTTGATCGTGTTATAGTCCGTGGAAATGAGGTAATAGCCATTGGTCACTTGCCTGGAGCACATGTGACCATAGTTAAAGCCAATAATGAAGGAGTGATCAGTTCACAGAAGTCTATTCCTGCTGCATGGATAAACAAGGAAACCAGGTGAGGAATGTTTTCTAACTAAAAATCACATATATTTACTTTTAAAAAATGTAAAAAAAGCCAAGTTGGCAGTTTAAGGGGGGATCACAAAATTCATAAGCTTATTTTACAACTATAGTAAATTTTAATTTACACAGAACAGTTTTTGAAAACTCATAATATTCATGTTCATAGAATTACTTTCAAGAACTGTACTACTTTGTCAGAGTTAATAAACAATTAAAGAACAAAGAGTTTACAAACTTTTGGGAAATGAATACATCACAAACTTATTGTTTTAATTTTAAAGATGCACATAATTCAAAAGAAATAATAAACAATCTATTTGGGTTGTTGTCTCTTTGGCACATTCCCCATTTCCATTCTCAATTTTATTAAAATCTAAGCACAAAGAATGACAATATTTCTGTGCATTACTAAAAGAAGGCACTTTAGCAAATACATGTAGTATTTGTATTCCGAAATACTTGTGCACTCAAACTACACAAATATGAATAAGAATTTAACTGAAAGTATTAGATATACAATTGCTTATAATGTATATATTTTGTTGTTATAGTTCCATATATTTATAATTGAAATAACTTTGTGAGCTCTGTAACAACGCTACTACTAAGTGGATTCATCATGTATTACATTACAAAAAAATACTGAAATTCTTTGATTGATTTCATGTTATCATGTGTATTGTTGTGTCTGTATCATTTCAGTTGTGAGGTTGTGGACAGCAGTTATTACTTGTGCTTCAAACAGGACACTTTAACATTACAACTGTTAGATCTGGTCAGTGGTCCGGTCTTCAAACCAACAGATATATCGGTAAGTTTATTAAAACAACAGTAAATTAGTTATGGAGGTCAATAGTGTTATCATCAGGATTTCCCCTGAGTCAATATCTTTTTTTCAACACCTTTTTCGCCACTTTAAAAAAAAAATGGCCACTTTTAATATTTTTTCACCACTTTTACAATTTATTCGCCAACTGATTTTCCTTACTACAATGAAGATAAAGTTCAATGTACTGCATTGTTGTCTCATGTACATTTACCCCACATCTTTCTTTAATAATATTCATTTCAATAAATGAACACCAAATTAGACTTATATATTTTATTTATCATTTATCCTCTTGTATAGATACAGTAAAAATACATTTCAAAGGCAAAACAATTATATTTAACTTTTCACAGCTAAAATCGAACAAATGTTTAAAGTAAAAAGATCCAGTCACATTAAAAACTTTAAAACATACATGTATAAATTCTTCTATTTTTTTTGTCTGCCCATCTTATAAAAGCTCTATTAAAATCAAATATATCTGAAGAAGGCCCTTTTAAAGAAATCATCATAGGAAGGAACAATGAATCTGTACTTAGTCTATTTATAAGCTTAGTTTTTATAATGTTTTGTCTGCTGAACCCCTGTTCACACTCCACAGATGATACGGGATCAGTTAATAATTTTTCTGCTGCTTGTATACATATGGGTAGACTTCTTTATGCTTACGAGCTACTTGACATACATCATTAATACTGTTTGAACCATGTGAATAAGATGACTTCACAACATGTGAAAATGTAACAATTTGGTCTAACATTTCTTCACTTTCAAAATCATTTAACGTACAATCAGAAAAATGTTGTACAACTTGTTTTGCACTTTTCAAAAATTTATCTTTGCAATCATTGCTATATAAAATAGGATTAAATATATAGCACATTGAAGATAGCACTTCATAATCATCTTCAAAAGAAAATCTATTTAAATTTTCTAACAAATAAGACACAAAATTTCTACAAGCAGAGTTTGCTTCATCTCTATATTTACCACTATCCCTTATATCATGCCTTTAAAAATGAAACTTTTCACAGTTAAAACACTTGGTACATCATCTAAAAACTTATTATACAGATTTCATTGTATAAAGATGAAAGGTGTTGTTGAAAAGTCCATCTTTAATTCTTCAAACAATATGGACAGCTGCAGTATTAATGTGGTCTTATTTTTACCAGCCAAGATCTGACATTATTATCCATTGTAAACGTTTAGAGATTGTTGGTTTGAGAATTTCCTGAATCAGTATATTTCAATGGTTATTGCTGTTCAGGACATTTTGTTTTAAAACATGTATTCATGTATATAACACCTGTAAAACACTAGTACTTCCCTGCATGTACTGTGAACAAATTAATGAATAAAGTAAACTAATTGGAATTAATACTTTTTTTACAACATAGTGTTTTTGCAGTGAAAAATGTATACATTTTGTGTAATACAAATATTTTGAAAAATACAAATCAGGGTATTTTAAATTTGTGGTCCTTCTTTAAATTTGAAAAAGGTACAGAAATGAATTGGATGATAATAAATTGGAATGGAAAGAAAAGAAGATAAAGTTTATTATGATTTCAGGAAATAAAATCTCTGCACACCCTTGACCATCCAGAAGACAAAATAAACAAGATTTTGTTTGTGCTCTTCATTTTCAAAGTCACAATTAGACTAAAACACATGATAAAAACTCACACTTCACAATTCAATTTAGGTTCAAGTCAGCCCCTATCACTGGTCTAAATGTTATGACAGCTCTCAATGAATCATGTTATCCCTTTCAGCTTGTCAGAAAGTTAAAAAGCTATGTGATGTTGAGATTATTTGACTCAGAGTTTAGAATACAGCATGTGCACCTAGATTGTAATTGTTTACTTTACTGAAAATTACAAGTGAAAATTTGTTTTTTCATTGTAGGAGCTTGGTCTGGCTCCTTCTGGAACAGTTGTGTTGGAACCAGTTTCTAACAGGGGAGACTACCCTGAGCTGTTGATCAGACTTGGAAGAAATGATTTGGCTATTTTGAAGATTCTGAAGAATGAGTTGCAAGTTGTTAAGCAGCTTCCAGGTGTAAGTTCAAACAATATCACAATCATTACATAAAATTAGTTATTGTTACTGTAAATTCAGAAATTATTGTGATGTTTTTATTATTGCAAAAAAATGTGACATATACATGTAATTGCAATAATTTTAACTTGCATTTTGAAATTTTTCAGATGAATTAAACAGGATTTTCTCAGTATCGCAAAAATTAAAATTGCATTTTAGACCAAAATGACAAAATCGCAATAATAAATGGATGCAATAATTTCTGAATTTACAGTAATCAGTTTATAATTATTTACTTTTTATCCCTTTTTATACATGACGGAATATTTTTAGTGGTCAATGTGTACCAAGAATTTTAAGTATTCATTGAAATACAGATTTCCTAAAGGTTGTTATGCATGTTTTAAGCATGAAATCAGATGCCACAAATGATGAAATTGTTCACAAGTCCATAATAGTTGGTACTCACAAAAACAGTTTATTCTTTCTTTTGTGTCCTTTAGTTTACAGTTTCAGACTGCAGGCATTTAAAAACTCTAGTTAATACAAGTGATCGTATATAATTATATATAAGAAACAAGAAATTTGCACATGATGTTAAAAGTTTGAGACAGACTTTGTTATTATCTGTTATATGTTACATGTAGGTATCAGCAGCAGAAGTGACCAAGCTGGACAATAAAGAAGTATTACTGACATTACAGAAATCTGGAGATCAGGTAAGTAATACATACAGGAAATAGAATGTTAGATTATCCATGTACCATATAGTATATGACATATACAGTGTAACCTGTGTTATCCAACACACTGAGGGACCAGAAAGAAATGTCTTATGCAGGGTGTCGTAATACTCAGGGTTTTTTTCTGCAGGGATAGGCATATTTTGGGACCAGAAAATGTGTGGGCTAAAGCAGGATTTTGGAATACTCAGGTGTCAGATTAGGCAGGTTACACTGTATATGGCTTTGGTTTTGTGTGTTTTGGGTTGTAATCTCATTAAAGGAGTTCTCCTTTTTTAAGGTAAAGAATACAAAAAATTTGATTGGAAAAGGGGAATCTATTATTACAGATACTCTTTTGTGTGCACCAAAATCATTATCATATGTTAATATTAATCCATGTATGGCATGTAAACAAACAAGGTTTACTGATCTTTACAATAAATTGTTAATCTCAGTGTATAGGTATATGTTGTGCACTAAAACCCAAATCATACAAGTCATATTTGAAGACATGAGTACAACACACAAAACGCCATACAAAAAAAAAATACTTACATAAAAATATGAAACATGTATACTTTTTTTGTAGGAGTTGACTCTAACTGGATATGACCTTGAGTCTGGAGGTGAAATTACAGATTTAAAACAGAAAATAAGTGCAGGTCCAAGTCATGGTTTGCCATTAAAGGTAAAGTTGTAAAAATTAATGTATTCAATTTATGAATGTTATAGTACTTTCAAATTATCATTCACAAAGATCAGATGTAGAATGCTCTTTTTACAGGATAATGATGCTTGATTAATATAAATATGGATAAAGAATAACAAGTATACATTTATGTGCATAAATGTATACTAGTTATTCTTTATCCAAATATAAAAATTAGTTGATTTTGTTATTGCTTTTTTAGTATTGCATAATGTAGTAAATTATTTTGACCTTTTACGGATTTATATAAATAAGTATATATTGAATTATACCACACTCTAGCAGCAGAGGCTTTATTGCAATAACCTTGTTTTTCTTTTAGTCCAAAGCATGAACACTTTTTGGATCTGTAAGACATTTTCTTTCTGTATCTAGATAATTTTAATTACAATTTATAAGTGGGATTATGCTTAGAATGAAAACTTGTGCATTCTTGATTAATTCATTTTTATACCCCCGCTGCTTTAAAAAAGCGGGGGTATACTGTTTAACCTTTGTCTGTCCATCAGTCCATCCGTCAGTCCTTCCGTCCATCCGTCCAGCAGTCTATCCGTCCCATGAATATTTTTCGTCACATTTTATCAGGAACTACAATACAAGGATTTCTGAAATTTGGTTTCAAGGTTTATATAAGTCTGCTATACTGTGTGATGCGTTTTCAGATTCATCACTCGACAACTTCCTGTTGACCGAACACTTGTATATATTTCACACATGATAGCCAAGTTGAAAATTTTCATCACATTTTTCTCAGAAACTACAATACAAGGATTTCTGAAATTTGGTTTCAGGGTTTATACAAGTCTGCTTTACCGTGTGATGCGTTTTCAGATTCATCACTCGTCAACTTCCTGTTTACCGAACACTTGCATATTTTTACACCATTAAAATAATCCACTTGCAGCTGGGGTATCATCAGTGAGTAGTTGCTCGCAGTTTTACTTGTAATTATATAAGCATTTATATTACGGTGAAAGATGTCCAGCTTTGAATTGAACATCATGGTACTATATTTTGCAGGCATATGGATATTTAGTAAGAAAGAAGGACGGTAGAATTGGATACAAACTGGCTTTACAGTCAGAAGACTACTCTCTTCAAATGGTACAGAAAATGGGTAATTAGAAATACTAATCTAGATGGTTTTTTGGGTCATTGGGTTGCTTTGCTATTGATGATTACCCAACATTCCTTTTGTTCATATTTTTGGTTATTAAAACAAGTTACAGATCTAGAGGTGTTTTGAAAAAAACATACTTGCATTTATGCCTTCATGTTATTAATCTAAGAGAAATGATACGATAGAAGATTACATACCAAATAAAAGAACAAATAAGTGAAAAATACAAGGCTAGCTTAAAAGTCTTCATCTTATTTTATTTTATGCACGTTTATAGAGTTAGTAAAGTAAGTAAGTAAGTAAATTTTATTTAGAGTCGGCATATATATACACAATAACAGACAAAACATGAGCTCTGGTGAGCTCTTTAACCGACTCTGGTGAGCTCTTTAACTGACTAGCAACTTCCTTAATTAAAAATGGGAAAAATAATTTCATTCTATGTTGACGTGATTAAAAATATAAAGTATGGATATGCTATCACTAACTGAAACCATACTATTACATTTGCATCAAATTTAAAGTAAGTAGTTTTTTATCGACAGGTAAAGTATCCTGGACAAATGAGGAAGCCCTGGCATACATCATGTCTGTTGAAATGATTGACCTTCCAGTGTCTGAAAACCAGGCCAAATTTGAAGAGGAATTTGGATCACACAAAGGTAAAATTTATTAAACAGTTTAGAATAAATAGATTTGATGTGAGGCAAAATTTTATATGAATAATAATAGCACTAAACAACTTTGTTATACTGTGCTTTGTATCAATTTACTAGGTGACAGGAAAATTAATCTCTATTTTGAAAACTAAACATATCCTAGGTCCCAGATATATTAACAAAAAAAATCATCTGACTAGAAAGGTTAGCAGAGAACTTTTAGAATTCAAGATTCAGAAATTTAACCAATAAAAAATAATAAGACCTTTCGACTGTAATTAAAGTTTATTCATATTCTATTGTAGATGATATTGGAACCATGTTTGTGAAGAGATTAAGTACACAACTCTCTCAACTGAAGGTAAGAAAAGACCATTGATTGAAGAATGAGAGAAATTAGAAAGTGGATCAGAAGCATATTTTTTCAGGGAATACAAAACATACAGACCTAAAAAAATGAAGACAATAAACACAAAAAAAAGCAACCAATTATTTAGAGAAAAAAACAGAAGAAATTGTCCCAATTATTGGGTGCATTTATTATTGCAAATTTTCAAGAATGGACAAAAATGGGAGTTTAATTATTGAGATTTCGGTAAAAACTGTTAACAGATCTATGTTTCAGTTATCAGAATGCAAGTTCTTATTATTGCGATACCCATCCAGTTGCATTAAGAAAAACCTCTCATTAATTTCTGAATTTTAAGTATTTGAAGAAGAAAACACCAATAATTTTGGAAATAAAGTTTTTGTTATTTAATGAAATGTTTGAGAAGAAATCAATGTTAAACTAAAATATATAGATATATTATTAATTCATACATTTTAACAAATTTGATTCGTTTAGGGATAGTCACATGTTAAACTATATTTTCGAAGGTAGAGAGAAAACGGCGGATAGCAAAAAGCATATTGCACGGTTATTTTTAGAATATCTGAAAACCGATATACTTTGTGACGTCATGTAATAAATTTCAGGATATTGTTTAACGATCTTAAATTTTTGAAACAAATGATATCTGTGATCGATTATTTGACGAAAACAATCTTCAAATACATGAGATGACAAACAAACAAAAAACAAGCAATTGAAATTACAACAAATATTTTGTTATTGTCAAGTAGATAATATGATATCTATAAAATTCCAACAAAATCAAATGACGATTTTGATACAAATATGGCCGGAAATTAATAATATAACAAATATAGCCTATGTATGAGGTCAATACAGGATATATCGACCCAAAGAAGTATATCGACCTCGGACTTTGTCCTCAGTCAATATACTTCTTTCAGGTCAATATATCCTTGTATCGACCTCATACAAAGGCTATATTTGTATAATAACAAGAGTTACAAACTGTTGTACTAGAATTACACTATCTGTATACTGACTTTGTTGCATGGATGGATTTCCCATTCTATCTTATAGAAAACTGAAAATAAGTTTTCTATCACAATGAAAACAGAAAATAGGGATTGCGTGGCCAAAAATTGCAACACATAACTACACCAGAAACATTCACAGAATTAAGAAAAATGGAAAACAATATGAGAAGCAATAATTCATAAGTTTGTTGAAATAATCTTATTTCATTTAAGCACTTTTCATTTCTTTAAATAGACGTTTTTGCAAAAACAGCTACACAAACTTCAAGGTCACCGACATCATTTGATGGAAAACTCTGATGGATCAGATGAGGAGGAAGATGAGGATGATGATGAGGAAATGACCCGAGATGAATTTAATCTGAACAAGATGATTGTAATTGTGACGTCTGCTGGCAAGGTAAGATCATTTAAATGGTGGAGAGAAGTTACCTTGTCTGATATTAAGTTACAGTCAGTTGGGAAAGAAAGGGCAATAACTGTTGGAATTGTAAACAAGTGTTTATCAGTTATATTTGTTAAGAATTGATATTGAATTGAATGTCAGCAACATATCATTCTTCTTGCTAAAAAAATCAGAATGTATTTAACATCTAGCTATGAAATATTCAAAATGATAGCTTTTATTTTTGATAATGCAGATTGGCAATGATAGTATTTTTTAGCTTCTACCATTGTATAAATAATTTTATGTGTGGAAATGATATTACTGTGTCTCAAAGTGCTATCACACCACAGTTGCAGTTTGCAATTGTTATGTCGATTATCATACTAGCAAATATTAATAATACAGTGCAAATGCAAGGCTCTTACGAATTCTATATCAAAAAGTGAACTTCAAATTTCTTGTTTTTATAGGTTTATGGAATGAAGAGTACCAATGGAAAAATAGCTTGGTCACATTTCATGCCTAAGTTATCTCCCTTTGATAGATATAAGAAATCATTACCATTGTTTGTACAACGTACCACGGCACATTTCCCTAATCCACCACAGTGTGCAATTTTGGGCAGAGATATGGTATGTAGTTTATGTAAATGCATTCATAAATGATATGATTACTTCATAAAAAATTCTACTTAGAAGACATGATATTGTGTAAGATATTCAGAATATGAATTGTTTTCTGTATATTGGAAAGGAAGGGTAAATAAACATATTAAGTCAAGTTATGGCTAATAAATTTCTTTAAAAAAAATACTAATAGTAAGGGTTGTTTTATATAAACATGCATAGTACTAACTACCATTTGAAGGTACTTTGTAAATGTAATAGCCATTCTTTTATATTGTGCAGAAAAGATATTTAAGCAACTTATTTTTTTTTTAAATACAAGATGAAATCAAACATATTCTTTCCTGAAAGTAACAAGAAAATGCCAGTGTTCATTTTTCTATATGTATTTATATATAAAACATACACAAATCACAATGTGCCATGTTCATTGTAAAAATTAACTTAAAAAAGGAGGGAAATTAAACTAATCAAGTCATGTCAAAACCATTGAAAAGAGATAAACTTACCAAAAAAACTGGATAATTTTTAATATAGAAATTCACAGTGATAATATAATTCCCTGGTTATTCAAGAAATCTTTTTCCACTAATACATTGTGTACTTTGTTGAATGCTGTGTAGATGAAATATAATTTGTAACATGTGTAGTAAAGTTGTTTTAAAAGAATTAAGAAAATATATTGTTCTTTTTAAAGAAAACAGGACATGGTGTGTTATATGCATTTAACCCTATCACTGGAGTTGCGTTGTCAGATATGCCACCCGAAGGTCTAGACCTAGGTTATAATGTACAACAAGCCTACATGGTGGGGGAAATGGATGAGAACTTCCTTAAAGGCATCGTTCTAATGGACTCTAATAATCAGGTAATAATTACATAATAGGTACTACTGAACAGGGCTTTATTGTGATTTATACACTGTCTAAGGGAATGCTCCAAGACAAGTTACCACGTGAAAAGCTATAAAAAAGTAAAATGTGAACTGAAATAAAAAAAAAGTTAAAAGTAGAATACTGATAAAATAAGCAAGGAATAAAAAAACAAAAATACCGACTAACAGGAAAATTCCACAAGCAAATACCAAAATCAAAAGCTCAAATACATGAAATAATAAATGGATAACATCTGTCAATTTCATGACTTGGTACATGCATTTACTTATGTAGAAAATATGTCCAATAGCACACTCTGGAGCTTAGAAATGATATCATTTTAAAATAGAAGATATGACAAATCATACATTTACATTCAACATAACATGGCAACTTTTGTTTTATTTTAGATTCATGTTTATCCTCCAAGTTACAAATCAGTAGCCAGTAGAATCCACTCTTCTTTATACATGATGGTTGTAGATTTAGATACAGGGATGTTGAATGGATACAGAGTTGACAAGGTCAGAGAAATAAGATACTGTTAAAAGTTTAAATTTCAGGATTTTAAGGGACATTCCAAATAAGAAGTCTTAATTTCATGCTTTTTTTATCTGATTGGAAATTTCTTAGGTTTCAATTCTTTTGTGATTTTATATAAACCATAAAATTAGGGAAAATCCACCCTTCAATTTATTACCTTGTTTCTTCAAATAAACATTTGTCCTATAATGCATATTGGTGAAATATCTTAGATTTAAACCTAATACATTCAATGAAGAAACTGAATACTTTTGAATAACAACTTTTCAAAGTCACAAAGCTGTATATTTATATTGCTTCCATGTGATGTTTTTATGTATATGTTTTAAAAGTGAAAAAAAATATCTTACAGGATTTAAAAGGAGAGAAAGTTTGGAATGTCAATCTACAAAAGAAACAGCAAATTATCAAAGATGTAGTGTTTAAAAGATACAATGGTAATTATATATTCATTTAACTTATGTAAGAATGTTTCTCCATCCATGATGCTAGTGTACAAAGTAAATAAACATGTAGGTTACATCAACACAATTATGGGAAACAAAAATAACTTTCAAATGTTTGTTCCGATCTTTTAGATTAATACTTCTTTTACATAGAGTAAAAGAAGGTTTACACAGATTTTCTTATAACTTAATAATATTTTAGTGATTATTATTAAAAAAAAATAGAATAAAAATGATTAAATCTAAAAAATTACAGTGTTTCACTAATCATTATATGTTTATCCTTTCAAGAATTTTGTTTTCAGAACATGTTCACTCTCAAGGTCGTGTCCTTGGTGACAGAAGTGTATTGTATAAATACATTAATCCAAATCTGGCAGTTGTTGTAGCTGAAGGAGAAGATACATCTAGTTCTTCACAGAAAAGTAAGATTGTCAATGGTTACATATTTTTATTAGATAAAATAATAGTCTAGAACTGTTGCATAAATGTAGTATGTATCTCATAATCTGGTATCAAGACCAAAGTTTTTCATATTAAGGTCATGTGTGTATCTATGGTTACAAGATCCGGTAACTAACACAGTTCTCAATAGATGATGGTTGACTTATAAAGTAAGAATAAAATACACCCAAGTTTTCTTTTAGAGCAATAGCTCTGAATGAAATGTAAACTGTATTTTTTAATTCAAGTATGTCATAAATCAAACAAGTGAGGAACACTATGTATGATAGTATTTCCGTGCAAAACATACCAGTATGTTTAGAGAAAAACTCATCAGGTATGCTTGACACCAACTTTTTGACCTTAGCGTATCTAATAAGTTAGCCTTATATATCTTGAAAACAATTTAAAATGTTGTCACTTCAAAGAATACATGTACTCATTTTTTTCTTTAATTTTTTCAGCAGGTCCAGGAAATTTTGTGAATATCTACTTAATTGACAGTGTCAAAGGTCATATTGTTTTCCATGGCAACCACAGAAGAGCTAAAGGACCAGTTCATATTATACACAGTGAAAACTGGGTAGTGGTAGGTAGATTTAATATTTATATATTCCGGCTTTCAGACTAATTCTCAGGCAAAATTAGCTTGATGATTAGATAATGTTCTGCCACCTTATTGGCTGTATCAGGTAATATTTCTTCTTTTCGTCTTTCAATATTTCCTTCATATTGAAATTAAGACTTTTGCCATGAATGTAGATACTTGACTGATTTTGATAAAGCTGTTGATTCACTTTGACACAGAAAACTAAATCCTTGAAATATTGAAGCTAATTTTAATGTTCTTAAACATTGTGTGATTACAGATTTGGTTTTGTTCTTGTAAACCATTGTATGATGGTATTACAATACTTAGACATAATAAAGTACATGTATAAGAATGAATTCCAAATATTTAAAGTGATTTTTATACGACCGCAAAAACCAAAAAAATTTGGTCTTATATTGGTATCACGTCGTCGTCGTCAGCGGCGTCCGAAGACAGATGGTTTCTGAATAATAACTTAAGTATAAGTCTATAGAAATCAATAAAATTTAAACACAAGGTTAATAATCACTTTAGGAAGATTGGGATTGATTTTGGGGGTTATGGTCCTAACAGTTTAGGAATTATGGGCCAAAAAGAGGCCCAAAAAGGCATTTTTATACGACCGCAAAAATTTTAATTTTTTGGTCGTATATTGTTCTAGTTTCAAGACAATAACTTGTGTTTAAGTGTATGGATATCTCTGATATTATACCACAAGTTACTATTAAATTTATGCTGATGTTTTAATTTTCTATTATAAGGCTTTTAAATTAAAAGATGTATTTAGATGGAGTAATTATTTATTGCAAAAAATTTAAAAAAAGGGGGTTATTTTTTATTTTATTTTTAGGAGGGGGCAATTTCGCAACAGCATAGTCTATTAGACAAAAGCAAAAAATTGAGCATATAACCAATTCTAAGTTCTTTGACTACAGTTATCCAAATTTAAACCGGTATCAAGCGTGAAAATTGATTCCATTTTTGCCCCAACCGTTCAGGGTTGGATCTCTGCAGTCGTATCCAGCTGGGCTCGGCAAAGCAATTTATTACATTTGTTTTAAATTTAACGTCTTTAATTTTTGTTCGTTTATGAACTAATTAAATGTGCAGCTACTTTGGTAAGTAGATATATAATGATGACTATAAAGCTTTTAACATGATCATTATACAAGAAGATTTACAAGGAGGTAATATAGGTTAAGTTTGTTTTGTCCATCTCTATTCAAGTAAATGAAATACCCATATTCCTTGATATTAATATACTAAGAATCTGCTTAATTACTTTCTAGTATGATTATTACAACCAGAAGAGTAGGAGGAAAGAAGTATCAGTATTAGAACTGTTTGAAGGAAAGGAGCAGAGTAATTCAACAGCCTTCTCAAGTCATACTGCTCCACATGAACCACTGGTACTCAGACAGTCCTTTATACTACCAATGCCTATATATACAATGGCTACAACTATCACAGAGAAAGGAATTACTAGTAAATCTGTATTATGTAAGTAAATGACAAGGCTTCTTCTGTCAACTTGTGGCAACAATTTTTTTTTTAAATTTTGTCTGCAAATTAAGGGTAACTTTGGTATGCTGTTGCTGGTAGTTGCATTGTCAATAATTGTAGAAGAAGGAGACTGACAAGACATACATTGTACCTCTATGGTTACAGGTTCTTATAACATTACATATATTTGGCATGTGGAAAGTGCAATTAAGGTTTTTGTCGAGCCTGCAACTTTTTTTGCAGAAAGCTCGACATAGGGATAGTGATCCGGCGGCGGCGGCGTTAGCTAACTTCTTAAAAGCTTTATATTTTAGAAGGTGGAAGACCTGGATGCTTCATACTTTGTATAGAGATGCCTCATGTTACGAAGTTTCCGTCAGTCACATGTCCAATGACCTTGACCTCAATTTCATGGTTCAGTGACCACTTGAAAAAAAAGTTCAGATTTTTTGTAATGTTGAATTCTCTCTTATTATAAGTAATAGGATAACTATATTTGATATGTGCGTACCTTGCAAGGTCCTCATGTCTGTCAGACTGTTTTCACTTGACCTCGACCTCATTTCATGGATCAGTGAACAAGGTTAAGTTTTGGTGGTCAAGTCCATATCTCAGATACTATAAGCAATAGGGCTAGTATATTCGGTGTATGGAAGGACTGTAAGGTGTACATGTCCAACTGGCAGGTGTCATCTGACCTTGACCTCATTTTCATGGTTCAGTGGTTATAGTTAAATTTTTGTGTTTTGGTCTGTTTTTTTCATACTATATGCAATAGGTCTACTATATTTGTTGTATGGAATGATTGTAAGGTGTACATGTCTAGCGGGCAGATGTTATGTGACCTTGACCTCATTTTCATGGTTCATTGGTTATAGTTAAATTTTTATACGACCGCAAAAATTTTAATTTTTTGGTCGTATATTGCTATCACGTTGGCGTCGTCGTCGTCGTCTGCGTCGTCGTCGTCGTCGTCGTCCGAATACTTTTAGTTTTCGCACTCTAACTTTAGTAAAAGTGCATAGAAATCAATGAAATTTTAACACAAGGTTTATGACCACAAAAGGAAGGTTGGGATTGATTTTGGGAGTTTTGGTCCTAATATTTTAGGAATTAGGGGCCAAAAATGGCCCAAATAAGCATTTTCTTGGTTTTCGCACTATAACTTTAGTTTAAGTGAATAGAAATCTATGAAATTTTGACACAAGGTTTATGACCACAAAAGGAAGGTTGGGATTGATTTTGGGAGTTTTGGTTCCAACAGTTTAGGAATTAAGGGCCAAAAAAGGGCCCAAATAAGCATTATTTTTGGTTTTCGCACAATAACTTTAGTATAAGTAAATAGAAATCAATGAAATTTTAACACAAGGTTTATGACCACAAAAGGAAGGTTGGGATTGATTTTTGGAGTTGAGGTCACAACAGTGTATGAATTAGGGGCCAAAAAGGGGCCCAAATAAGCATTATTTTTGGTTTTCGCACCATAACTTTAGTATAAGTAAATAGAAATCTATGAAATTTAAACACAAGGTTTATGACCATAAAAGGAAGGTTGGGTTTGATTTTGGGAGTTTTGGTCCTAACAGTTTAGGAATAAGGGGCCCAAAGGGTCCAAAATTGAACTTTGTGTGATTTCATCAAAAATTGAATAATTGGGGTTCTTTGATATGCCGAATCTAACTATGTATGTAGATTCTTAATTTTTGATTGGTCTACATTAAGGTCCAAAGGGTCCAAAATTAAACTTAGTTTGATTTTAACAAAAATTGAATCCTTGGGGTTCTTTGATATGCTGAATTTAAAAATGTACTTAGATTTTTAATTATTGGCCTAGTTTTCAAGTTGGTCCAAATGGGGGTCCAAAATTAAACTTTGTTTGATTTCATCAAAAATTGAATAAATGGGTTCTTTGATATGCCAAATCTAACTGTGTATGTAGATTCTTAATTTTTGGTCCAGTTTTCAAATTGGTCTACATTAAGGTCCAAAGGGTCCAAAATTAAACTAAGTTTGATTTTAACAAAAATTAAATTCTTGGGCTTATTTGATATGCTTTATCTAAATATGTACTTTGATTTTTGATTATTGGCCCAGTTTTCAAGTTGGTCCAAATCAGGATTCCATATCAAGTATTGTGCAATAGCAAGAAATTTTCAATTTCACAGTATTGCACAATAGCAAGAAATATCTAATTGCACAATATTGTGCAATATCAATTAATTTTCAATTGGAGTTATCTTTCTTTGTATAGAATAGTAGTTGATAATATATGTTGGAAATTTGCCAGACATGACTATGATGTCATTTTCTATTTTTATTTGCCAATAACTTTATGTAAATAACTTCATTGGAAATTTGCCAATATAAAATGTTGCTGATGAAGCTTTTTTTCCTTATTTTATCTAAAATGTTTTTAGATAATGTATGTTGGACATTTGCCAGACATGACTATGATGTCATTTTCTATTTTTATTTGCCAATAACTTTATGTAAATAACTTCATTGGAAATTTGCCAATATAAAATGTTGCTGATGAAGTTTTTTTTATTGTTTTATACAATAAACAATGTATATTCACTTTTACTACCAACCAATCTTTACCATTCAGTGATAACAAGCACTTTATTTTACATTTTAATATTTTATGATGTATTTAAAAGAGTAGTTATTGTTGCAAACTCCATTAGAAATTTGATTTGATATCAGTTTTGGAAAAAGGGAAACGGGGATGTGAAAAAAAGGGGGGGGGGGGGGGGTTTAAATTTTTCTCATTTCAGATTTCATAAATAAAAAGAAAATTTCTTCAAACATTTTTTGAGAGGATTAATATTCAACAGCATAGTGAATTGCTCAAAGGCAAACAAAAACTTTTAAGTTCATTAGACCACATTCATTCTGTGTCAGAAACCTATGCTGTGTCAACTATTTAATTTTAGATTTAAAAAGTTTGAAGAAGAAATCTTTAATTGATTTGTAAAATCTTGACATTTGTTTTGTGTAAAAAAAAAACATGTAATGTCAAAAATTTGATCACAATCCAAATTCAGAGCTGTATCACGCTTGAATGTTTTGTCCATACTTGCCCCAACTGTTCAGGGTTCGACCTCTGCGGTCGTATAAAGCTGCGCCCTGCGGAGCACCTGGTTGTGTTTTGGTCTGTTTTTTTCATACTATATGCAATAGGTCTACTATATTTGTTGTATGGAATGATTGTAAGGTGTACATGTCTAGCGGGCAGATGTCATGTGACCTTGACCTCATTTTCATGGTTCAGTGGTCAAAGTTAAGTTTTTGAGTTTTGGTCTTTTTATGCCATTGGTCAACTATATTTGGTGTATGGAAATATTTTATGATCTTTATGTCAGTAGCGCAGGTTTCTTTTGACCATGACCTCATTTTCACGGTTCATTGCACAGTGTTAAGTTTTTGTGTTTTGGTCTATTTTTCTTAAAATATAAGTAATAGGTCAACTTATATGTTGTATAGAAGCATTGTTAGCTGTACATGTCTGCCTGGCATGGTTAATCTGACCTTGACCTCATTTTCATGGTTCATTGGTCTTTGTTTAGTTATCTTGGTTAATTTTAAGTTTATGAGACAGTTGTAATAAAGCTTAATACTTAGGACTATCAACATAATATCAATGATTAGTATAGAAGGCGAGACATTTCAGCGTGTGCACTCTTGTTTCAATATGCATTAAAATTTCTTTTGGTACACTATTGAAATCACTGTCTGTGTAATATTTTTTGAAGATTTTTTTCAAATTTTCAGATTTATTGCTGTAAGTTCATTTTTTGCTTTGAATTTAATTGTGACCTCTTGTTTGGAATTCAAAGGAAAAAATGTGAAAATAATGGTATACCAAGCTAATCAAGCATTTAACAATGAAAGTTTCATTGTTATTGGGCAAGAAATAGGAAGGATTGTATAACGTATAACAAAAATATTGGTCACCCGCATTAAAATTAATTTCATTTTTCAGTTGCATTGGTCCATGGAGGTCTACTGTCTTTACCAAAAGCATTTATAGATCCCAGACGACCAGTCATACCAACACAGGAAACAATGTAAGTCTATTTATAGATCCCAGATGACCAGTCATACCAACACAGGAAACAATGTAAGTCTATTTATAGATCCCAGACGACCAGTCATACCAACACAGGAAACAATGTAAGTCTATTTATAGATCTTAGACAACCAGTCATACCAACACAGGAAACAATGTAAGTCTATTTATAGATCCCAGACGACCAGTCATACCAACACAGGAAACAATGTAAGTCTATTTATAGATCTTAGACAACCAGTCATACCAACACAGGAAACAATGTAAGTCTATTTATAGATCCTAGACGACCAGTCATACCAACACAGGAAACAATGTAAGTCTATTTATAGATCCCAGACGACCAGTCATACCAACACAGGAAACAATGTAAGTCTATTTATAGATCCTAGACGACCAGTCATACCAACACAGGAAACAATGTAAGTCTATTTATAGATCCCAGACGACCAGTCATACCAACACAGGAAACAATGTAAGTCTATTTATTGATCCAAGGAGACCAGTCATACCTACACAGGAAACAATGTAAGTCTATTTATAGATCCCAGACGACCAGTCATACCAACACAGGAAACAATGTAAGTCTATTTATAAATCCAAGACGATCAGTCATACCAACACAGGAAACAATGTAAGTCTATTTATAGATCCCAGACGACCAGTCATACCAACACAGGAAACAATGTAAGTCTATTTATAGATCCCAGACGACCAGTCATACCAACACAGGAAACAATGTAAGTCTATATACAATGTGTTGATTACAAATGAACAAATGAAAACTTAAAGGAGTAGGTTCAGTAAGACCCCTTTTTGGCCCCAAATTATAACAGTTTTACAAAATTGTGAAAATGTAATCTTTAAGCTATCTATTGAAAAGTAGAATGCTTCTGCTACATAAATATGGGCTGTGTTTGACCATACAATACACATATATTGAGTACAAGCATCATTAAGTCATGCTAAATTACTGAAATCTTCACAATTTTAGCATTTTAGTTAAATTTTAGACGGTTTCCGTCTTAAATTAAAGTGGCCCCATTCGTGTTCATTCATAATATTGAAATATAAGTTGTATTTGATGATAATACAGAATATATATAAAGGTTGAGGATGAACACGGATGTGGCCACTTTCATTTTTGACAAAAAAACATCTGAAAAGTGACATTTTTTTTGCATATTTGATAGATTTTTCATATTTAAGCTTGAATCGGAGCATTTTTAATGACTAAATCAGTTAAAAATTTTCACATAAACTAATCGAATGAATTGAAATAAACACTTTTAAGTGTTTAAAAAGTGTCTAAAATCTTTCGTTAGATGAACTTGAAATTTGCGGCCAAAATCGGCCCCTTACCTGACCTACTCCTATTTCCATAAAAAAGAGACTTGTCTAGACCTTTTTTGTCATACCTGCGGATTTTAATAGCAATTATTATCTTATTTGATGTGTTATATATGAAAAATAATAAAATGGATTGAAATTGACTTCGCCGCAAGTTTCTTAAGTATAAATGTTTTAAAATAATTATACCCCTGCTTTGAAAAAAGGGGGGGTATACTGTTTTACCTCTGTTTGTCTATTCATCAGTCCATCCATCCATCCGTCATTTTTCATGTAAACTCTCTTAAATCCATAAAACAAGAACGTCAAAGTTTATAATGCATATTCAAACGTTGTATGTATTTTATTTTCAGGGAGGAAGGAATTATACCCTATATACCAGAACTACCTGTATCAACAGAAGCTATAATTAACTATAACCAGAGTATATATAATATAGTAGGCATACATACATCACCAGCTGGCCTGGAGTCTACCTCTCTAGTATTAGCATATGGGTTAGGTAAGTCAAAATAAACCAAGTATATCTTATATGGCCTTCATTCATATACGGTGGTATCTAGGAATCTAACTTTAATTTGAGTATTAGCTATTGTTAAGGTGATTCCCATATCTAACTGTATGTTCATAGAAGAATGTTTTTAACAGACTTGGATATTAGTATGCAGCATACCCAGCTTTTATTTGTCAGTCTTAAAATAGTTAGGATTAAATTAAACAGAAACTATCAAAATCCACCTTAAACAGTATAATTTTCCAAATTGTTTAACCAATCAAAATCAAACAGTGCATTTTCTAACAAATTCATTATGTAATTGTATAGAGTCATGATATGTTTGTAATTAAGAATTGCCGTTCTTTAAAAAAAATAAAAAATAGAATCACTTTCAGTCATTAAAAAATTATTTTCAAATAAATGGCTTGTCTTATTTGCTGTCTATATAATATATAATTTACTGTCCCTTTGGTATCTTTCGTCCCTCTTTTATATTTTTTATTTTTCAGATTTATTTTTTACAAGAGTACAACCCTCGAAGATGTTTGATGTACTGAAAGAGGATTTTGACTTTTATTTGATTTCATTAGTGATGCTGGCTATGATTTTAGTTACACTTATTACTCAGAAACTAGCAGCTAGAAAAGCTTTGAACAAAGCCTGGAAATAAAAATATTTGTATATATAACTTATAGTACAGTGAACAGATCTCTTCATTAATGTTTCATGTTTATGTTAGTGATGTTTTTTATTGAAGAATATTTAAACAGAAATCAATATGATTGCATGTCATGTGCCAGCTGGTAATTCTATCTTTCTAAAAAGTCTTGGTACTTATTATTTAAAAACCAAAATAAAATAGTACTTATACACACATTTCCCCCTAAATTTATCAAAATCATTTTGAAACGTTATACCTACATTTTGGTCTATAAATGAACACATTGTTTATTTGTTTCAAAGTTTTTAAATTCAATATTGAAATTCTACGTTCATCAACAATAAATTTCTTTCAAATTTCAGCATTTCCCCTTGTCACAATGCTGATTTTATTACATCACAGTAAGAGCTTATTGTTCAATGATGTTATTTACACCAATGACCTCAGTTCAACCATTGTAATTCATTCATTAAAAACAACCCAAGCGTAGTCTATATAACAAAAATAACTCATTTTAGACTAATGCAGGAAGTAGAATAGATACATGAAATTATGTGTTGGGAAATATTTACGCCATTATTTCATTTTACCTTGTGCTACTGTGTTCTTATGATGAGGGCATTTATAACCCAAGAAAATAATACTTATTGTTCTTTGGAATTAATTGTGCTATGCTATGATTTTTTCTGTAAGTTGTTTAGATGTTTGTGGTGTGTGCATATAGATTGTGTGTGTATATTGAATGCTTTCTAAATATATAATCTTCATGTCCATTCCAGCTGCAATTAATTATTACATCTGTTATCCTAATGTAGGAAGTTATAGGTTTGGTTTTCTTACTTTAATTTGTATGTATTAAAGTTTGCTCAAGCATTGTAATTAAGATTGACATCTGCAAACAGTAATAGTAGGCAGAGTTAAACCTGTAAATCGGTAAATTTGATTATTTGATAATGTTCAATCAAATATAAATATAATGTATACAAGTTAAGCTCTGTCTTTTTATATTATTTTCAGATGTCAATCTGAATTACACTGCTTGAGCAAACATTAATAAAAACAAAGTAAGCAAAGAAAACCAAACCAAACCTTTAATTTGCTAGCATTAGGTAAACAGCTTTAAAGAGAAAATCTAAACAAATACATTGTACTATTCTATTTTTCATTGTCATATTTTGATGTGTATAAATAATTTTGATGTTAGATATAAGATATGTGTATATGGTTATTCTAATGTAACTGTTTGTAGTGTCCACAAATATCATGACACCAATTCCACAAATGATGGTGAGAAAGAAGAAGTGTAAATGATTTTAAAATATATAGTTCTCTTTTAATTGTATAAAAACTGAGATAACAAGTTTGTACTTGAAAATTATTTGGCATCAAGTTTTCATTTGATGGTTACATACTGTGGATTCATTTATTTTGTGGGTATCATTTTTTGTTGATTGAGGAACACTTGCATTTTCTAAGATAATTAATTTCGTGGTTTTGTTTAAGGTAGCACAATTTCCCAGTTTTAAAATGCTGTAACTTTCTTAATAATGCTTGAAAATTTATAAAGGTGGTATTTATGGATAGCTAACAGATTACTCTTTCAAATTAATACAATGTTAGTATTATACAACTATGTAATCAATTATAATTTTAACTGTGTCTACAAAATTTTACAAGAAATTTCCACTTTCAATTGAAATTAGCTTCTTCATGAATACCCCGAGAGGGTTGATTTTATTACATGTTGTTCCTAGGGTCATACACTACAAAAGGGTGTCTCAGATTTTGGATAGAATGTTTAGATCAAATTTTACACCTAATCAAACAATCTATACTTTTATGTGGTAAGGATGTTTACACTAATTACAGATTAATGAGAGAATGGAATACGAAAGCGATAATTTTAGCTCCTGCTGTGTTGATTAAGACAACGTTAAAATTTCTTGTGTAGTTGTAGAGATGTCAGAGCTATATTCATTCAAGTGAACTGACCAAGATTTTGCCATTAATTGCATAATAATTGATTCCATAATGATTGCATAACAAAAATATTGCATTCATTTAAAAGATTAATCTTTTATTTATCTATATATACCTCTTTTATTAATTTATATGCAGTTATAAGAAAGTAACAGCATTTTAAAGGTTGGAGATTGGGAGTAAACAAATCTTTGTATTGTGCTACCTCAAGTCTGCATATATTCCTTTAGGAAATTTGTAATTCGATCAATTTGTGGTTCCCCTGTACCAACGAAATCCATGAAAAATTGGTATCCACCGAATATTAATGAATCCACAGTATCTAAACAGACTCAATTGATTCATTACCAGCTAATATAACTCAATATGATACAATCAATTTTGTGTAATGTCATCTCCTAAGTTGTATGTTTGTATGTGTAAGAACCTTTTTAGACAATGTACAAAGCATCCCATTGCTTACAAATTGAGATGAAGTACGGAGCCAATTTTTTTGTATGTCATTTTGTATATTGAAGTATGAAATGTATGAGTCATTCAGTGTAATTTTGATATTGTTTTGATACTGTGTCTTTACAGTATAAAATCTTTGAGTCATTAAATGATTTGTCATTGTAGTTTTGACATTATTAATTTCACACCATTCACGCCTTCATGTTTTTTTTCAATATAGATTTCTATTTCATTAGTCATAATTCCCAAAGAGGCTAGAGTATGCACCTTTATGGTCTCATGGTAGCATGTGTGCCTCAAGTGCTGTAGAACGTGTGTTTGCTCCTCAAACATTTTTTGTCAAACCAAAGACTTGAAAACTGGTATTTGCTGCTTCTTCACTAAGCAAGTAACATTTAGGAGAAAGAGAAAAGACTTATTATCTACATGTCAGAATCATGTATCTGTGGACTGTGAACTTGTTAGCTAGCTTTTTAACTACAGGACTTCAATTTAAAATTATTAAGTTTTAAGGATGAGCTTGATGAAAGTAACCTTCAGTTATGAATGAAAATGGGAAGGTTTTTTAGCTCATCAAAATCCTTTTAATCCCACCATATAGTTTGATATTGTATACAATCTGCGGGTTGACCTATAGATCATGTAGATGTTTATTGAATATTTGTCGAGCCTGAAAGCTGGATATAAGGGTAGTAATCTGTCAGCGTCGGCAGGGGCTTTTACACTAACTTCTTATAAGGTTTATATTTCAGAAGGTGGAAACCTGGATGCTTCATACTTTGTTTATTGATGCCTTATGGTACCAAGATTCTGTCTGTCATGTGTTCATTACACTGGACCTTATTTTTATGGTTCAGCGACTACTTGAAAAAAAAGTTAAGATTTTTTTATTATTTTAATTTTTCTCTCATTATGAGTAATAGGATAACTATATTTGGTATGTGCATACCTTGCAAGGTCCTCATGCCCGTCAGACAGTTGTTACTTGACCTCAACCTCATTTCATGGATCAATGAACAAGGTTAAGTTTTGGTGCTAAAGTCCATATCTCAGATACTATAAGCAAAGGTCTAGTACATTTAGTGTCTGGAAGGGTTGTAAGGTGTACTGTTATTGAGTACATGTCCAACTAGGTTGGTCCTACTACGTAAAACATTCAGTATGCCTCTGGAATATACAAATATTAACTATATATTAAATATATCTTCGAAGCGGCTAAGAGGCACAACAATACGTAACTGTGCATGCTCGAGATCGTTCATTTCAAATAGTAAAATTAGCCCATACCGGACGGTATTGTCAAGAATTTCAATAACGGCCAGGACTAATGTCCAACTAACAGGTGTCACCTTGACCACATTTTCATGGTTCAGTGTTTATGGTTAAGTTTTTGAGTTTTGGTCTTTTTTTCTAATACTATATATATATGCAATAGGTCAACTATATTTAGTGTATGGAAATATTTCATGATATCCTGATGTCTTTCAGTCTCACAGGTTTTATTTGACCTTGACCTACATATAATTTCATGATTCATTGCTCAGTGTTAAAGTTTTGTGTTTTAGTCTGATTTTCTTAAACTATAAGCAAAAGGTCATCTGAATTTGTTGTATGAAAGGATTGCAAGCTGTATATGTCTGCCTAGCAGGTATCATCTGACCGTGACCTCCTCATTTTGGTGGTTCATTTGTCAGGTTTTCTTGTTTAAGTTTGTTTCTTAACTATAAACAATAGGTCAACTATATTTAATGCATAGATTGATTGTAAGGTGTACATGTCTACCTGGCATGGTTCATTGGTCAATGTTTAGTTTTCTCGATTAAGTCTGTTTCTTGAATGATTTTAAGTTGTACACATGTATTTCTTGTTTGGTTTATCTAACCTTGACCATTTTTTGTGTGATAGTGGTAGCAAAGCTCATTATTTAGGACTATCAACATAATATCAATGGTTAGTAAAACTAGAGGCTCTAAAGAGCCTGTGTCGGTCACCTTGGTCTATGAGAATATTAAACAAAGGACGCAGATGGATTCATGACAAAATTGTGTTTTGGTGATGGTGATGTGTTTGTACATCTTATTTTACTGAACATTCTTGCTGCTTACAATTATCTCTATCTATAATGAATTTGGCCTAGTAGTTTCTGTAGAAAATGTTAGTAAAAATTTACAAATTTTATGAAAATTGTTAAAAATTCACTATAAAGGACAAAAACTCCTTAAGGGGGCCTGGGTCAATTGACCATTTTGATCATGTTGACTTATTTTTAGGTCTTACTTTGCTGTACATTATTGCTGTTTACAGTTTATCTCTATCTATAATAATATTCAAGATAATAACAAACTAGAGGCTCTCAAGAGCCTGTGTCGCTCACTTTGGTCTATATGCATATTAACAATGGATACAGATAAATTCATGACAAAATGGTGTTTTGGTGATGGTAATTTGTTTGTAGATCTTTCTTTACTGAACATTCTTGTTGCTACAATTATCTCTATCTATAATGAACTTGGCCCAGTAATTGCAGTGGAAAATATTTCCTAAAAATTTACAAAAATTAACAAAAATTTATGAAAATTGTTAACAATTGACTATAAAGGGCAATATTCAATTTTAGTCATGTAGACCTATTTGTAGATCTTATTTTGCTGAACATTATTGCTGTTTACAGTTATCTCTATCTATAATAATATTCAAGATAATAACCAAAATCTTCAAAATTTCCTTAAAATTACTAATTCGGGGGCAGCAACCCAACAACAGGTTGTCTGATTTGTCTGAAAATTTCAGGGCAGATAGATCTTGACCTGATAAACAATTTAACCCCATGTCAGATTTGCTCTACATGCTTTGGTTTCAGAGATATAAGCCAAAATCTACAGTTCACCCCTATGTTCTATTTTTAGCCATGGCGGCCATCTTGGTTTGTTGGCCGGATCACACCACACATTTTTTTTAACTAGATACCCCAATAATGATTGTGGCCAAGTTTGGTTAAATTTGGCCCAGTAGTTTCAGAGGAGAAAATTTTTGTAAAAGATTACACAAATTTACGAAAAATTGGTCAAAATTGACTATAAAGGGCAATAACTCCTTAAGGGGTCAACTGATAATTTTGGTCATGTTGACTTATTTGTAGATCTTACTTTGCTGAACATTATTGCTGTTTACAGTTTATCTCTTTCTATAATAATATTCAAGATAACCAAAATCTGCAAAATTTCCTTCAAATAACTTATTTCGGGGCAGCAACCCAACAACCAGTTGTTCTATTCATTTGAAAGTTTCAGGACAGATAGATTTTCACTTGATGACCAATCTTACCCCATATCAGATTTGCTCTAAATGCTTTGGTTTCAGAGATATAAGCCAAAATCTACATTTCACCCCTATGTTCTATTTTTAGCCATGGCAGCCATCTTGGTTGGTTGGCCGGATCACGCCACACATTTTTTAAACTAGATACACCAAAGATGATTGTGGCCAAGTTTGGATTATTTTGGCCCAGTAGTTTTAGAGAAGATTTTTGTAATAGATTACTAAGATTTACGAAAAATGGTTCAAAATCGACTATAAAGGGTAATAACTCCTAAAGGAGTCAACTGACCATTTCGGTCATGTTGACTTATTTGTGAATATTACTTTGCTGAACATTATTGCTGTTTACAGTTTATCTCTATCTATAATAATATTCAAGATAATAAACCAAAAACAGCAAATTTTCCTTAAAATACCAATTCAGGGACAGCAACCCAAGAACGGGTTGTCTGATTCATCTGAAAATTTCAGGGCAGATAGATCTTGACCTGATAAACAATTTTACCCCATGTCAGATTTGCTCTAAATGCTTTTGTTTTTGAGTTTTAAGCCAAAAACTGCATTTTACCCATATTTTCTATTTTTAGCTAATGCAGCCATCTTGGTTGGTTGACCGGGTCATCGGACATATTTTTTAAACTAGAAACCCCAATGATGATTGTGGCCATGTTTGGTTTAATATGGCCCAGTAGTTTCAGAGGAGAAGATTTTTGTTAAAGACGACGGACGATGACGACGAACGCCGACGCCGCCGGACGCAAAGTGATGAGAAAAGCTCACTTGGCCCTTCGGACCAGGTGAGCTAAAAAGGTGAGACACTTCAGCATGTGTGTTCTTATGTTGTCAGGTTGTTTGCTGTATCAGTGAATTTTACCAATTGATTCAGGACTTGCATGTGAAAACTCTATCCCATTATTTATGTATTAAGCCATGCGAGTAACTGTCTCTTTGTGTATTAATCATCTCTTAAACCATGCATTAAATTTTAACTCAAGTGGAAATTTATAAAATATTGAAGGTCCTATATAAAATTCATTACAATCAGGTGAAAAGCATAGCCACCAGATGCAATCTTTGATTATAGATGACAAATTTCCAACCAATTTCTCTTAATTACAACTGCTGGGGAAAGGACCACTTTCGAGTCATGTCCTCCACCGGAAACAAGTGAAAGTGTGAGCTACTGCTCACTGATGATACCCCCGCCCAATTATTTAGGTAAACAGGAAGTTGTTGAGGGATGAATCTGAAAACACATAAGTTAACATGGTATAGCTGACTTATATAAACCCTGAAACAAAATTTCAGAAATCCTTGTATTGTAGTTCCTGAGAAAGATGCTACGAAAATTTTCAACTTGGCTATCATGTGTAAAATAATACAAGTGTTCGTTAAACATAAAGTTTGTGAGTGATGAATCTGAAAACCCATCACACGTTATAGCTGATTAATAAAACCCTGAAACCAAGTTTCAGAAATCCCAATAGTTGCTGAGAAGAATGTGATGAAAATTTTCAACTTGGCTACCATGTGTAAAATGATACTGTAATTTCAGAAATTATTGGGAGCATTCATTATTGAAATGTTAAGAATGAATAAAAATGAGAGGTTAATGTTTGAAATTTCATAAAAACCTGCATACAGATGTAATATGTATGAGAATGCAAATTCATATTATTGTGATTTCCACCCAGTTGCATTATTTATATTGACAAAAAGGGTTAACCTGGCAATAATTTCTGAATTTACAGTACCTTTGATCAAGACTACATGTGGGTCAATTTAATAGGATTTAAATTAAAGCACAAAGTTTAAAAAACATTTAATTTCAATTATTTTGATCATCAACAATTGTCATGATTGTATACATGTACATGTCTATCAATTATCAAAATAAAATTGCACCTTTATTTAAATTACTATAATCAACAATAATATATTTATTAAATTGTCACATTGAACAGACCACCTGGAATGTAAAGTTCTTGCATGTGACTTAATTAGAAATATATTACATGCCTTACACATAGAATGCATATAGGATACTGAAACATGTCATGTTAATAATATAATGAGCAAATGATGAGTTAAAAATTCAAATTCTAGAATACATAAATCTAATCCATAGACTACTCCCTTTTCTCTAAACTATATCATGTATTTAAATATATATTCCCACTTTTAATTCATCAAATTATTTCTTTTTTTTAGGGTCCAAATTCTAATATTTAGGAACTAAACTATATTGATATATTTTCCCAGCTTTTATTTATCAATTTCTCAATATTGTCTCAATTCCAATTTTCAGAATCTATTAACTATAAAATAATTTTGATATATTTTCCCAGCTTTTATTCATTAGATTGTTTCTCTATTTTGTCCCAATTCTAATAATCAGGTACAGTATAATCTTGTCTATTTCACAACTTCATTGTGTTGTTACTAATTGTTTTTCTTTCTTTAGAGTTTTGTATTGTTCTTTGAGATGTATCACTTTGGATTTTAGATTTGACACTTTTATTACACTGTCTGTTGCTTGTTTAAAATAAGCCTGGCTTTGACGTAAACTTTGTGGTACTAAAACACCAAACCATTTAATTGGGTCTTTGTAATTTTTAGTATTATTTGAATTGTTCTGAGTTGATTGTTCTACATTTTCTGACCCAATAGTTTCCACATTATCTTTTCCTCCACTTTTACGCTGTCTCAAACCTTCAGAAACTGGATCTATTAAACTCTTATCCAGACAACTGTTTGTGTTTACTAATTCAAACATCTTGTCGACACTGTGTGAGTCATCATCATCTTTATCTGTAACCAAAACCAGTTTGGAAGCTTTCATATTATTTTCATCGTATTGTGAAACACCAACAGACTTGGCCCCCATATTGTATCTAGCCCTTGACATCATCAAGAATCCACTTTTCATTATATTTTCTAGATCTGCTTGTTCTTGGTAAAGTTGTCCAACGCATTCGAAAAACTCTACCAAAACTTCATCTAATCTTTTGTTTACAGCATCCATAGTTGACGGTTTCTTTTCACTCATATTCTTTTATCCTGTCAAAATAAAATAAAATTGATTTAAGGTATGGTATACACCTAAAACTTCAGACACTTTGATAAATATGATAATATTAAGAATGCAGACCATACATGTGATATATTGTGTATTTTTCTAACACTCAATGGATTTTTCTCAGCATATTCTTGTTTAGAATTGAACATTACAAGACATTGATTTCTTGGAAACATCCATCTTCGCTAGCCAAGGGTTACGATCCACTCCCGCTCTCTTCACCCTTGGCGGATTGAGATAATATTTCGGAGACACAAGGTAAGGATTTTTATTGGTTGCAGTAGAAACTCACTGCATCCAATCAAAAAGAGTCTATAACATGATCACGTGTAAATGTAGAAAGTGTTTGTAAACAATTGCCACATGTTTATTGTGCAACAAGTCTTTACATCACTAAACATACGACTATATTTAGTGACAACTTGAATGTTTTTAATCAACTAATAGAAGTTCCCGTGTATGTTTCATGCACAAATGCATGAATGTTGACGTATATTTTCATTTCCGGCTTTACCAAGTGGGTAGAATCTAGACGCTACCGTGTTTTTACCTCCAAATTGAAGAGTTAAAGTGCTACCATTGGTCAAGAATAATGTATTCGGAATGGGCGTGACTTTAATCTTCCGATAGATGGCGCAACACTGATATCACAAATGTTGGCTCAATCTGCCAAGGGTGAAGAGAGCGGGAGTGGATCGTAACCCTTGGCTAGCGAAGATGGGAAACATCCAGCAGTTCCACGTTCTGTTGTTTGACCTGTTTGAGAGTAGAAATACATGTAGGGTCAACCTACTCTTATTCTCCTTAATTTTATGTTTTAATCTAAAAATATCTATAGTGTATTTGCACAATTCTTCTTAATTTTTGAAGACTAATATTATAAAGTACATTAGAAGTCGAACTTAAAATTGAGAATGGAAATGGGGAATGTGCCAAAGAGACAACAACCCGACCATAGAAAAAAAACAACAGCAGAAGGTCACCAACAGGTCTTCAATGTAGCGAGAAATTCCCACACCCAGAGGCGTCCTTCAACTGGCCCCTAAACAAATATATACTAGTTCAGTGATAATGAGTGCCATACTAATTTCCAAATTGTACACAAGAAACTAAAATTAAAATAATACAAGACTAACAAAGGCCAGAGGCTCCTGACTTGGGACAGGCGCAAAAATGCGGCGGGGTTAAACATGTTTGTGAGATCTCAACCCTCCCCCTATACCTCTAGCCAATGTAGAAAAGTAAACGCACAACAATACGCACATTAAAATTCAGTTCAAGAGAAGTCCGAGTCTGATGTCAGAAGATGTAACCAAAGAAAATAAACAAAATGACAATAATACATAAATAACAACAGACTACTAGCAGTTAACTGACATGCCAGCTCCAGACTTCAATTAAACTGACTGAAAGATTATGATTTCATCATATGAACATCAGGCACAATCCTTCCTGTTAGGGGTTTAGTAACATACCATCATAACATATATGAGAAGAACATAACCCGTGTCATGTCAACAACTGGTTTTTGAATAAATTTGTTTAGTTCCGATGCAAAGACCCTATAAGTGAATCAATATTAACGCCCAAATATGCAATCTTTAATGACCTGACAACAGTATCGTAACTATATCCCTTCTTAATAAGTCTATTCAAAGGTTTTGTTAGTTTTTGAGGTGAATACTGACACCTTTGTGCTTTATAAAAAATATTTCCATAAAAAATTGGATGTGAAATACCTGAACGTATAAGAAGTCTGCATGTTGAACTATATTTAACAATGATGTCCTTATACCGATGATAAAATTTAGTAAATGTTTTGACCAGTTTGTGATATCGAAAACCCTGGTGTAATAATTTTTCAGTAATACATAAATTTCTCTCGTTAAAATCTAAAACACTGTTACATACACGAGCGAATCGTACAAGTTGTTTATTCTGATTAATCTGTTTAATCTATTTATCACTGCATGTGTCAAGCTTTATTAATTCATCTTTATATAGCACATTTCGTTACTGTTAATTATTGTTTTTCCTTAATTTGGTAATTTTATGTTTACATGTAAAAAGTTACATAGAATATTTATTTTTCTAAAGAGTTTTTGATGTTGACTTTGTTTAATATGATTAATCTGTTTATCACTGATGCATGTCAAGCTTTTTTAATTCATTCACCGACGTGTGTCAAGCTTTTTTAATTCAATCTGTATATATATATAGGCATAATAGCACATCTGCTTATCGGGGATTGCGATTAATCATGATTTTATGATTTTATTGCATAATATCAGTGTTTTTAGTACAATGTAGTGGTTGGTGTTCAACAGTGTGAAGTGGTGTTTGACTTTGAAAAGACCCACCCCCAATTAGCATGATTAACGTGAGACTTGCGCATGTTCATGCTTATTTGGGGCATTTTCCTTCCTTCTTAACAATTTTGGTCAAATCTCAAGCCTTTGTTTCATGAAAAATTGATTATCCTGTTGATCATTGTCTCTTTACAAACTAGAACTGTTAGCTGAAGAACAGCAATTTCAAATTAATAACTAAAATGATGGTTCATTGTCTGTCATTATTCTTCTTCCAGGTAAGGAATCGGATTCAAAGCTGAATGTTAATGGTTCTGCGCGATAACTTTACGCAGTGTCGGGCAATACAGAAAGTTTTCTCTAGGCAATTTACAAATTACATTTACAACGTTCGCAAAAATATACAATTAAGGTTCATCATAACAAACGGACAAATATGGCTGTATTTACATGCCAAAAATTACTCTGAGTACAGACTTACCTGTGAAGTTGGAAAAGTTTTAATGCCTGGTATCCACTAGATATAATAAAGTTACATGCATTTTGTGTTTCAGAAAGATAAAATCTCTTTTGGATTTTGATGGGCATTTTTTTTCCTTCATGCAAAAGTTGTGAAAATTAACTAAGTTGTGGAACAACTATGAGATGCTCCCTCAGGTAAAAAACCGGTTTGTATTGCAAGTTTTGATTGTCCTTAATTGACATGGACAAGAGTTATCTATAGGTGAGTTAAAGAGTTTAACTGAGTCAGTGAGTGGACAGTATCAAAGTAATTCAGGTGTTTGTTTATTTTTACACCTTCTGCAGAAAGGAAAAAAATGCCCATCAAAAACTTAGAAAGATTTTATCTTTCTTAAACACAAAATGCATTTAACTTTTATATATCTAGTGGATGCTAGGCATTAAAACTTTCCAAACAGCACAGGTAAGTCTGTACACAGAGTAGTTTTTGGGGTGAAAATACGGCCATATTGGTCCATTTGTTATGAACCTTAAACAGGTTGGGAACAAACCCTCTATATGGTGATTATACCTATATAGAGGGATAATCCTTCTATAGAGGGGTAAAATTATCCCTCTATAGAGGGGTATTTTTTTGTTTAGACTGGATTTAAATCAAAATAGGGCAGAACATGCAGAATGGCATTCTCTACTTATTATGGCAGTAACCTGGAACAGTTGATGCACCAATTAATGTACTTAATTTAATATGCACATGCCCAGTTTGATGCTTATCTGACTAAATATAAAATCTATTGTTCACCATGATTGAAAGCTGTGATGATCAGGTACAAACTACTCACTTATGCCTCACTGAACAGAATTTCTATTGTTAGATTTAACATGAAATTTAAAGGTCAACTATTCCTTTTGTTGTTGATCAAATGTTGATCAGGTGTTCAGATAGGTTTACACTAGATTGCAGTTTTGTCACTTTAGCAGAAAACTGGTTATCCCAATTTTTAGTAAAGTGCATATATTTGGGTCCTACTAAAATGCGCCCGGGAGTGCCCGGTCGAAGAAAAAGCGCCCGGGGAAAAGAAAAAGCACCCGGAGAAGAAAATATAGCGCCCAGAGAAAAGCGCCCAGGGAAAATATATAGATATTTTAATGACATGAGACAACTTTCTTAAGTTATGGACATTGATTTTTTTTTTTAGACAAGTAATTTGCAAATTCAGATAATAGACATTTGTAATAAAGCACAAAAACAAGTATGAATATTTCAATTTTAACAATAATATATGAATACTATTTAGAAAACCGACTGATAATAATGGATCACAGTTAATGCGGAAGATTTATAACATGTAAGACATCAACAGACATGTTTTTCAAAAACGATATCAAAATGAAAAATGTATAAGACAACTCAAATTTCACAGATAAATATTAATTTAATCAAAATTAAAAGAGGTACACATAATAAATCAGCAAAAAAGCAATGTCTTTCATGATTCTTCTATATACTCTTATTTATATTTATTTACTTACATTTTGTACTTATATACAATTTTGAAATCTAAAATGTAAAAGTACATCAACACTTTAGATGTAGCATCGTACATATCCCCATTTATATTAAGGACAAAACAAGCAATGATTAGTTATTTTTTAAGGAAAACAAATATTGTTATTAAATATTATTATTTTCTTCACCCGGGCGCTAATTTTCTTCTCCGGGCGCTAATTTTCCTTCTCCGAGGGCTTTTTCTTTTCTCCGGGCGCTTTTTAGTAGGACCGATATATTTTGATGCATATAATGCTAGAGATTATAGCCAATATAACTAGATAATGCCATTCTGCCCTAATTTGCTTTAAATCCAGTGCAAACAAAATATGGATAGTCTACCTTCCTATGGATAGAAACAAGTGCCTGTGGGTTTGTTCCCAACCTGTTAAAATTATTTACAACTGGTTTTTCTTACTGCCTTTCAGAGCATGCCTTTAGGTACTTTTATCATGACAATCTACCCTACCAACTGTATTTTCATTTTGGAATAAGAATTGGATTAATCAAAGCTATGGGTGATACAGTTATAAGACCTACACCTACATCAAGATAATTTTTGCACAGGTCGAAATAGGATTTAAGTCATTTTGTGTAAACTCGCGAGAAGATCGAAGGAAAATCACGCGGGAACAAATTAAATATCATATTTCCGGTGATAAATATATTTTTGTTTTGTTTTATGTTTGTTCTTCTAAATCATGTTTTGCAGTTTGACTAAACTGAATGCTTTGTTATGAAATATATTTTTTTAATGTTTATTGAGTATCTCCCATCAATAGTTGACCCTCAATATTCAAATAACAAATCGCACTTTTAGAGTCGGTTCTTCTTTTGTCAGGGTTTTGTTAAGTCCGAAATTTCTTTTTTTTTTCATTCGGAGCTTTTCATTACTTTTCATGCATCTTATGTTACAAGGTTTGGCATTTGTACAGCTAGCCAAATTCCTTACATATGTTTGGAAATGGAAATGGATTTCGACACTTGTTCATCTAATGTGAATATTGATGATCTGCCTGAAGAAATATTAGAGTTTATTTTATCCAAGGTTTCACCATATCGTGATGTCAAGTCATGCATGCTTGTCTGTCGTCGTTGGTACCGGTTAGCTGCAGGTAAAAATAACATGAATAAAACTAAAAGATTATTTCCTTAATTTATAAAACCTGACTTCGATACATAATTTCATGCTTGCATCACATCTGAAGATTGACCAATCAGATAATTAGATTGTGTTTATCTATTAGAATATTGGAGTTGAAGCGGTGGCAAATCCTCGGGTTTTACCATATATAGGTACACAAACTTAAAACTCAATTTATTTTTTGTTGAATCATTAAAATAAAATTTGAGATCGTTTTTTCAAATCTCCTTATCATACTAGACATGTGTTTTAAAAATCTTTGTGATATCTTTTACCGTTTGGTTTTAAATTGGAATTAAAAATTGTATTTTCCCATAGAGTTTGAGGTAAAATCCCGAGAATTTCACCTCCTAGAAATTTCAAGTGCCAGGATGTTCGAAAATATGTATTGCGATTTTCCTCATCCTTAATGAAAGCCTTTTTAATATGAGGCAGGCATTACCTGTGAATGGGGACGAAGTCTGTATTGTTTATTTTTTAATTCAAACATGTTGATAAAAGTGTGACGGGATTGCTTCCCTTAGAACATTTGGTAGATACTTAGTCAGCCGTAAGTGGTTGAGCTAAGGAAGTACTTCTTTAGCTCAGTCGGTTAGCGCGCTGCCTTGTAACACAGAGGTACCGGGTTCGAGTCCCGGTGGAGACAAGCAATTTTGTAATGAAATTCGTGCTCTCCGGTTGCAAAAGAAACGGAAATACTGTAACGTTTCCGATATTGGTTCTGCTGTCTGTTTAGTTGTGACGTTATTTAAGTTATGACGTCATATTCAATGTAAACAAAGAAACGCTGTTATCCAGGTAAAGTTTTTTCCATATCAAACAATTATTAAAAATGAATGGGTGTTGAATTCCTTCCTATATTTGTTGATATGTTAATAAATATACATTTTATTCAAAGTCTCATGCAAACAAGACCGGAAAAGGAAGAAGACCGGAAATGGAAGTATATCTGACAAAAAAGTTAACGATTTTGAGTTCATTAGTAGAACATGTAGAATGAAAAATTTGGGAAATTTTCCGGATTTTTTTTTTTTTTATTGATTTTTCTACCGTAATTGGGGACTTCAACCCATATAATTCTGAAACTGTTATTTTTCAGACTTATATTTACATGGGTATTATAATGAATAGATCCCGAGATGCAATAACCCTGAACCTTCATCCAGACAGCTTCTAATCTCTATACACCTTATCGCTATTTGAAAATCTGTCAGATATTTTGTATTATGACATCTAAATTTTAAGAGAAATTCAGCATTTCAGTGATGTCCACAACTAATCTTCCCTGAGGCCCTCACATACAAATTACAATACAATCAAAACAGATATTTACACATAGTTAATTTACACTCTTGTAGTTCAATGTATTGTTATTAACATAAGATATAATGCTGTTTAAGATGTATACATGTAGTCAAAAAATTAAATGAAAATAAAAAATTAAAAAATATACAAATACATTGTAGCAAACATTTCTTATCAGGGTTCTGTTAGGTACTTCTTGATACTTTGCTTAAAAGTAAAAGTGTTTTGAGCTTTACGCATTGTGTGTGGTAGTCCATTCCATAAAACTGATCCAGAATAAGCAAAGGATTTCTTAAATAGTTCAGCTTTTGGCTAAAGAACTATCAGATTACCTTGAGTGACACCTCTTAAGGAGTAAGGATTATTATCTGATTCCAGTTTAAACTTTTGAACTAGGTACATCATGTACATTGGTGCTTCCATACGCATACATTTATATAGACATGATAGAAGTAAATATTTGTGGTATTTTATTCTATTGTCAACTGTCATCCACCCAAGTTTTTTAAATAAGGGGGCTGAGGGGGATAAAGGATCTGCATCTAGAATTAATCTTGCTGCCCTTTTTTGGAGTTTTAAAATTCTTGTTATCCCTTCATTTTTACATTCACCCCAAATAATACAGCAGTAGTCAATTAAGGGAAGAATATACCCATTGTAATATAGGGTTATTGCATGAATATTGGGGAATATTGTCCCGAGTAGAATTTTATATTGCACGAGCTTGCGAGTGCAATATATATTCTACGAGGGACAATATTCCCCAATATTCATGCAATAACCCTTTTATTGTATAGCAATATAATATTTGAAAGTAAAAAATGGTTTAAACTAAGATTTCGTCGTTGATGACGTCATGAATTTTGAAGATTTATTGCACTAGTGCAATAATAGAATTTATTGCACGCTAACTTTTGGTTACTTTCTGTTGGAAATATTATATTGCTATACAATAATATGTTTTCCTTGCATTTATATCTAAAAATTTCTTTGTTTTAGAAAGAAGGTATATTCTGGATGATATATTAGCACAAACTTGGTCAATTTGATTTTTCCAGTTAAGTGTGTTGTCAATTTTAACACCTAATAATTTTTCACATGAAGAATTTTGTAATACTTTTTGAATTTATTATCAAGTTTGGTTGACAGGTCTGAAATAGGGATAAGGTGTATAGAAGATAATAAAATAAAGTGAAGGGCGACAATATAATGTTTCTTCATATTGATTTTGAATTCATTGGAATCTTTGTTGTCATTTTAACAATCATGACAATCCTTAAGAAAGTTTTTTTGAGCTACAACATGTACAATGTAGATCACATTCCATTTAACTGTATAATCAGTGTTTTGATGTGCCAGGTATTGCCATAAATTATTAAATAGATTAAAATAACAAAAATGATGATTTATCAATCATGTCAATATTGAAATAAAGGAGATGTGGTATGATTGCCAATGAGACAGTTATCCACCAAAGTTCAAATGAATTAGATGTAAGCAATTATAGGGTTTCCCCATTTCCATTCTCAATTTTACTAACCATATTGTCAACAATAATCTTTTTATATCAAAGGTGTGACAAGACAACTAAGACAGACCTTTCAAAACTGTGTATATGAGAGTAAAGTGAAATGGACAAAAATTGCACCAGAGATCGATATCATACGGGTAACAGAAAGATACTCCCATTGTGCTTGTTATTATGACAAGTCATTGTATGTATTTGGTGGATGTACATCAATGAACACGACCTTTAATGACCTCTGGAGGTTTGACCTGGCAAGGAGAGAATGGATTAGGCCATTAGCAATGGGTAATTTTATGTAGAAGTTTGGATTTTACAAGCTGTTTTGGCCTATGGGGTCGTGTAGCAGTGTCACATGGTTACATTGATTATGGGGAAATTAGAATAGTATGTTTTATTTTCTCAATGCTATAAAGTCAAAGTATGTTTTTTTTGTTAATGTTGTTTTATTTGATATTGAAAATAAGTTTAAATGAAAAAATTATGATTGAACTACAAATGAGCAACTAACAGTAATTATTAATATAATGTTGAACTGCAAGGATTAATAAAAAGGGGCCTACACTATTGACTTTATTTTTCCAACTATAAATATAACATTTATCATTGAAGATTTACTACATTTTTAGCCAAGGAGTAAAGAGAACATCTTTAATCATTTGTTAATCATATAATAAATGTTTTTGTTGCAGGAACCTATCCATCACCTAAAGCCTGTTCCAGTATGGTGGTATATAAGGACAGCTTGGTATTATTTGGTGGATGGAGTCATCCTACTCCTTATCCCTTACACCAGGTGGGTTATAACGAATTCGAAAAAAATCAGGAAATACAAAAAAGCATACTTTGTTGTATGTAAGCTATTTATAAAGCTACAGATTGGTGTGCAAATTTAAAACTATTCATATGAAAATAATCTATTGTTGGTAATTCTTTCTTTATTAGAATGTATTAATGGTCGGCCAGTCTTGACTTGTAGTATGAATATTTGTCTTATAGCATGTTCAGATTTTTTTTTTATGTTGGTTCAAAAATAAAATTTGCATGTGCTTGATGTATATGTTTAGACTGAGGCAATGACACAACTCTCCACAAAGCATGACTAGATACCATTTGACACAGAAATTAACAACTAAAATGTATATATGTCTCAGTCAGGCCTTCAACAATGAGGAAAACCAATGTACTATGGATTCATTATTATTTGTTGGATACTAGTTTTTGTGGATTTTGTGGGTACAGGTGAACCAAGAAATTAGATGTTCAATGAATGACAAATTTCCTATAGGCATGTATGTAGACTTCAGCAAAACCACAAAATTAAGTATCCACAAACGTGCATGTTTTCCTTGATCCACAAAAATTGACACCCACAAAAATAATTGAATCCATAGTATCTGGTTTGAAAGGTCATTTTCAATAGCAAGTATTTGAGTAGACATGACAGTAAATGTGTAAATTTCAGGCTTCAGTGTTGGTTTATTTGTATTAAATCAAATACCAATTGTTTTGTCATCAAATGAAAATTTAAAAAAGATTTAGATTTTGATGTTTCACCTTTTCCAGGCTGCAGGATTTTTCTATGAATTACATATGTACAAACCAGAGGTCAACAGATGGTACCTAGTGACCAGTATTTCTAGAGAACATCCACCACCTACAGCAGGCCATTCAGCTTCTATTGTCAAAGATACTATGCTTCTGTTTGGAGGCTCTAGTGTGCCTGGAATAGGGTAAGTTTATCTCAATCCCATCTCCTACAGCAGGCCATTCAGCTTCTATTGTCCAAGACACTATGCTTCTATTAGGAGGGTCCAGTGTTCCTGGTATCGGGTTGGTAATTCTCGATTCAGCAGGCAACATGTGCTGTGAAAGACACTATATGCTCCTGTTTGGAGAATATCATGTGTTCCTTGTGTAATCTATAGCAGGCCATTAAGCTTTAATTGAAAAGGACACTATATATATTAGGTATTATGCTTCTGTTTGAAGGTCCACTGTTTCTTGTATCGTCATCAGTTAATCCCTTATCCTCTATGTTAAAAGAAACCATGGTTCTGGTTGTACATGTTGTAAGGATTATATTGGGAAACACATTATTATGTCATTATAAACACAAGTAAATGACTGAATTTAGAAGAAAAATAATGAGAAGATGATCTTATATAATATTTTTTTTAGAAATGCATTCATCTTACTATTTCTGGCTTTACATGTAATAAAAAAACAGAATGTGCTGTGCACTCCTTATTGACTCCTATTACACAACCTTGATCTTAAAGATTTTTATCCAGTTGCCAAAAAAAACCCAATAAAGCCTTAGAGACAATTTCATGTAAGTTTTAATCATATTAACTATTTATTTCAGAACAAATGACTTGTGGCGATTTGATTTTATAGATTTAACATGGAAGAAAATAGTAACAGAAAATAAGAGACCAAGTCCCAGATTTGGTCAGACACAGGTATGTACAGTTTACTCACTGTCATCTGCATCAGATAAAAACTTTAAAAAATAAAGAATGGAAAATATCTCACAGTGTCAGTGAAATATGTTCCTCTGGCAAAAAATTTATAACATCATCTGTAACATTTAAAAGCCGTATGATATTTCATCTGGATAGAATTTTGCTTCACATACACACCTCATGGATGATGATTAATGTTGATTGGTTTAAAATATCCTTTACTATTTAAGTGACAGTCATGACAGTCATGGTTGTGAAAACTTGGAACTAAGTACATATATACACAAACATATTTGTCACTATTAATTAATTATTTTGAATTTAGCTTAATTTTACTTTTCATTATTTTGTTTGAAATCTGTGATAAAAGAATTACGTTTTATGATTTGAAAGTGACTTATAGACCCAATGGGTCGGGTGTATTTTATTGTGTATGTAATATATTGTACTTTACTGAAATGTGATTACACATGTCACTATAATAAAAAAAAAATACTTACTTTCTAACTTATTTGTTGTGATGTAAACTTTCAAAAGTATAAGCAAAATAAATGTTTTGATCCAGAGAGGAGGATGGGTGCATTGGACATATTCTATATACAATTTAGAAGATTTTGTATTATTGCCA
The DNA here is from genome assembly GCF_965363235.1 of Mytilus galloprovincialis. NCBI lineage: Eukaryota > Metazoa > Mollusca > Bivalvia > Mytilida > Mytilidae > Mytilus > Mytilus galloprovincialis. Next base: position 55,794,000 of record NC_134850.1, on the reverse strand, counting down.
ATGAGACAACTTCCCACAAGAGACCAAATAATGTTAAAGTTAGCAATTATAGGTGTGTCAACAATGAGCTTAACCTATATACAAAGCAAGACATAAGAGGCCTCGAAAAGACATATGTTAAACAATTGTAAAGAGAAAATTAATGCCCTAGTTTGTAATTGTAAAGAGACAATTAATGCCCTAGTTTGTAATTGTAAAGAGAAAATTAATGCCCTAGTTTGTAATTGCCTTAGTGCTGTTCATTGGTTATGTGTTATATGTTAACTTTCAGCAGTTCTATAGTTATTTATTTTATAAGTTTTGGTTGAATCAGGACAGGAGATAGTATAACTCAATGATCAGAATGAATATCATTTTGATGTAGTCAATCAAATTCATGCTCTGTAGGATCTAAGTTTTTGTTCTATTTTAGAAATTGATTCTGTAATGATTGATTTGATTTTAGGTGACAGTAGATGACCAGCATATACTAGTGATAGGTGGTTGTGGAGGTCCTAATCAGGTAAAATAATGTACTCAATATAGATTGGTGTAATTGAAAATGGCACTTCTTGTTTGTGAAACAGATGCACTTCTCTGGATTTAACTTCACCAGAAAGTTTTACTCCTTAACTTTGAAAGCTTGGGATGTATAAAAAAAATATAAACACTAGGAGCTATATAACCAAAAGGGCCATAAAAAGAAAAGCAAATTTCATAAAATGATCAAGTTTGTAAAAGTATATATATGTTTGTAGTATAGTTATTTTCACTTCTGTACTTACCCAAGTATTGACTTGTATTTGATCAGCTATCAAAACAAGGCTACATGATTACTGTGGAACTACATCATTTGTACATACTCTAAGGGTGATGTGAATCAGAAAGGGGCACTAATAGAATTCCAAAGCTATGTTTTAGTATACATACATTCAATTTGTCATGTTTCTCCTAATACAATATAATAAAATCATTTGACTTCTAAACACCTTTAACAAGTTTTCCTCATTCCAAACTCAGATTGAAATAAAAAACCAACTTTCTTTCATAAGAAAATAAGGCAAACACAGATGCAAATGTCCTGTTTAAGAAATAGAAGAATTGATTGAAATTTTATAAATACGAATAAAAGAAGATGTGATCAAGTTGTAGACCTCTTTATTTTCTTATTTCAGATATTTAATGACATGTGGTTGTTAAGCATGGACAAGGATCCCTGGGAATGGACAGAGGTCAAGGTCAATAACACAGACTGTGCTGCACCTCAGCTGTGGTGTCATCCAGCTTGCAAGGTAAATATAAAAATGTTTTTTATACCACATGAAGGTTTTATTTAAAGCTACCTGGTATTACTATGCCTCATGTTGTATTACTGTTGTTTGTCTCTTCCTGTATATAAAATAAAAAGTTGTGGTATGATTGCAAATTAAACTATCCACCAGACCTCAAATTATGTACATGTTTACAACTATAGTCACTGTACAGCCTTCAATAATGAGCAAGTCCCATATTTCACAGCAATTCATAAAAAGCTTTGTTATAGACTGTTGGCAAACAAATTGAATTCATATGCATATTCTTGAGACATTGAGTCAGACCTTTTAGTGGTTTTGTACCTTTAATACTCTTGAGACATTGAGTCAGACCTTTTAGTGGTTTTGTACCTTTAATACTCTTGAGACATTGAGTCAGACCTTTTAGTGGTTTTGTACCTTTAATACTCTTGAGACATTGAGTCAGACCTTTTAGTGGTTTTGTACCTTTAATACTCTTGAGACATTGAGTCAGACCTTTTAGTGGTTTTGTACCTTTAATACTCTTGAGACATTGAGTCAGACCTTTTAGTGGTTTTGTACCTTTAATATTCTTGAGACATTGAGTCTGACCTTTTAGTGGTTTTGTACCTTTAATACTCTTGAGACATTGAGTCAGACCTTTTAGTGGTTTTGTACCTTTAATACTCTTGAGACATTGAGTCAGAGCTTTTAGTGGTTTTGTACCTTTAATATTTGCCATGCACCAGGAACAATTTGTATCCATAAGTCATTCACATAATACTAATGGGTCTAGCAAGGGTATCAATTTGCTTGACACAGAAATTATGCAAAGCATTATGTAAATTGTTTTGTATATCCACAAAATAATAAACATGCCTTAATTTATTATGCAAATTAACATTAAAAAGTATTACATTTCAAGCTTTATTTTTTCTAGATTGGTAACATGATAACAGTTTTAAGTAAACCAACAAAATCAGTATCAAAACCTACATCACAACCCAGTCCAAACTTACGTCCAGTGGAAAATATACAACAAAATAGAGTGTGGGTGCCACCAGTGGAAAGAGAAATGCCACCGTCAGATAGAGGTGGTGAAGAAGCTGGACCCTCACACAGGATGCCAGGCCCTTCTCATTACGGGGACCAGAGGTATAACAGTTCAAGCACAGAAAGTGATGAGGAAAGTGTACCTCAATTTAAACGACCTTCAGTTGTAGAAAATGACTCATCTAGGCAACCTTCCCAACCAGGTCGTTCAAGGTTACAGCCATCTGAGCCAGATTCTAAATTAGGTGCAGTCTTAAATTATGTTGAACAACAAAAAAAGTTACAGTTAAGTGCAATGGAATCAACCTCAAGTGTTCGGACTGGTTCTCCTTCAGTACGTCCAAATGCTAATAGCAATAGACAAAAACAACTGGAAGCTCTACGAAAAATGGAAGAAAAATTGCGTGAAAACATGGCACAGCAAACAAAGCAAAAACATACCGGACCAAGTAGAAATAATGAGGCTCAGAATGCAACGTCTTCACGGCGTAGAGATCCACATTCACAAATGCATTTACATGTACTTGACATTGCAGAGGTTGTACAAGGTCATGTGACTTGGCGACCTATAGATGAAAGCTTTTCAATAGATGCTCCAGATGAAACAATATTTTATTCTTTATCTGAGGGTCGTGGTGAACTTATTATGTTTGGTGGTATTCAACGTGATATACAGTCAATGCAAAGAGGGGTAGACTTGAAATCTCACCTAGTCAGTAATATTCTTTACATCTTGTCGCCGCTGAAAACATCCATTTGATGTTATTGTCGTTTGTTAGCTTTTAGTCATAATAGATAATTATGAACTTAAGGAAATGTGCACATTTTTGTTTTTAATTTTAGGATGCTAAAATTTTAGTAAAATTTTTATGACATATAAAATTTATCATGTTTATACAGGCATTCATATTTATCCATTATTCATGTTATTGGATGACCATGCATTTAGCACAGAAAAAAAACACAATTTGTATTTTGCTAATCAAATGATGAAAACAAATAAAATCAAACTTACAGTTTTCACTTGTTTCTGGAATAATTTTAATCAGATGCTCTAGATGAACAATTTGAGAAGCAATATATATATATTATAACATCTAATAACATTTTTTTTTAATTTTGAAACAACTAAAAATCTAAAAATATGTAACATACAAATGTACATCTCAATTTCTTAACATGTTAAATATTAAAAGTAATTTTCCACTTAATTCTAAAGTTCTTCTATAAAGTTAAATGTATCAATTTTGTAATTTATTTATTGTGTGGCCTGACAGTCCAGCACTACATGGTAATCACTTAATCCATCTTGAGTCAGTGTCCATGTCACACATTATGTTAATCCACAACTCATTGAAAAAACAACTTCAAGCCAACATGCATAGATTCTGCAACAAAATGTATGCAACTGAATTTTTTGGGTTTCAGTTTCAAAACATTGATTTGTTTGTATACAATTTGTTTTAAAAATGGGATGAACTATTAACACATATCATTGTAAAACATAACATTGCTAGTACATGCATTTATACTAGCTTATAAATTATTTCTTCAATGTTTTCTATCATGAATAATATCATTAGCCTGATATTCAAACTTTGTGTGCAGATGTTTACAAGTGTGATTGAAAAGATATTTAGGATATATGTCAATGAAACAACAACTCTAATGATAAAAATCGCCAAAACAATCAGAAGTTACTGACAATCGACAGGTGTGTATTCAATATATTAAGCTGGACAATATAAAAAAGAGGATATGCTGTTTAATTGCCAATGATACAATTATCCACTTAAGTTCAAATGAAGTAGATGAAAGCAGTACTTTCAACTATATGGACTTCAATGAGAAAATTCCATACCGTATAGTTGGCTCAGACATAAAAAACATAACATTTCAATTGAGAAAACTTATTGCCTAATTTATAATGAAACAATTTAAGAAAAACAAATATTACAGACATGAGACAAACACTGCACTGCAGGTTCCTGACTTGAGACAGGCACATATAGAATGTGGCAGTGTTAAACATGCTTGAAGGTGGAAACCCCCTCCTAACCTTGGACAGTGCTGTAACAGTTCAACCTAACAACAAACCTTAACAATCAGTTGAAAAGGGCTTAACTTGTCTGATCTTCACAAAGCAGAAAATCATAGAATTGACTTAGCAGTGTATTTATACATCCCTAAAATCGAAAAAAAGTCACTCTCCCAGACAGCTAGTTCAAACCAAATAATAATTATTAAAAAAATCATGTATAACTTAAGATAAAAATGTTATGCTTTCACTTAAAAAAAAAATATCCCAAAAATTAATTGACTGACGTCAAAGTCATCTTTAATAAAACATGACACATTACCTCATCTTGGGATGGGGCACTTGCTTTCCTTGTATCAAAAGCAACATTCAAAGGAAACGACACGACCTAAACAAAAATGTCAAAAAAATCACCTGAACATGAATTCCAAGATACCAAGCCATTCAAATATAAATGACCTGTTTTGATGGATAAAACAAAAAAAGGGTGATATGTTCCAAATATCAAAAATTAATTATTTGAACTTGAGAACAAATGCCAAGGTCAGTAGCCATCTATAATGACATGTGGCTCATCTATCAAATGTGCCTACAATTCAAAAATCTAAAGCATTTGTAAGAAGATAAAAAAGGTATGAGTTTTTACAAACACTTGGTCAATGCCACTGCTGGTGGACATTTTCGAACCTTAGGGTTTCACCAGCACATGCCAGTAGTTAGCACTTTTTTCTACCACTAAATTAATATGAATATTGATTTAGCCTTTTGATTTAAGGGTTACTGCTAACAATGAAGTTATTAAACGAAGAGTTCCTAGTGATGAAGTTTAATTTATCTCTTCGGACATTCTAGATTTAGTTAACCATTATGGAATGTCTATTTCCCTATAGGAACAATTGAACCACTGAATATAGAGGAACATTCAAATGCTAGGTTGAACCAAGTTGGCGTGACAATAAATAACTTGACAAATGGTCATGATTTGTTTCTGTTATTTTCCATGTATGATATAAATTCCAATGGTTTGTTGGGTTGCTGCTCACAAGTATGTTATCAAACCAAGAGTCCCAAGTGGTGAAGTTGAAACCATCTCGTCGTCAGTTTTACGGAAGCCAATAACAAGTTGGTTGACAGTTATGGAATATCCGTTTCACAGATGAAAACGGATAAGCTCATAATGTCGTAAATACAAACCCGTCCCTTTTTCCTAAATTTGATTTATTACCAGGTTTGTACTAAGATGAGCAACACGACGGATTCCACTTGGAGCAGGATTTGCTTACCCTTCCTGAGCACCCGAGATCACCCTCCTCCCGCAGTCTTTATTTTATGTTGTGTTTTGAGTAGTATTGTTCATCTTTTTTTTTTCTTTTTTAGCCATGGTCAATTTATTTACGTCTTTTTGCTTGAGTTTGAATGTCCCTCTGGTATCTTTTGCCTCCTTTTGTTATTTTCTGAGCAACATATGCATTTCAACATCAAGATTAATTGTGTAAGAGATACAGTTGTTTTAGTTGTTTTGGATGTTTAGATAAAAATATGCACTTAGTATACATAGAATCAGTGTCACAATACTATCTGATCATCTTTACGATATTTTCTTATTATCACTGTGTCGATGCCACTGCTGGTGTAGATTTTTTCTTCGAGGGAATCATTACCCCAATAGTCAGGACTTCTGTGTTGACATACATTGTCATTTTATGGTACTAACATTGGTAAATTAACTGTTTAAAAAAACTTTGAATTTTTTCGAAAACTAAGAATTTTCTATCCGAAGAATAAATAGCTTAAAATGTATTTCGCAAAACTTTTCGCAATTATGGGTTCTCTATGCTCTTTAGCCCTGTACTTTATCTTGTAATTTATTTTTTGGATTCACACATCACTGATTGGTCGTTTAATTTGAAGACGAAGCTAGCGTCTGGTGAACACAACTATTAGGCTGATATCTTTGATGAGATTTTCTAAATCTTAAGTTCTTCCTCATTCTTATTCATGTTTTACACGTAACCATTTTGTACCAATTAACTAATACATTAATTCTGACGGTTATAACCCATATCACTTATGCTCATTGTGTTACAAGACGAAATTTTCGATTAAAAAAAATGGAGAATTTATCAAAGAATCAACAACAAAACATAATCTTTTTAAATGATAATTTCTCTCTTTCCTTTTTTTTTAATTTTAAGTTTTGAAAATGCAATGTTTCTTTTTCTTCTTCCTGACACTATTTTCTAGGAAATCATTTAGCCTTTATATTTTTCTAAACATATATGACATATATGACAGTGAACGACAAATTCATTTAAGCACTATTTCAATAGAGTTTAATAACAATACAGGCAGACTACAATCACTATTTTTTTTACAAAAGAGAGCCTGACACCAATCTGTAAATTGAATTTTCTGTGAGACATATTACTTATAAAATTGTCGTTTGCACTTAAGCCATGATTGTAACTTTCTTTTAAAACATTATCATGTCCAAATTTTTGTAAGATGATTTTAAATTTTGTAAAGTGCATAGCTAATTTAAGTACAACAGGCATTTTCTCAATTTATTATTATCTGTTGATTCAATTAGTAACAAGACATGACTTCAGACGAGGAAAAGAAATAAAAAGATAAAGTGTTAAAGTACACTTACTAAAATGGTATTGGAATCAATGTATCGTTTTAATAATCTAACAGACCTAATTGTCATGTACAGTCTGTTTATAAAGAAATGTTACAGGCAAATACGTTCAAACTGAATTTAATTTCCTTCAAGGAATTTAAGGCAATTATGGTAATATACAAAGTAATACATGGTAAATAAACTCATCATAGGTAACTCATCACATATACCAGGATTAAATGTTGTATTTACTCCAGACGCGCGTTTCATCTGCAAAATACTCATCAGTGACGCTCAAATAAAAAAAGGCTTTAAAGGCCAAATAAAGTACGAAGTTGAAGAGCAATGAGGATCAAAATTCCTAAAAGTTTTACCAAATACAGCTAAGGTATTCTATTCCTGACGTAGAAAAGCCTTAGTATTTCAAAAATTCAAACGTTTTGTAAACAGTTAATTTATGAATATGACCATATCTATGATAATTCATGTCAGCACAGAAGTGCTGACTACTGGGCTGGTGTTACCCTCGGGAAATTAAAACTCTACCAGCAGTGGCATCGATCTAAAAAGACCCCCCCCCCCCAAAAAAAAAAAATAAAAAAAAAATAAATAAATAAAAGGTTCTTGTGTTGTATCGTTTTGGGGTAAAAATTTACAGGTATATTGTGAATTTATATTTTGTTTTTAATATTTTCGTTTTACAATGGACACTCTTTATTCAAACGTATATGAAATCAGACGATTTAGAATAAAATGTTGGTAGGTTCTTACAGTCCTTGAAAACTTTAAATTACTCTTATCATGTATAATGTATGTTGGTAGGTTCTTACAGTCCTTGAAAACTTTAAATTACTCTTATCATGTATAATGTCACTGGTCACTTGCATATTGTTTATAGTTTATAAACTCTATATATGCATACTGATCAAATGGGCGCAAAGAGATGAAATATCTGATGCTTTGTTCAACAGCTGCGTATACGTATTATCACGTGTGACATACTACCAACTGATAGAAAAGTGACGAAAGGACATGCGATACAGGGATGGGCATGGTTACTGACAAATGTAATCGATTAATAATCGATTACATGAAGGTATTTTGTGCAATCGATTAATAATGGATTACTCAGATTTTTGTATGTAATCGATTGCGATCGATTACTTTATCAAAAGTAATTACATTACTTTTCGATAACTTTAACATTTCAAAAAAATATATAGTAGGTTAAACGCAATCATGTTGCTCAACGTTTGTATAGTTGAAATTTAGAACTTTACCAAAAAACAGCATTTAAAACATTGTTTCCAAATTATAAGTTGACAGTTATTATCTAGAATCTCTTACTGAGGATCAGAATTATTAAAAAAAATCTTGAAATTTTGACTTTTAACATGAATTAGAGATAACATGGCATTTCATCAATCACTTGTATATGTAAGGTTTTTTCAATAGTTTTGCTTTCGTACTGAATTGAGTTAGCTTTTTTGTTTTTATTCAATAAAAGCAGGTATATTTTAGCATAATCATTTACAATGTTGGATGTTTTCTCTAAAGAAAATATAAAAAAATAGAATTATTAATTAGTTCAGCTAATTTTAAACATCAAAATTTATAATTATAATGACAGACATGATTTAATCCTTTTGTTGGATAACACCCGAATTATAGGTTATAAAACTGCCAATGGAGTACAATTTAAAACCTGGGGCAAAATGATATAAATATCCTTCTTAATTAGACAAACAGTAATTGAAATAAAAACAAAGTATGTGTCTTATAAAATGATTAGAAGACTTTGACCATCTGATTAGTGACGACAAGAAAGTTTGTTAAGTTTTTTTTCATTCACTTATAAAATTATTAACAGTATATATATTTAAAGTGTCAAAGAGGGATACAGGTATCTTTTTCTGAAAAGAGTTTCAATGCATAAGCATTGGTTCATTGTCAAAGGGATTTTGTGTACCTTCTTACTTTTTATATATACATAAGTATATCATAACATTATGAGAGATCAACTGTTTATCTATTCTAAGCTTAAATCTTATTTAAATTAGCTTACTACTTTAAGGAAGTACAGAACTTAACTTAATACAAATTTCTTATTTTAAATCTATTTTCTTATTTTTGATCTATTTTCTTATTTGAAATCTATTTTCTTATTTTAATATAAAAGGAGTTGACTTATTGACAAGCACATAAATCCATTTGTTTCAAAAGCTAGCTATAAAGTAAATTATTGAAGGGGAACTTGGTGATCATAATGCAGCTTGAGACAATAAATAGAAATATAAAAGCAGCTGATAAACTCTTAAGTCATATCAGTACTTCAAAGTGATGAATACATACATGTTTTCATTTGAAATAGGTTATATTTCATCAAACTATTTTACTAAAGTAATCGAAATGTAATCGAAAGTAATCAATGATTACAACATGATTTTTGCTGTAATCGATTAAATTACGATTACATTTAATCGAAAATGTCTTCGATTACAGATTACTGTCGATTACTGGAAAAAATGTAATCAATTACACTCGATAACGATTACGCCATCCCTGATGCGATAATTCTGTAAATAACGATTAAGTAGATATAATTGAAAAAATGTCTAAACTTTATCACTCCTTCTGTGGTTACTTGTCTAATTTACAGCATTTTACCCGGTTTGAAATCTGTAGATGGGGAGTAGTTTCAGACTTCAGTGTCGCATGTTATAAAAGTAAAAAAAGGGCCATTACAAAATTATTCTGAATTAAATTTTTCTTGTTTAACGTGATATGCTCACATTAATAGGAATATTCTCCACTATAACAATTTTATTCGTCCCACTGCATTATAATATGTTCTATAATATGATTCACTGACATGATAACATGTACAGTATCATGATCACATGGTTAATATTGGTTTGTCGTATTAACGTATTAAAAGAGGGACGAAAGATACCAGAGGGCCAGTCAAACTCATAGATTGAAAATAAACCGACAACGCCATGGCTAACAATGAAAAGACAAACAGAGAAATAATACTAGTAGTACAGAAGACACAACATAGAAAGCAAAAAGTCTAAGCAACACGAACCCCACCAAAAACTGGGGGTGATCTCAGATGCTTTGGAAGGGTAAGTAGATCTTCCTCCACATGTGGCACCCGTCGTGTTGCTTATGTTATTACAAATCCGGTAAATAGTCTAATTCGGTAGGTCACTGTCGTGAAAAGGGAAAGGTATTGTATTAAGGTACGAATTCTTCCCAGACTAATCTTATTGTCAATAAGTTAATTTAAAAAAAAACCTGGACAACAGCTGAATTACAGGCTCCTAATTTTGGACAGACATAAAACATTATGATAGGGTTTACCATGTTGGTGAATACCCAAGGTTCCACCTAAGATAGGACAGCACAACAAGCAGTTTAATTTTTCAACCGATTGAAAACGAAATTCTAAACAGGCATGTTAAATACATCTGTTATTCTAGTACTTAGTAAATAGCTGACACCACATCTCTATTTTTTACACAGTAGTATCATAATGTTTGTCTTATATCACAATATGTGATGATTGTCTTTGATCTGGGTTGTGTGTTTAACAATTTTCTGATAATGAAGATATGGCTACCATACAAACGAAACTGTTATTTTTTAAATATTAATAAGTTTTTACGTCTACTTTGATAGTTTTCACATTTACTATCTTACCAAATCTGTTTCCCTTTTTTTTTAAATAAACATCCTGGAATTGACATTGATGGTGAAAGAAAGACACCTTTTGTTTTGAACGAATTTGATTTTGAGTTAATAAGATGTTAATGATTAGATCATCAACCTTCAGCTAGTGACGTACATCACATTTTCTGATTGAATTCTTTCGGTAATTCTTCCATTAATGAATTTGATAATTCGTATTTATTTATTTGAAATGATTATGGTTAATACGAGATGCTTGTTTTGTAAACGTTTTATAATTCGAAGTGAGTTTACAATACATAAAAAGCATTGATTTCGTGATATGTCATACGCTATAGACAATATTTCTAAAGTGAATTCAAAGTCAACAATGCCAATGTTTCTGTTACAAGTACTATGTCAATTTATATATATGGGGGTTACATGAGTGTAGATCTGAAAATATATGAAATAATTTCATTGAAATTCCATTAGCGATTCTTATTTATGAGATGAAGTAATTCTGACATATCTTAGTCCAAAATTTAAAATCACTAATCTGATTTATTTTGATAATCAAAGATTGAAGACTTAATGTTATAAATCAAATATCTCAAATCTAATAAATGCAGATAGAACTTTCACTTATCAGAGACATGTTTCTGAAATTTCGTAGAAAATAATATACATAATCGCATTAAAATCAAAATATATTTAAAATATTAATTCCAAATTTATTTAGTTTTAGATTTTCATGCTGGCTACATGATGAAATAGTTTCATTAACCGGTGAAGTTGGTATCACTTCATTGTCTAAATTATTATCAACATTAACAAGTTCATCTTTAAACGACTCTATTTTATTATGATGGAAAGTAACAAATATATGATTTTACTGAGAACACCCCAAGTTTTTGTTTGGGTTCGTGTTGCTCAGTCTTCAGTTTTCTATGTTGTGTTTTGTTTTGTGTACTTTGGATTGTCTTTTTCTTATTAAACCATTGCAATGTCAGTTTATTTTCGTCATATGAGTTTGAATGTCCCTTTGTTATATTCCTCGGAGTTCTGTATTTTCGTTATTTTACTTTTAAATTTTTTTTGTTATCTTGATTTGTTTCGTCTGAATCGATTTATGAGGTTTAAGCATCGGTAAACTACTGTTGCTTTGATTTAGTGGGGCTGTCGTCATTCATTCTACACACAAAGGGTTTACTACAACTTCACATTCATTTATAATATTTGATGATGATCTATTATACTTGTCAACAAAGGAGTATCAGGTATCACGCGTTTGAATTGAGCTTTGTTCAACTGATTAAAACTAATGTAAAAGAGTCTGAAGAGGCATAAGATATCAAAGGGACATTTGGCGTCTGCCATATTAAATTATAATCCTGGTACCTTTGATAACTATTTACACCGCTGGGTCGATGCCACTGCTGGTGTACGTTTCGTCACCAGCCCAGTAGTCAGCACTTCGATGTTGACATGAATATTAATTATATGGTCATTTTTTTTTATTAATTTCCTGTTACAAAACTTTGATTTGTTCGAAAAACTAAGGATTTTCTTATCCCAGGAATAGATTACCTTAGCCGTATTTGGCACAATTTTTTGGAATTTTGGGTCCTAAATGCTCTTCAACTTTGTATTTGTTTGGCTTTATAACTATTTTGATCTGAGCGTCACTGATGAGTCTTATGTAGACAAAACGGGCGTCTGGCGTATTAAATTATAATCCTGGTACCTTTGATAACTATATTCCAACTCATAAGTAGAAGATAAACTGACAATGCTAAGGGGAGGGGGAGCGAAAGATGATGGGGATACAGACAAGTTCACAAAACACAACATAGGAAACTAAATTCTTTATAGAGCTATATAAATGATACAGTATATAAGTTGCCCTCAAATCTGTACATATAATTTGATTTTTAATCCCACAGAATGTCACTTGAGAATATTGTAAAGATAAATAATAACAACCGAGAATAGTAAAAATATAATACTGTTAGGACTCATTCGTAGAAATTGGTATCGATAGTTTTCAGTCGTGCCAACACCAATTCGTCCTACGGCGAAAGTGTCTATAAGGACATCACATTTTTATGTTCAGTTAGTAAATATGATTGTATTACTTCTTTGTAAGTTGGTGCACTCCAATCGTCATAGATTTAGAGGTTATGAGAATAACTTTGAATAGTTCGCACAACTAAGGATATGTTTAACCCAGTCTTAGATAACCGATGCCGAATTTGGCAAACTTCTTTAAAAATGTTTGGAACCTCAGTGCTTTTGAAAGTCTAACTTGCTTTGTCCCTTTAAATATATTGACACGAGTGTCGCTATTGAGTCATGTGAAGACACAACATGAGTCTATCGTGCAAAATTGTAAGTCTGACAGTTGTTATCCCTTCGTTTGATGTGTTAGCGTTTTTGATTTTGCCATTTGATAAGGGAATTTCCGTTTTGAATTTTCCTCGGATGTTTTTTGTTATTTTACTTTTTATACTTTGAAACATTACAAAACTATTAGTCGAGGAAAACCTGACAGCATAATATACCCTCCTCACCCCCCAAAATCAAAGACGTTAATAAGAAAAACAGGTCAATAACACACTACACAGAAGTCAGATTGAACATAAAGCACAAAGGGATGAGGTAATGGTGGAGTAGTGATGAGATCTGTACGAAAACCGGTTTCTTCAATTTTGTTCTTTTCTTAAAACAATGAGAAAAAACGTGCGAATGTATATTCTGTATGTTTGGTTTCAGGAATACACATCTTGTGTGGTTAAAAACCATATTTATTCAAGTATAGCTCAGAACTCAGAAGTCGATTGTATTGTTATCTTAGGCGTTTCAACTGGTGCACTCTTAGCTTAATGATACTCTCAAATATATGATTGGTGTTCCGATAGATATATTTAATATTCCGAAATGCGATTCTATTCCTTTACCAGTGATCTAAATCTCGTCTATCTTATTGCTATTGAAATCAATGGAACTGAGTAACAACACAATTTGCTCAATACCTCAACATGGACACACCAGAATCTTTAGGACTATATAATGATAATTTAATTTTGGATGTAACGCGTCTTCTGATTGGTTGACATTATTTTGTTATCAGCCCATATACATAATTTAGCCATGTGACCGTGACGTCATCAACGTTTTTTTAAATGGTTTTCTACGGTTTAAAATGGAATTTAGAATTAAATTATAAGCAATGACTGTAATATTTTTTCTGTCTATTCGAAATAACATAAAAAATGTGGTGCACACTGTTAAATAACCCGTTACGCACGTTATTCAGTGTGCACCAAATTTGTTATGTTATTTCTTCATAGACAGAATTTTTTTTTTACAGTCAGTCATTCCTTAATTAGGACAAAGTTGATACCTTTTGATAAGAAAAGCAAAACAAAATTTCTAATCATTGTCTTTTACCGAATTTTTCACTTACTAATACGTTATCGTCTTTTGTCTATTTGATTATCACAACTTCGGATGACACTTGTGAAGAAGGTTTGTGGGTATCCTTCAGTTTTCAAGTCTGCCGCCACCTTTCCCGAATCAATAGTTTTCTGTTCGTTTTTGTCTTTCCATGACTCTGAATACATATGTCTTGCTTTAACTATTGTTTTCTTGGTCGTCGATTTCCTATTTCGTAAGAATATCCTAGCATTTAAGTGATGTTGGTTTGGTATCGTTGTCAGATTTAAACGATATGTCTTTCCTTTGTAACTATATACGCGTGTGTCATTATTCATTACCACTCACCCAGGGAAAGACTCGTTGTATTGATTGAACCTGTCATTCGCTCTCCTAGAAATAAGCTAGAGGTGGGTCTCATTGGGGGTAAGCGTGACGCGGGATTGACGATTTTTTGTAAGCGTGAAACGTGAAAGTCAAATTTTTGTGTCGTGAAAACGGGAAATGAGGTCTAGCGGGATCCGTAAAAAAAAAAGGAGAATTGCTTACGTACATAGTGTAAGCTGGAAACGGGAATGTGACAAAACAGTAAGCGGGATCCGGGATTGGCACCCTCCAATAAGACCCCCCCCCCTAGATGAATCCGCTGATTACACTCGTATGTGGCTGATATTGTGATCACCAATTCAAATGGTATAAATTTCCAAAATAAGTAAATTCGAAATGTTGTTCGTTCGTCCCTATTTATTGAAGAGGAGAACAAAAACAAAAAGCCAGCTTAGAGTTTAGTATGGCATGGATCATTTAGCAACACTTCGAGTACTTTGAATAGCTTTTAAGAATTATTTTAAATACATTATTTAGTACTGCTTAGTTCTCGGATGAAGGTAGTGTGATTACTAAGTAGATCTAAAATATAATATGCATTTCCTTGTCCCAAGTCAGAAACGCATCTTATTCATTGTTTCTCTTAAGATATATTTTTTGAACTTTCTGGGAATCGATATCGATTGCATATCTTTGATATCTTTATATTATGTATTTGCAGTACAAAGTGTAGTATGTGTATCAATTTATGTTTATTCAATGTTTATCGAATTGGGTATTTAAAGGTGATACGCTCATCTTTTCCCTAATTGATAAGGTAGTTTTATGTTCTGAAATATGTAAACATTTAATTTTCGTATTTCGTAGATCATCTGTATAATGATTGATAATGTCAATAAGTATTTGGAGGTTTATTTGCAATTTGGTACACTAAAACATCGAAACGGCCATGAATTGAAAAAGTTGCTGGGAGATATACACATCAATTTCAAAAGTCAGCATGGTTCAATCGGTTGGCAATTATTTTACCTACGACAAGTGATATTTCACAAACTCAATATTATGGAGGAAGATAATTCAGCCGATTTTACAGAAACTCATCATGCCACTGCTGCAGCCTTTCATATCAGTGCAAAGTTACGTACAGTACTAGTCAACATACACATAAACGTAAAGTCATGGTTATTTTGTAGATAAAGAATCACACACACCCTGTTAACTGCACTAAGCTAATTGATCAAAAGGCAAGCATTTCTATTGTTTAAGGTGGTACCTAACACTACAGGGAGATAACTCTGTAAAGTCAGCCTCACGTTTTAATTACGTTGTGTTGTAAAAAGAATATTAAGCTTCTCAATGATCAAAATTGGTGTTTGTCAAATTGCTATATAACCAGTGTATTTTTTCTGACAAAACGGTTGGTTCAAAAATTTAAAAATTTTTATATTTTTGTTTGAGTGTCAAAGTAAATACTTTGACAAAATTTTATGAAAATTAAACGAGCCAAATTTATTTTAGTGAAAGTGTTGGGTACCACCTTAAAGGAATCGTTTATGTGTCGTCAGTCTTAGACACAATAATTTAGCAGATTACAAATCACATCAGAGTTGCATGAAATGTGTAAAAACGGCATCATTCTAGTTTATGCAAAAGGCGAGGTACAACAAGATGAAAAACAAAGAACTTACGCTAATGTAGATATTAGCACACTACAACAAACACAACGCAACTCGAATAAAACGAAAAAAAACGTGATCGGTATGATAGCCGATCGCGATACAATAGGACATCATTAAATTATCAACATTGATCAATTTCTTGTTGTCTTAAACTACTCCTTGTTATTGCATACGAATAAGAAGATTCATACAAAATATGTGGGAGAAATTATACAAATAACTTCGCAAATTGTGATACAAGTATGAAATTTGATATAATGGTTGACTAATTGATGATATATTAAAAAGAAACAGCAGCTGGCCATAAAAAAATATTTCAAGATGGCCACCACTCATTTTGGAAAATGACGTCATTACAAATTGGCTACATTTTGATTGTCCTTTGAAAGCTGTGTTGTAGGTATAATTCAATGTTAGATATGATAACATATAAATAACAGTTCCTAAAGAACGATAAGACAATACACAAAGAAAAAAAAAGTAACTTCCCGTTTCAAAATGGCGGCAAAAAAGGTAAAAAATGTAAATTGATATTGTTTCTAGCAACTTCATAAGAGATATTACTTATTTTTTTTCAGTTGTAATGCCTATTTTGTTTAAAAAGACAGTTTACTTTATAAATTATCTTACTTACATTTGCATGTACACAAATGCGTAAAAGGAAGGTCAGAACGGTAGCAATTACAGTTAACAAAACAGCTGGATTTCTTGCATACGCATTTCAAAAGTTCATGACACAAGGATGCAACGGCAGGCAACGAAGTCAATTTTGGTTTCAAACTGTCTCTTTTTTTGTCGTTTAACTCTAGTGTTCAGAACTTGGTATCTGTTGTATGCATAAGTCCGTTTGAGCCCAAACATGTCCGCCTTCATATGCTGTTCAAAACGTGCCTCGTTAACAGCAAATATTGCTGTTGTTCAGCCATACATGATGCATAAAAATGCGTCGTTTATGTCCATGTCTATGTCTTCAATAACGATTACTTTTTTACAACCATTTACAGCAGCATGCTAAACATGGATAAACCTTCGTGTATCAACTTCTGCAAGTTTACAAGGGTATAGCTAGGAAGTATTCGTATTGTTATTAAAAAGATTTTCTTCACCTTGAGTCACATATACATTTTTGTCAGTCTGCAATTCAGACGGCAAGAAACTTGAACAGTTAAGTGTTGTCATCTTCACAGAGAAAAATACTCCGAACCGTTGGCGTTCTACCAGAACCAACAACTTCCGTCTTTAACCAACACCTCGCTTTCTTCTCGTTCCAGCCTTTAAACTATTCGGTTAGAAACGTAAAATACAATGTCTACTCATGAATATTCATCGGTGCAAGATTTTGTGAAAGTCAGTATGACATCATTTGCACAATCATCATTTTTTGGGCCTGAAATAAACCATTGCTGCACTATCAACATGATCAACGATAAATGCGTCAGAATGTGGATCCGTTGATTACAAATTGCAGAATAAATCAAAGTATATCAAGTAGCTGCGATTTAAAACACTGTTTAAAGTGCCATTCAGAGACAGGGAGGGTGGAGCAGTTTAGTTTTTATGGTTAAAGAAATCGGCTTATTCACACTGTCTACTTTTACATTAAATGAAAAGTATAGAAAAGAGATTACAATAACTTTTCAGGTTATTTCGCTTTTTTTCCCTAACGGGAAGGATTGTGTCTGATATTCATTCATATGATGAAGACATAATCTTTCAATCAGTTTAATTGAAGTCTGGAGCTGGCATGTCAGTTAACTGCTAGTAGTCTGTTGTTATTTATGTATTATTGTCATTTTGTTTATTTTCATTGGTTACATCTTCTGACATCAGACTCGGACTTCTCTTGAACTGAATTTTGATGTGCGTATTGTTATGCGTTTACTTTTCTATATTGGCTAGAGGTATAAGAGGAGGATTGAGATCGCATAAACATGTTTAACCCCACCGCATTTTTGCGCCTGTCCCATGTCAGGAGCCTCTGGCCTTTGTTCGTCTTGTATGATTTTTAATTTTAGTTTCTTGTGTAAAATTTGGAGTTTAGTATGGCGTTCATTATCACTGAACTAGTATATATAAAATTGAGAATGGAAATGGGGAATGTGTCAAAGAGACAACAACCCGACCAAATAAAAAACAACAGCAGAGGGTCACCAACAGGTCTTCAATGTAGCGAGAAATTCTCGCATCCGGAGGCGTCCTTCAGCTGGCCCCTAAACAAATATATACTAGTCCAGTGATAATGAACGCCATACTAATTTCCAAATTGTACACAAGAAACTAAAATTAAAATAATACAAGACTAACAAAGGCCAGAGGCTCCTGACTTGGGACAGGCGCAAAAATGCGGCGGGGTTAAACATGTTTGTGAGATCTCAACCCTCCATATTTTGTTTAGGGGCCAGCTGAAGGACGCCTTCTGGTGCTGGAATGTTTGCTGCATTGAAGACCTGTTGGTGACCTTCTGCTGTTGTCTGTTCTTCTATGGTCGGGTTGTTGTCTCTTTGACACATTCCCCATTTCCATTCTCAATTTAATTTCCGGTGTGCTCATTCACCATGTTCACAGAATCTCCTACATATACTTTTAAATAAATACTTAACCAATAATCAAGTAAGGTATTAACCAATTGACGCTTACTGGTTAAAAATTGAAAGGCCGATATAGATACAAAAAGAAGGTTCACGATCTAATTCATGACGCTTTTTTTCTGAGGCTTTCGGTATTTTTGTATGCTAGTTGTACATTAGGGGCTGCGAAATTGCTAGATAAGACTTGCATACACTGTACTTTAATTGGAATTGATATCAACGGCAATGTTCAATCTTGAACACTAGTTTAAGCAGTGATATGAGGACGCTTGATTCGATTTTCCCGGCAGAAAATGAACCAAAAAATGTTATCTTATGTTCCTTAATCTGTTCCCAAACTTCCAATATGTATGGTGTCGTCGTAATAACATACTAATGATAATGCTTGACCAACAGTTATTTCAAACATCAATAACACCTCCTTACCATTCGTATATGCCTGAAGGCCTGAATCTTTGCAAGTAGCATTTTTTAGTCGTGTTCTGTGTATTCGAATAGTACCCTCACGTAACTGAACTTTTATTTCATACATATTTCCAACGTCTGCAAGTCTAAATGCAATGGACAGATCAATATTTCTGTGAGTATCGAATATATAACTAACCAAACCAGAAAAGGCTACATTTTATGCATCGCTATCGATGTATGTCAGTTCTTCTGTCTTTTTATTAACGGTTGTTTCTTTATTATATAGAGGTACAAGACAAGCTGGTTGGTATTTCAATGTTTGCGCTATAATATCCCCAGTACTTAATTTGGCCAACAATTGTTTGTCCGGGAGAGATTCAGTACAATATTTAGATTCATTGGCATTGCTTCCCTGAGTGATGAAAGCGGAGCCTCTTTGTCAACACTTTACAATATTTTGTTTAATTTTGTATCTGACATATCAACTGAATGGCGTAAGAATTAAGAACCAGTTTTACTCTTTGTTGATTTTGTCGACGCCTATCATTAACGATGTTCGGCACGTTTCAATTCTGTGTTGTTAACTTTAATACGGCAACCTTCATGGTAATTTGTCTAATGTATTGTCAAAGTACTTTCAATACCAGAGTCGATGTTTAACGTTCTAACATCTTGTGTTATAGGTAAGCTATTCATTTCGGGAAACTTAGGAACGTTGGTTGCCAGCATGTTATACCTAATCGGTAGTTGATGACTTTAACGTTTTAACTTGTCTTCCTGACACAAACAACACTTTGATCAGTCAGTTTTCTAATTTTCTGTTGAGAATGACGACAGACGAATTATTTTCACCTTTGTGAAAAGTTAAAACAAATCAAATATTTGTTTTGTTATGCGTTTACTTTTCTACATTGGCTAGAGGTATAGGGGGAGGGTTGAGATCTCACAAACATGTTTAACCCCACCGCATTTCTGCGCCTGTCCCAAGTCAGGAGCCTCTGGCCTTTGTTAGTCTTGTATTATTTTAATTTTAGTTTCTTGTGTACAATTTGGAAATTAGTATGGCGTTCATTATCACTGAACTAGTATATATTTGTTTAGGGGCCAGTTGAAGGACGCCTCCGTGTGCGGGAATATCTCGCTACATTGAAGACCTGTTGGTGACCTTCTGCTGTTGTTTTTTTCTATGGTCGGGTTGTTGTCTCTTTGGCGCATTCCCCATTTCCATTCTCAATTTTATGAACTCTAACAATATCAATAACAACAATAATGGCAATACAAAAGTACAAATATAACCTGTTCTAAAAGTCACCTTACCATTTTTGAACTAACACGTCAAACATTCATCTGTATTATATATGTCTGTGAAAGAAAGGCAACAACCAAACTTGATATGTTTTTTTCTAAAAGAATTTTCAAGAAAAATAAGTATTCTCGAACTTTAAACAACATTTTTGTTTTTGATGGCCAGCAGTTTTTCCATAAAAAATATATAATAATGATGATTCGTGCTAGTTTTCATGCTTGTATTATTATTTGCACAACTATCTTTATTTTACTCGCCAATAAAACTACAGAAAAGACAAACATACAGGAATGTTAACCGTTTCAGAAATTTAGAATATGTCTATAATATTAATTAGAAATTCACAACAAAGAAATTATGCAGAAATGATAAGAGACTTATGGGAAAAACAAATGAAAGAGCATTGTTTAACAACTGTAACTGTATTTTGATCAGGAAAATATAAAATTCGCTAGAGGAAGAATTAACAATGTTAGTAAACTCAATTCAGCGAAGTTTCTCTTTTATTACCATCTGAATATAAGTCCGATGTGGTATGATTTCCAATGAGACAACTCTCCACAAAACACCATGATGACATAGAAATTGATAACTATAGGTCACTGTATCGGCTTTTAAAAATGAGTAAAGTACATACAATGAAGAAGACAAGTTAACCGATCTCATCATCATGATGCGCTTACAAAAAAATTTCAATGTGGACTGTACTGTTACAGTTTTGCGCCAGTGCTACTGGATTCCAACGATCATTTTTGCGTCACTGGGTTACTTGTTGTAAAGTAACAGGAAAGACCTCACCCAGTTCCGCACCCCACACCCCTAGTAGTCGACAAACTTCGTGAAGACCATACATTCACAGTTATAGTAGTTGATTTTGCAGGACCGTACACATAAGAACTATACATATGTATGTTAACTTGTGCTATTAAAAAGGCACTACATTTAGAAATATTCATCATATTCTATTCTTTTATTTAAGCTTTCCGCCGTTTATCAAGTTGAAAGTAATTCCGAAAAAGTGATGATTTCAGACAACGCGTCTATGTATGTTAAGGGAGCAAAAGATATTGAACTTTTAACAAAGTTATTTTAGCTCATGCAGAAGTATAATTCTTATGGGACAACTTGACGATTTATTCCAAAAAGAGCACTTTGGTTTGTATAAAAGTGACACCTAACATCCACGTATTCCAACATCAATCCGAATTCCGATAGCAAACAATCTTATTCGGAAGACTCCGTATACAAACTATAAGTATTTTATTGTAATTATATTACAAGATATTGATCACCTGATGCTAGTATTACTAGACTTGCAATTGCTTAACATCAATCCAAACTTTGTATAAAAGTGACACCTAACATCCACGTATTCCAACATCAATTCGAATTCCGATAGCAAACAATCTTATTCGGAAAACTCCGTATACATACTATAAGTAGTTTGTTGTAATTATATTACAAAGTATTGATCACATGATGCTAGTATTACTAGACTTGCAATTGCTTTACATCAATCCGACATTAATTTAATGATTCGGCGGTCTTTGTAATATATTGTTATGATAAATGTATAACATTTATGACAGGGTTTAAGCATTTTAGGCCCGCCATCATCAGTGATTTACCTATATCATTTTATTTTAATTTTGTCGTTGTCAATAGATCTGCAATATTTTTATGCTTTTTATAAGCTATTATTGGTTTGCGTGAAAATATTTCGTTGCAAACTGCATCCTGTTTTAGTTGATCCCAAATGTTTACTAATGCATTGTTTTAATTTATGAATTCATGGCTTAAATTTCGTTGCCAATACTAAAGGAAGTTCCTTTGTGTTTTGTTTGGCCTTTTTTCTGATTAAATCAGATCCATTACATGATAATGCCTCAGTTATGTACTTTTCGATTTCAATCTCCTTGTATCCTCTCTTTATTAAGTTCAATCTGAACTGTAACAAAATATATTGTAAATAAACATCATTATTTGTTGTTCTAATGTATCTGATTACTTCGCCCTTGATAAACCCTGCAAACACATGTCTACTGTGACAGCTTTTACGATCTAGATAAAAGAAGGCATTTGTCGGTTTAAAGTGTGTTTTCACATCCAAAATATATTTTGGAGGCGGGTGGAGGGAGAGATGGATAGTTTTAACGACAACCAGCATTAATAAAGTATTTCGACTAGCACTGGTTGACAATGAAACACTCAACACCATAATTCCCAAAGTAGAAAGTAGTACTCAATGATCGCATACTAACTTACGTTTCATCGGATCATACGGCCGACGAACCCATTAATCCGTCACATGTATTATATGGAAGACGAATCAGGACGCTACCGTATTGCGGACTTGAAGACTGTAGTTTACAACCAGGAGCCAAAGACACTATACATATATCAGTAACAAGACAAACGAAGTTTCTATCAAACTTCACGATAACATGAATAAGATGGAAACATGAATACTTAACTTGGCCTAGGGAACATTACCGATACACTGCTCGAAATACACGTACAGAACATCTATGTCGGATATGTGTGTCAGATTCATGCCAATGTATCAAGAGTAAATTGAACTTTGCTGTAATTGTCAAATTAGTTGACAGCAAAGATGGACTTACACGATCAGCCATAATGGAACAAAAAATGGTGTGACATCTAGACCAATCAGTAAACTTCATCCGTTAAAACGTAATTTCTTTTGATGTTAAAAATACAGTGTGTGGCGATGAAGAAAAAAAAAACAGGGACTATCGCGTGTTGAATGTTAATTGTGAAAAGTGAGGGTAAATATTTGATTATCATATGGAAATCTAAGTGAATAACCATGGCCTTTTAACTAATACTACATAGAGACTTTACAGTTTTAATATATTTTCTCAGAGCTATTATCATTTAGCTTGTGAACACTTTTATTTATTGTTAAGAAATTAATTGGTAGTGTGTTGGAAGTAACGCATAAACGTGACGTTCTCGTTCCGTTAATTTTTGAGATTAGAACTTGAAAAGTTGTAGACGCCTTTGTTATTGTTAGCAGTTACGGTTGCCCGATTAACCCACTAAACGATACCTTCTAATTATAGTAAAACAAATATCAATAAGATCAATATAGACAATATAATATTTAATTATGTCAGGTTTTAAAAACTTGTTCACAGTGGACATACGCCAGATTTTTCTACAGATCTGGAGTAATATTTTAGATAGACTGTATATGAATTGATAGGTTAATGTCAAATACGGTACAAAACATTCGTAAATGCCAGTAATGATAATTTGTTGTATATATGTATGCATTAAAGTATAAGTTGAACTTACAATCAAAAATCAGATTTTAAATTGACATTTGTCAAAAAAAAATGTAAGTGCTGAATACGTGTTCATGATATCGAATTATGAATTAGTTTTGATTATTATCACTAAGTTTATACAGAGTTATCTATCTTAAACTTATAAATACATTTATAGTTTACATGGATATTTTGTAAATATTTATTTTATTCACATATGCATATATGGTCGTCTGAATAAAAGTCAAATAAATTCCAAAACGTTGTGCCAAATACAGCTAAGGTAATCCATCCATTACTTAACCCTAGCTTGTAGTTATTTATTATACTAGAACACACCCGTGATATCGCGGGTCCGTGACTGAATTAAAGTATATAACTATGCGTAAGCCTTATTTTAGTATTGGTATTGTCATATGATAAAGTCGTGCCGATTATTATAAGATACACAGTTTTCTCTGTTTTCAAATCTTTCTGTTTGAACCCGTTGACCTGGAACTTTTCAATTATTGGTAATATTCAGGTCCTGGAATTGAGTATTTTTTAATTAACAGCATTGTCCAATAAAGTTCAAATCTTTGATTTGCTGTTTTACGTCATGCCCGCTAACAAATTGAAAACTGTACCTCTACGCCTTAGTCCAAATTTTTTGTATTCGTATTGTTATCTTAGAAAGTCTTACTAATTAAAAAAAACTACAATAGGGAACAATTTGAATTTAGTTGTGTCGACTTTGTGATTATGAGCCGTGTATATATTTGGTGGTGCGCCTGTTAGATGCGGAACGTACATATAAGGTAATAGGTAACAGGTGAATATACTATTGGTATCGGTACCGGATTCGACCCGGAACTTGTTAATTATTGGCAATATTAATTATGTGGAAAACAAAAGGGTCTGGAGTGGTGTAATTTTTAATCTACACAATTGTCCTATATTAGCTATATATAAAGTTGAATTCTTTGATATGTCGTTTTTACCTGATGCCGGCTGATAAATTGGACCTCGTAATTTTAGTATTATAGATATGTGTAACTAAGCCCGAAGAAGCTTGCATTTACAATGACTACCATCGTCATTGGGGAACTTTGATCCGCGTCTGAGAAGAAACCAAAAATATATTCTGATCCTTGATAACAACGGAATCCGTACGGAATTTGGTCATCACCAAATCCGGAAACTGATAATTGACGTATATAAAAATACCCGACCTTTACATTGACGACAACTTATACTCCTGTATAATACTTTGAGTGCACAATAACAAAAACACATTTAGGTTTATTCAAGCGTGTATCCTTTTAATAAATACACAAAAGACAATAAGTGTACGTAATCGATTGTTTAGTCCCTCAAAACACTGGTATGTAGCTTGAATTTTAAATTTTACGGAACTTATTGACTTGTATTACCTGTTTTAATAAAGATTATTAGAGCCTGGTGTAAGTACTTTTTTCACTTTAATGTGTCCAAAGGTTGTCTATGGTTTAACGTAACGTAGGAACACAAAGAATGATTATGACATATCTATAATACTAAAACATGTAAAATTACGAGGTCCAATTTGTCAGCCGTCATCGGGTAAAAACGACAAATCAAAGAATTCAACTCTATATATAACTAATATAGGACAATGGTGTAGATTAAAAATTACACCACTCCAGACCCATTTGTTTTCCACATAATTAATATTGCCAATAATTAACAAGTTCCGGGTCTAATCCGATACCGATACCAATAGTATATTCACCTGTTAGCTATTACCTTATCTGTAGGTTCCGCATTTGACAGGCGCACCACCAAACGGTGTATTTAGGATTTTGCTATATACACGGGTCATAATCAAAGGGCTGACACTACTAAATTCAATCATTGTCAAATTGTTCCTTATTGTAGCTTTATTCAGCAATCAGCAAGACTTTCTAAGATAACTAATATAGGACAATGCTGTTGATTAAAAAATACCCCATTCCTGTATAGTCTGGACCTTTTGTTTTCCAAATATTTAATATTTCCAATAATTTATAAGTTCCAGGTCGACGGGTTCAAACAGAAAGATTTGAAAGTAATTCATTACAGTAATTAATCCAGTTATATACTTGGATATGTCAAAATCAATAAATGGTGTACATGTCTGTCTGGTATATAAATGCACAATCAAGGTAAGGTGAATGTGCACAAGTCTGCCTGACAAAGGAATTTGTATGTGTATTTCCGAATTGTAATGTCTCAATCCAGAAAGTGTACATGTCTGTCTGACGAAGAAAAAAGTTGATGTCTTTCTGACATGTATTTATGACAATCAAATAAAGTTGTACATGTGTGTCTGAAATGCTATGTCACAATCAAGGACAGGTGTACTTGTCTTTTTGACATAAAAGTTAAATTCAGTAAAATGTTAACCAATAACAATGCTACATGTAAGAAACAATCACATATAACTCTCTTTGCCGTTTAAGGTTGCAAGCTAAAACATATTCCATATTATATCAATATACATACAACATTTTTGTAATCTCTTAACTCTTTGGAGATGTATAATATCATGTATACTAAATCATATTTTGATTGTCTTTAGTCTCTTCTCTTAATGTCTCATTCTTTTTGTTAGTTTTGCAGTTGTTAGTTTAGGAAAAGTTCTATAAAAACTTAATGAAATGACCAATGGAAGTTTAGGACATATTGAAATAAAAGAATGACTGAAGCTATAGAATCAAGGCCGTTGAAGCGAAAAATCCCGCCTGATTTACAGAGAGAGGTAGAGGAAATACAGAATAAAGTACCCAGGATTATAGGTATATAACAGACTTTTGAACTATAGCCTTCTTTAAACTGACAAATTTCGGTCAGTAGTCTCTTTTTTAATTTCTGTTTTTGTAGATAATTTTCAAACACTGGAGAATATTCTTACTATTAAAAGTCCTACGCAACCCCTAGTTATTCCAAAATTTAAACGACCAGGGTGTATTATATCATTTCATCAGGAAATCAAAATTACGATAAATAAATACTTAAATAAAGGCAGCATATTGTTGAATTCTTTTTTTTAAAGGCAGAGATTTGTTTAAGCAATCACACTAAATAATGAAGGTGTTGATAACGAAATTTTGATAACTTAAATTAACTGAATTTGCTATCAAGAATTTAGAGACATTTATCATCTGCACAATTGATTTTCAAAACAGAAAAGATTACAAGCACATATTATTCATATTTATGATGATTGATATCAAATGGCATACTATAATAACTCGATCTCAATCAAGTTGAAAAGTTCAAATCTAAAAACATGCGGGCTAGCTATAATTACCATTTAATTGGACATAATTCAATAGTTTGGACGACAGATTTAAAATTAAATGACAACAACAGCATGATATAGGGAAACGGTACTATTTATTCTGCCATAGGCGACAATACTAACAATTCCTAAATTTACCACTTTTTATAATAAAAACCTGGATAAAACAGTTATGTGTGGTGTTAGTACTTTATTATTCTATTTTAAAAATTAAAGCCAAATAGTATCATGACCAATTTCCAACGGAGCTTGTTTATGTTATCCATGCCCACCGTCATTTTACAACAAATTTTTGAAATTTTGGAAGCCTTTTCGAATAATTCTTTAGAAAATATTTCAATAGGTTTTAAAATTTATATTGTAAATTTACACACTGCAGTTATTCATAGATAATTAAAAAAATATATTGTACCCTTACATCCAATCACAGCGCTCCTAATTTGACTTCCTTCACCTGCCTTGGGTACACAAAAGGCCAACCTAATGCTGGGAAAATGTAATACTACCGACTAGTAAAAATACATGACACAGAAATAAAAAGCACAAAATATATATATGATATGTCGCTATGTTCGCCAAATCTCAATAACTTCCGGATAATAATAGACTCGGATCAATTCTTCTATATCACTAACGGAAAGCTGAATACTACAATTTATGATAAAAGAGATGATTTTTCATTTCCTATCGTTAATTATCCATTTTAAGATGGTGACGTTCCCTTGTCACCACCTTACGGTGTTTATATATCTCATCTCAACTTGTACGATTCGCTCGTGTATGTAAAAATGTTTTAGATTTTAACGAGAGAAATTTATGTATTACTGAAAAATTATTACACCAGGGTTTTCGATATCACAAACTAGTCAAAACATTTACTAAATTTTATCATCGGTATAAGGACATCATTCGTAAATATAGCTCAACATGCAGACTTCTTATACGTTCAGGTATTTCACATCCAATTTTTTATGGAAATATTCTTTATAAAGCACAAAGGTGTCAGTATTCACCTAAAAAACTAACAAAAACTTTGAATAGACTTATTAAGAAGGGATATAGTTACGATACTGTTGTCAGGTCATTAAAGATTGCATATTTTGGCGTTAATATTGATTCACTTATAGGGTCTTTGCATCGGAACTAAACACATTTATTCAAAAACCAGTGGTTGGCATGACACGGGTTATGTTCTTCTCATATATGTTATGATGGTATGATACTAAACCCCTAACGGGAAGGATTGTGCCTGATGGTCATATGATGAAATCATAACTTTCAGTCAGTTTAATTGAAGTCTGGAGCTGGCATGTCAGTTAACTGCTAGTAGTCTGTTGTTATTTATGTATTATTGTCATTTTGTTTATTTTCTTTGGTTACATCTTTTGACATCAGACTCGGACTTCTCTTGAACTGAATTTTAATGTACGTATTGTTATGCGTTTACTTTTCTACATTGGCTAGAGGTATATGGGGAGGGTTGAGATCTCACAAACATGTTTAACCCCGCCACATTTTTGCGCCTGTCCCAAGTCAGGAGCCTCTGGCCTTTGTTCGTCTTGTATTATTTTAATTTTAGTTTCTTGTGTACAATTTGGAAATTAGTATGGCGTTCATTATCACTGAACTAGTATATATTTGTTTAGGGGCCAGTTGAAGGACGCCTCCGGGTGCGGGAATTTCTCGCTACATTGAAGACCTGTTGGTGACCTCCTGCTGTTGTTTTTTTCTATGGTCGGGTTGTTGTCTCTTTGGCACATTCCCCATTTCCATTCTCAATTTTATTCAAATAATAAGAATAATTGTCCAAGACAGTCATGAAACATGGCAGCTGATGAGTTCATAATGTACCTGTGCACTTCTGTGAGCCTTTATTTACATCTCAATACTCATGCCCTTTTAACTTTTATTTTTAAAACAGTAAAGGTAACAAAAAAAAAAAAAGAACATACACTACATATTTTGTCTATCATTGTCTTTGTATATGAATACACTATTAGAATTGATATGCATTTGTACTTTTATATTAAGACCCTTCAGATGATCTAGATGACAATAAAAAGAGATGGTTAGTTGTGGGTATTTGTCTTCATGCCATCATATCTCCAGTACTGAGAAACTATGTTTTGCCTGTTGTCACAAAACTTTGTTACATCCTTGTCAGATTATACAACATTGAACAGCAAACGTATGGAAATTATCTCAAGACATATGCTCCTACCAACACAGAACTAAATTATGAAGCAATTAATAGCAACAAAGCTAATCATAAAAGGAAAAGAGCATTATATGATTACCGAGTCAGGAGTGCCGTTGATTTATCCCGATTGTTCCTTCAAACACACATGGCACACTTCACAGCATTTGATGACTCATGTGACTCATCTGCTTTGCTTGGAATTATTATAAACATTGACCGATTTCCAGCAGTTGTACAGTCTGATGCTCAAATGGTAAGCATAACAAATAGTTTAAACCCCATGCTGTATTAAACAATAAATGTGAACACTTTCTGGTCACAAAGCTCTTCAAACAATTGATGATTCACTGTCATACAATTTTTGTGTTGTGACTTGAGAGAGTGCAGGACCAGTTCAGATAAAAATGTTAATGTGCTAGTATATGATAAAACATATGATTTGCAACAATAATAAAGGTAAGTATGTCCATGTTGAGGATACATGATGGAGTCCAAGTCCAATTCAGGTAAAGGATGTACATGTTCATGACAAAGTTTGGAGTGTAAGTCCCCTTCAGACGAAGGATGTCCATGTTGATGATACAGGATGGAGTGCAAGTCCGGTTCCAGGAAAAGGATGTCCATGTTCATGACACAATATAGAGTGCAAATCCCATTCAGGTGAAGGATGTCGATGTTCATGAAACAATATTGTGTGCAAGTCAAATTCAGGTGAAGATGTCCATGTTCATGACACCATATGGAGTGCAAGTCCGGTTCATGTAAAGGATGGTCATGTTCATGACACAATATGGAGTGCAAGTCCCATTCAGGTGAAGGATATCGATGTTCATGACACAATATGGAGTGCAAGTCTGGTTCAGCTAAAGGATGTCCATGTTCATGACACAATATGGAGTTCAAGTCCGGTTCAGGTAAAGGATGGCCATGTTCATGACACAATATGGAGTGCAAGTCCCATTCAGGTGAAGGATGTCCATGTTGATGATACAGGATACAATGCAAGTCCCATATAGGTGAAGAATGTTTATGTTTCTGACAAAGGATGGAGTTCAAGTCCCATTCAAGTAAATGTTGTCCATGTTTATGACACAGGATGGAGTGCAAGTCTCATTCCGGTGAATGATGTCTATGTTCATGAAGAAAGATGTTGTGAAAGTCTCATTCAGGTGAAAGATGACCATGTTCATGACACAGGATGACGTGCAAGTCCCGTTTTGGTGAAAGATGTCCATCTTCATGAAAAAGGATTGAGTGCAAGTCCCGTTCCGGTTAATGTTGTACATGTTCCTCACACAGGATGTAGTTTAAGACCTGTCTATGAAGTTTATTTTCATTTTAAAAAAGAAGGTATGGTATGATTGCAACTGAGACAACTCTCCACAAGAGACAAAAATGATAAAGAAATTAACAACTATTAGTCATCGTACGTCCTTCAACAATGAGCATAGCCCATACCGCATAGTCAGCTATAAAAAAAAATGACAATGTGAAATAATTAAAACGAGAAAACTAACGGCCTCATTTATATATAAAAAAAATGAACGAAAAACAAATATGTAACACATAAACAAACGACAACCACTGAATTACAGGCTCCTGATTTGGGACAGGCACATACATTCATAATGTAGCGGGATTAAAAACGAAAGCGGGATTCCAACCAACCCGCTAACCTGGGACAGTACAACATAAAGATGAACTATAAAAATCAGTCGAAAAAGGCTTAACTAATCAGATTGACAAGAATACAAGTGTACTTGGCAGGGTACTTGTACATCCAAACAACAAAAAGAAACAGGATTGAGTGCAAGTCATGTTCAGGTGAAGGATGCCCATGTTCATGATATAGGATGGAGTGCAAGTCCCGTTCAGGTAAAGGATGTTCATGTTCATTACACAGGATGGAGTACAATTCCCGTGTATTGTAAGGAAGCTGTCATGTATATGTTCCTAACATTGAATGTAGTGCAAGACCTGTTCAAGTAAATGATGTCCATGTTCATGAAACAGTATGGTGTGCAAGTCCCGTTCAAATGAAGGATGTCTTTTTTTTATGACAGAGGATGGAGTGCAAGTCTCGTTCAAATAAATGATGTTGATATTCATGACACTGGATGTAGTGCAAGACCTGTTCAGGTAAATGATGTCCATGTTCATGACACTGAATGTAGTGCAAGTCCTGTTCAGGTAAATGATGTCAAGGTTCATA
This sequence comes from Mytilus galloprovincialis, assembly GCF_965363235.1. Lineage (NCBI taxonomy): Eukaryota > Metazoa > Mollusca > Bivalvia > Mytilida > Mytilidae > Mytilus > Mytilus galloprovincialis. The sequence continues at coordinate 55,762,609 of NC_134850.1, read as the reverse complement.
ACACATGATGTAGTGGAAGTCTCGTTCAGGTGAAGGATGTCCATGTTTATGATACACGATGAAGTACAAGACTGGGTCAGGTAATAGTTATCCATGTATATGATACAGGATCGAGTGTAAGATCAGTAAAAGTTAAAGATGTATTTTTATTTGATACGGGATGATGTACAAACCAATGCACATAAAAGATGTCCATGTATAGGATACAAGATGGAGTTCAAACCAGATTAGGTAAAAGATGTCCATATATAAGGTAAGAGATGTAGTGCAAGTAAAGGATGTTAATAATACTGACAAAGGATTAAATGCAAGACAACTCAGGAAAATGCAAGTTTCAGCAAAGCTAAGAAATTTCCAAGTGTATGATATGATTCAGAATGAAATATAAGACCAATTCAGGGAAGGAATGTCCATGTTCATGACACAGGATGGAATGCAAGACATGTTCAGGTGGAAGATGTCTATATTTGCAAGTATAGTTCGGGTGAAGAAAGTCAAAATTCATGAAACTGGATGGAGTGCAAGACCTGTTCATGTAAATTATGTCCATGTTCATGAAACAGGATGGATTGCAAGTCCCTTTAAGGTGGAGGATGTCCCTTTTTATGACAGAGGATGGAATGCAAGTCTCGTTCAAATAAATGATGTTTATATTCATGACACTGTATATAGTGCAAGACCTGTTCAGGTAAATGATGTCCATGTTCATAGTGCAAGTCCTGTTCAGGTGAAGGATGATCATATTTAAGGTAAGGTAAGGGATGTAGTGCAAGTAAATGATGTCAATTATACCATTTCAGTATTTAAAAAGATTTGCAGATTATTATGACTTTTTCAGCTAAAATTTACTAGTGGAGACCAGTTTATGTAAAATAAGTTCATATACATGAGTGCAGGATCAATTTATTTAAATGATATGCATATGAAAAATACATAATGTATTTCTAAACAAGTTCTGGTAGAGAATGTCCATGTATATGGTACTAGTTCAGGTAAAAAATGTTCATTTGTATGATAATAATTAAATGCAAAACCAGTTGAGGTAAATAATGTCTAAGCATACGATACAGTATGCAATTCAGGTAAATAAACTCATCATAGATACCAGGACTAAATTTTATATATACGCCAGACGCGCGTTTCGTCTACAAAAGACTCATCAGTGACGCTCGAATCCAAAAAAGTTAAAAAGGCCAAATAAAAACGGATGTCTATGATTATGAAACAGAATGGAGTGTAAGACATGTTCAGGTTTGTATGAGACCAGGAGATTGGAATGTCAGTAAAGAAAAGTAAAGTAGAAAAAAAAACAATGAATATGTTTACTGTAACTGTATTCTCTTGGCCGCATTGATTTTGCGATCACATAAAATGGGTGCAAATATCAACTGCACAAATAGTGTCACAGATTGATACAGTTGTTGGCAATTTTATTGTGTGACTAAGGAATTAAACATATGATAAAAAAAAACAAAAATGTAAGAATTAAATCTCAACATTTGATGATGTGTAATCGCTTCAAACGTTTGTCGATCAACTATCATTCAATTTAAATTTGTGTCAAAGGTAATATTATACAAAGTCAGGTACTGTTAAGGAGTTCATAGATATAGGAAGATGTGGTGTGAGTGCCAATGAGACAACTCTCCATCAGAATAACAATTTATGAAAGTAAACCATTATAGGTCAATGTACGGCCTTCAACACGGAGCCTTGGCTCACACCGAACACCAAGCTATAAAGGGCCCCAAAATTACTAGTTTAAAACCATTCAAACGGGAAAACCAACGGTCTAATCATTATAAAAAAAAAGAAACGAGAAACACGTATAAATTACATAAAAAACTACTGTACATCAGATTCCTGACTTAAGACAGGTGCAAACATTTGCAGCAGGATTTAACATTTTAATGGTACCAAACCTTCTCCCTTTTTCTGAAACAATAGCATAACATCACAACACAGAGAAACACACGATAACATATCAATGGGCAGGCTTAACTAAATCAAAAAACGTAAATTGATACACTATGAACGAATAAATTTGATCTACGATATCTGAATGCAAATGCACAGTTAATAAAATATTTGGAACAAACATTCAAGGCCAAAAAGCAAACAAACAAGTCAAAACAAAGCCATGGCAAGACACCACTGCGAAATATTTAACCCTTCGAAAATAATCACTTTTGAAAAAATACAGTTTTAATAATACAGGTAAATCTTGAAGTTTATACAAATGTAGTAAGAAGAAGTGAAAATTAGAATATATTCCAAATAATCAAAGCTGGTATATAGACAAGACCCATATTAATATAGAATAACAAAAAAGCATTATATACAGTATCAACAGGTCGAATTAACAAGAAAATACGATTTGAGAGTACTCGCAGTTACTGACAGCTAGTTAAAAGCTAAAAACAATTAAAAATAAAAAATCATGCATCAGAGACTTACATCAACTAAAACACATCCCAGGGATTAATATTTTAACGTCATGAATAGCCAGAGAAGACATGACTTGTGCAATGCCAAAAATAAATAAATGACAGGTAGTAGGATTGTGAGGAGCGACTTCTATAGAGATAAAAATTAACGTGTATGCGTCTCTTTACATCCCGCCTCAAAAGAATATACAATTTAGTTATGTTTTAATTTGCTAATGACAAAATCGATATTAGTGCCAATGAAAACTATATTCAGAGATCTAATTACAATATTGGTACAATAACCCTTACTTATAAGTTTGTTTAAAGGTTCGATGAGTTTACACGGATCACATAGTGATTTCCTCGCTTTAAGTACAATATTACCATAAAATTTAGGATGTGAAATACCATTTTTAATAAGTTTTCTACAGGTCCATGTACAGCCAAATTTACTAATCAAATCTTTGTATATATGAAAGAATTTAGTAAAAGTTTTAAGTAATTTATGGTATCAAAATCCCTGACACAACAATTTCCCAGTTATGCATTGATTACGTTCGTTAAAATCTATGACATCAGAACACACACGGGCAAACCGAACGAGTTGGGATATGTAAACACCGTATGACGGAGCCAAATGCACATCGCCGTCTAAAAAAGGAAAATTAACAATAGGAAATGAAAAATCGTCTCTTTTTTCGTAAATTTTAGTATGAAGTTTCCCGTTTGAAATTGAAATGTCTAAATCTAGAAAAGATCAACTGCTGCTGTTTATGTTAGATTTAGTTAAAGTAAGTTCTTTTGGGTAAGTTTTGGAAGGATATTTAGAGAACTCTGGATTATTCAACGAAACAATATCATCCAGATAACAATATGTAAGTTTGAATGTATCAACCAAATGTAACAATGATGGGTCTTTACTGAGTTTGGTCATAAACTGAGATTCATAGAAATATAGAAATAAATCTGCTATTAAAGGGCCACAGTTATTGCCAATAGGATGCATTTATTACATGCTACAAACATATTTTGTAATTTTAGAAGTGTCAGGTTAAAGTATAGTATAGTTTGACAGAATGATCCTTGTGATGAATATAAAGATGATTGTTTTTTCCTGCAATTTAACAAAGTCCGTTATGATTTTGAATAAAACATCAGAGTCAAATGTAAATAATTGACAGAAGAAGCTTCATTTATAATTCAAAACATTACAAACAGCCTTAGTGATGTTTTTGGTATAGTAATAACCTCGTTTAATTTTTAGATGTCGTAAATTTGATCTATTTTCAAAAACAAAAAACTTGAACACTGTATAAATTGTATATATGCTACTTCTTCTCTTATAATGTCGTATACACGCAAAAAGAATTGAGGAAAAATAGCAAAGGCTTTAGGACTAGGAGTCAGTGTAATGTTCATGTTAACCTTGTTAATTTGTGAACTAAAAAATAAAATATCTGGCTCAGCTTGTTTTCTAGTACAAAATTCATATAACACTTGTTTGTTCTTCTTGCTAACCTGTCTTACCAACCAGGTATTGTATATTTTGAATTATTATTATATTAAATCAAACTTTTTTAATGTCATTTGAACAAAATATATAAGATCATTAGTAGTAATCATACATTAATCATAATTAATCTTCACGAACAGAACTTTTGGGTTTGGTTGATGTAGGATAACAATCATATTACATGCATTAAAAAAATGCACATTTTCTTTAGATGTTTTTTTTTGTATGCTGAAATAATATGCCAAAATCAAGAATGTAAAGCAGTTAACATGTTTAACCATTTTTTTTTTGTTGGTATGTTTCATTTTATGTCAAATGTCAGCTTTTGTAATCACTTTGCGTCCGTCTTCATTCCACCCGTGTTCTTTATACTGCTCATTGGATTGAAACAAAAATTGTCCGTTTTTTGTACATGATGTCCACTATAGAGTGTGTTATGTTTGTCAAGGTTAATCAATTAATATGTTCATTAAAAGAGATGATTTAAGCTTTCCATTTGTGAACTTTCCGTTTATAAGTAGCAACATTATTCCAGCAGCACCTTCATACGGGGTGTATATCTCCCAATTAATACGATACTCCCGTGCTTGCATTTCCTAGTATTTTTCATAGTTTTCTTGATAAAGGGTTGCTGCTTACAAGGAAACTATTAACCCAGAGTTCCAAATGGTGAAAATGAAATCATCCCTTCGTGAATTTTACAGACGCCACCACGAGTTGATTGACCGTTATAGAATAACCATTTCACAATTGATATCAGATATCTTCCTTACGTCGTAACTACAATCCCCTTCCCTTTCATGAATGTGACCTTCCGAATTAGACTATTTACCGGATTTGTTATTACATATGCAACACGACGGGTGCCACATGTGGAGCAGGATCTGCTTACCCTTCCGCAAGTTTTATCCATCCTTTTAAAAAAGTGTCTATATGTTTTGGAGTAATTGCTCCAGAGATTTTATTGTTGATTATTTTGGCATTTCCTTGCACTGTTATATATAAATCCTGTAAATAAAGGGGAAATTTATCTCCTTTTTGGAGTAATTACCACTGACATATCTAAAACTTCTATTTTTAGCAGTGGTTGGCTGTGACCGTGAATTCCATATGAGCTAGATAAAAAGTCAAAAACTGTAAAAAGAATCAACACAACAAGATAAATCTTCCCCTAAAAAATTGGAGAAAAATGCGACCTGCTTTAGAGGTGTTAACGTTTAAATATTAGGATCTAGATTACAAGTGTTAATTCCAAAAGTTATTAACGCAACAAGATCTGTCAATCTTTTTGGGAGTTATTGCCTCTAACCATTTACATTTCTTTCAAACGTTTCTGCGGAGGTTTCTCTTTTTGTGGATTGTTTACAAAATCTTTCTTTTGATTTATACATTTATATGAAGTTGGTAGACATTTTTTTTTAGATTCGATCAGACATACGTAATTCCTGGGCACATTGTGACTTTACAGAATGGACTACTACAAAATATGTAAATTCTTTCCAACTAATGAGAAAACTTATAAGCAACCTCAGGCTGAGTAACAGAGATGAAAACAGAATCATGGGGGAGATAAACCGATGGGAATTAAATGGTAAATGTATTGTACCATATACATGTTGTCTGATTGCCGTCTGCTTGAAATATAACCTACAGTATTTGTTTTGTTTTGTTTTATAAAGACATTTCATATCATAACTACACAATAAAGTACACTAACAAAAATACTAAATTCCAAGGAAAATCCAAAACGGAAATTCTGTTATCAATGGGCAAAATCAGAAGCTTAAAACATCAATTGAACATGTTGAATGGAAAACAAAAGTCAGATATTTCCTTACGTAAAAAATGACAGATAAATATAAAAAATGCATTTGGTTTTCATTGGAATGTGGATTATTTGTTAAATAAAGGCAACAGTAGTATACCGCTGTTCAAAACTCATAAATCCATGGACAAAAAACAAAATCGGGATAACAAACTAAAAACGAGGGAAACGCATTAAATATAAGAGGAGAACAACGACATAACACTAAAATGTAACACATATAGACAAAATCCCACGAGAAAAACAAATATAACATATATATATAACATCAAAACCAAATACATGAATTTGGGATAGACAAGTACCGTGACACGTCTTATCGCAATGTGAATTTACACTCAAAAATAAGAGAAAACAAACGACACAACGTTATAATGTAATACACACAGAAACGAACTATAATATAACAATGACCATATTCCTGACTTGGTACAGGGCATTTTTAAAGGAAAAAATGGTGGGTTGAACCTGGTTTTGTGGCATGCCAAACCTCGCACTTTTATGGCCATGTGAAATATAACATCAAAATGACAACACAGGACTACAATATAAATAAATTGGAGAACACAATAGACAAAGAATCACACGAACAACAGCCAACAAAAGGCAACAAGTTCAAAATTTTAATACGCCAGAAGTGTATTTTGTCCACACAAGACCTATGTGTGACGCACAGATACAAAAGTTTGAAAGTTTAAAAACACGTCCTTTAATGGGAACAAGTATGCTGTCAGTCAAGAAATTAAGCATCTTGATAACGTCACTTTCAGTGAATATTTGTTGTTCTGAATCAGATTAATTTTCTTCAAAATACGATTCATCCCTCCCTAAGACAGGATACTTGAAACAAAGCAAGACCAAATATTTCAAAGTTTGTAATATGGACTACTTGTGTAGAAAATGATGTCGCGTCACTATAACATTGATTTAGGCTTAAATTGCTGATACAATTGATATTAATGATTTAGAAACAGGTTTCGTGGAACACATACAGACTCATCAATATATTGGTATGTGTAAGGACACTTGTGTAGTTTTGTTAATGAAATCACATTATGACAAAAAGAATATATAAAGCACAAAATATACTGCTTTTTTTATAGAGTGTCTTTCTATGTTAAGATGTAATACTTCTGTTTCAGATAAGGGTGAAGACTCATATAAATTAAAACGTTTAAACCCGCTTCATTTGTTTGCATCTATCCTAATTCAGAAACTAGATGTTCGGTAGTTCTCGTTTTTTGATGTGGTTCATAAGTGTTTCTAGTTTCTCATGTTTTATTTACTTAAGAACGTTGGTTTTCCGGTTTGAATGGTTTATCACAACTTTTTTTTTTTTTTTGGGGGGGGGGGGGTCTTTATATCTTGCTAATCGATTGGAGCCCAGGCTCCGTGTTGAAGACCGTACTATGACCTAAAATGATTTACTTTTAAAAATTGTGACTTGGATAAAGAGTTGTTTCATTGGCACGCATACCACATCTTCTTATATCTACTAACATGAATCACAGAGTAAGAAATCAACATTGATGTGCCCAAATCACAATAACATGAATAAACACTAAAGTAATTGCTTGTACCTGACTTGCATAACACAAAATGATATGCTACAACAGAATAACAGATAAGCATAGAACGTAATATATACTGTCAATATAAAAAAGAAAACCTGTCCACACTAGAGCAAATGACACAAACATTAACAGCTATTGCCCACCGTACGGCTTCCAACAATGAGCGAAGCCCATACAAGACAGCCATCTATAGGTGTCCCCGAAATCCCAAACATACAACAATTCAAACGGGAAAACTAACTGTTAGCATTCTTTTATATACCGAAAATGCAAATCCTTAAGAAAATATAAAAGCCATTCATATATTAACAGGTCAGAACTTTTTGAGTTTAACAAAGTTTGGATTAGAAATAGTAGGTGAAATACGTCAACAGACAAACATTCTAAGTAGATACGTGCAGACATTGTGTACAGAGACAGATAGTCAGTTTAACATAGTTAAAACAGAGTTAACAGGATTAGAATGTGGCTTACAGGAAATGACTGAAAGGATTGAAAATTTAGAAAGTGTAAGTAGCATTTGAAAAAATATGCAACTATATAGCCTCACTCTTCAAATTTCTTTTTCTTTTGGTACTTCATTTATAAAATTTAAAGAAAGATGAGAGGAATTTCATCAGTTTAAAGTGGTCTGATTGGGAATAAAAAAATCGTTGTATTGTGCTACCTTAAAAAATCCAAAATTTTCAGAAACGTATATATCGTTTTATTATTATAAAAAGAGGGACGAAAGATGCCAAAGGGACAGTCAAACTCATAATTCGAAATAAACTGACAACGCCATGGCTAAAAATGAAAAAGAATAAACAGACAAACAATAATATACATGACACAACATAGAAAACTAAAGAATAAACAACACGAACCCCACCAAAAACTAGGGGTGATCTCAGGTGCTCTGGAAGGGTAAGCAGATCCTGCTCCACATGTGGTACCCGTCGTGTTGCTTATGTGATGAAACATCAGGTAAATATTCTAATTCGGTAGGTCACATTCATTCTTTTATATCTGGGCGTCACTTGTAAGTCTTGTGTGGACAAGGCGCGTTTTTGGCGTATTGAATTTTAAACCTGATGCTTTTTGTTATCTATTAATCATGTTTTTCTTTGTCTAATATGTTCTATTAATTTGTATTGTAGTCCTGTAATATTATGTTGTCATTTCAATGTTATATTTAACTTTGCCATTAAAGTGCGAGGTTTGGCATGCCACAAAACCAGGTTCAACCCACCACTTTTATTCCCCTTTAAAAGTGTCCTGTACCAAGTCAGGAAGATGGCCATTGTTATATTATTGTTCGTTTCTGTGTGTGTTGTATTTTAACGTTGAGTCGTTTGTGTTTTCTCTTATTTTTGAGAAATTGAGATAAGACGTGTCACGGTACTTGTCTATCCCAAATTCATGTATTTGGTTTTCATGTTATATTTGTTATTCTCGTGGTGTTTTGTCTGATGCTTGGTCCGTTTCTGTATGTGTTACGTTTCGGTGTTATGTCGTTGTTCTCCTCTTATATTTAATGCGTTTCCCTCGGTTTTAGTTTGTTACCCCGATTTTGTTTTTTGTCCATGGATTTATGAGTTTTGAACAGCGGTATACTACTGTTGCCTTTATTCATGAAAGGGAAGGGGATTGTAGTTACGACGTAAGGAAGATATCCGATATCATTTGTGAAACGGTTATTCCATAACAGTCAACCAACTCGTGATGGCGTCCGTAAAATTTACGAAGGGATTATTTCAACTTCACCATTGGAACTCTTGGTTTAAAAGCTTCATTGTCAACAAACTTAAAAATAAATTGTAAATTGTAAATTGAAATAAATTTGAAGTAGAGTGTCAAGGAAATTGATAAACACATGTAGATATATGGGAGTCTTCAAAATGTAGTTAAAGACACTTATCGATAAAAAAAAATTACAACTTAAAAAAAAATTTTTTTGCTATGATTCAAACAAATATTGATAATGAGATTTGTGCTATTTTATAAAATTTTCCTTTGATCTTACTGACTAATAATTTCCTTTCTCAGCACAGTAGAGTGATATGAAAAATTATCAGTACGTTTACCTTTGCAATGTTCTCGCTGAAAATGTTAGTGTCGATAGCATAATTGTGATAAAAGAATTTTGGATCCTTTCAAAGTTTCAAAGTGACATATTGACACAAGAGTATTAATTGTCATTGAAGTTGAACAAATTCGTCTGATCTTGAAAGGCCAGTTGTGGCTAATCTCTATTTTCACATTTTCTATCCCTATCCCTAGATACATTCGTTGTAGTCCTGTCTCATAAACTGCAAAATTGGCCCTATATGTCTCTGGTGAATTGTGATCCTTGGATCTTTTGACTTTTATATTTAGTTAATTACTTAAAGTAAAACGTACGCTTTTTAGTAATAAAAATTATCAATAAATACATAATATCAAATTTTAAACTCTCAAATTACAATATAAACATTAGATCATTACTTGGTAACCACCGGTTCACAGTTACAACAACATCAACTTTATGATCAAAGCACCCCAACAAAATAGGGGGCATTAATGAACGAGTATCGATGTTTTGAAATCAAACTGAATGTATAAAAGTCGTGAATAAACTTAACAGATAACACATCAAGATCTGTCATCAAAAGAATGGAAATGTCAATAACTGATTTACATTTGTCACGAGACAAAAATGCTGAGGTCCTTCATTTCCGAAATGTTGCTTATTATGTGGTTATGCTGAGCTAGCTCATTTAAGATAAAAAATTAAAAGCGTTCCTCTTTCAATTTATGTCAGTACATTAACAAAACATTCACAAAGAAACAGTTTTAATTTGAAAGCAAGATAAGTGCAGTCCTTACTGCAAATACTGTACTATATAAAAACATTTAATGTTGAGAATAATGCATTTGTATGAAACCTTTGTTAATGTTCAATTCTTTTGTTTTAGAGAACTAGGGTGCATGAGGTGAAACTGAGTGAGTATCGCATTTTAGATATCATGTACATTTTCATATAGTAATAAAGACATTTTTGTCGTGCCTGCAAAATTTGATCGAAGTAGCAGGACATTTCGAGCTTTGGCGTTGTCAAAATTTAGATTTAATTTCTGGTTGAAGTTTTTAGAGACATCCATTACTTAAGGGTACTATACAGTTTTGATCCTGTATTCACAGTTTGATGAAAATTTCCATATAGGCAAATTTTTGCCTGCTTAAATCAAATTTGTAATAAAAAATATAATTTCATGTGCTACTTTTTGAGTTAAATGAGGTCGAGATCTTGTATATTTGCTCAAATTTCGGATTTGTGGCCGTATTTTCCCTTTCGAAAGAAAGCCATAACTTTTTCGTTTAAAAAGATAAACACAAATTGTTTTTGTTAGATAATTTGTAATTTTTTATTCGGAAATAACTCATATTTATCAAAGGGTCATGAATTAAGAAAAAATCGTATTTTTTTGCTGTATATTTATCAAAATCAAAAAAATCCTCTATTTACAGTTTTATAAAATTTGGTCCACATAATCTCCCTGCAAAATGAAACAAAATGTCGTTTTAAAAAATAGGGCTCCGTTCACTCGTTTTCAAATTAAATCAGTTTGAATGATAAAAAATAGTCGAAAAATGCATCTTTTCCCGATATGTCATAGTTTGACGTCGCGAAAATAACATTTTACGTTAGCAACGTCATTATCTCCCCTGTAACTGTATCGTATGCCCTTAATTTGTCAAACTTGTCAAACAATCGAATTAAAAGAAAATAGTCAGAAGCTTTTTATGATCAAACGACAGTATCCAAGTTGGAGTTAGAAAATATTGTTTTTCTTCAGATTATTCTGCATTGTATTTATAAACAGACTTATTTATCTTGTTTAACATAAAGAAACAGTCTCGGGCTACATTTTTGCAAACATCATAAACTGTGTCCAACCTTCATAGAATTTAACGAAACTTTGACAGGAGCCTTTTATGATTTAGAGATATAGTCTAAATCCAAATTTTTGAAATGGATTTTTTCATTAATCACTATTTTACTAACAAGTGGACTTTGTTTTTCTGTTTATTTGACATATACAAACAGTCTCAGATAACATATTTTTAGACATCAATAAATTCGTTCAACACTTATGGAATGATTTTTAAACTTCGAAATAAGCTTCTTCGGGATCAAGAAATAGCATATGAAAAAATCAATTTTAATTTTTATGTCATTTATTCCCCTATATATGAAATAAATATTTAACCATCCATATTGCACTTTGAAACTAACAGCAGCAATCGCATGCTCTGCTTTTATAGAAGACAGTAACTGGCTTACACATTGTAAAATTGCAGTAGAGGTATTGAATTTTTGATGTAACACTTTGGGTAATATCAATGAGACAAAAATGTCAAAACATTTTATATATCAGGAATTCACAATTACCAGCACTGCCAAGATCAGTTATCACTTGAGCTGAGATATTCTTTTATAGTTTGACATGCATACTATTAGGTCTTCGTCAAAGGAACAATAAAACTAAACCATCAATTTATCAAAATTAAGATTTTTCTTGTACAAATGCAAATGTTAATTTATTATCAAATATGAACAAAACTTTTGCATGTGGCCAAAATCGAAGAAAGTTGACCAACTAACTGTAAATGAATATCAATAAAGCAAACAATAAAACATCTGCTTTAGAATCTTATGTCTCAACATGTAGACTATGAAAAAGAAAGCAATGATTATAAAAAAAACTTTACAACAACGTAAGCAAAATCTGGGCAATCGGGTACATTTTGAGAATCAAAAATATGTTTTTAATTTTCTTTTCTCAATGTGAGACATGGAAAAGATCAAATTGATAAGTTTCTAACTTTTTATAGCCAAAATTTGGTTTACTCATCAAGGAAAGATGCAGTGTTGATGTTAAACGTTTTGTTATTCGTTTTGAATTCATTAATAATGTTGCTGCACTTCAAAAAGATGACATATATATACACCTCACCAAACGTTAAGAAACACCTGATAATTTTCTAGAATCGTTTTGTTTACTAAATTCATAACTAGTCGAATTATTGATACAATGAACTGAATTTTGGTTTTATAAGATAACATATAGAATGCTTATAGAAAAGTGAAAGTTTGGACTGTTTTCATGATTGAATTTTGGACTAGTTCATTTTGGGCAAATGGTTGTGAAGATAAAGTTTCAACTTATACTGAACTTTTTTGAAAAATGTGCTCAGCAATATACACACAATTCTTTTCAAAACTCGAGAGTGACAATTTGTGAATACATTAAAGTCCAATTTAGGTCAGTAGCGAGTTTATCCTCTACGCTTCATAAAAAGCCCATCCACACGTCGTCTCTTGCTTTGAACTAAGCGTCGTAATGTTCCAACATGATTGTTTTGCCATTCTTCAATCAAGGCTGCTCGTAATTCCTGTAAATTCTTACTAGCAGGAACCCTGTTGTTGATTTTTCGACCAATGTCATCCCAGACATGCTTAATGGGATCATATCCGGTAACATGGTTGGCGAAGGAGTAGTGTCAATTGCCTCCTGACATAACTAATCGGATACAATGCGTGCTCTGTGTGGCTTTGCTTTATCGTTCATGAATATTGGTCTCGTTGCAAAAAAAAGTAAAATCACAAAAATACTGAACTTAGAGGAAAATCTAATCGGGAAGTCCATAATCATATGTCAAAATCAAATTACAAAACATTTGTTGTGATTGTGATTGTCAAAAAGTGGCACAACGATATCCCGGATGATGTTACCGCGATATTTTTGATCCGCCGTAGTCCATCCAGACCATAAAGATCCATTTTGCAGCTGAATGATAAGCATCTCCTAACTGTCAAACCCCAATCATCAAACGGTGTAGTTCTAAGGATGTATTCCGAGGACGCCATACGAGCTTGCGCCCATCAATATGATGTAGGATGAATCTGCTCTCGTTAGATCAATGGACTTGACGCCACTGTTCTAAAGTGCAATTGCGGTGACCACGTGACCACTGATGTCTAGCTTGACGATGCCTACGAGTCAGCAATGATCTTGTGACTTGTCTACGGGCACGTGAATTGGCACAATCCTGTCCGCGGTTAACATTTACATTCCATAGCACGAAACTTGCAAGGAAAAAACTTGTATGCAGCTTTAGAAAACCTGTGTTTTTTTAATTCTTACCTGTCGATGAACAATAGATTAGCAAAATATATGTAAACAAAGCAGTATCAAATTTAATTTTAAAACAAAAAATAGAAGCAAAACATTGTTGCTTAACTTTTGGCGAGTTGTATATATATAGTTACTCATTTGAAAATAAGTTTGTTCACTTTAGATACAATGTATTTAGAAGGCAATTTTTAAATTACTTTCATTTTCAAGCCCCATCTCATTATAACAATCGGAAGTATTTACCAAGATTTATGAGGTACGTTTGTTTAACTTCCCTAAAATCAACATTCTTGAAATTGAGCAAGTTCAAATTTACTTTATTTTATTGAATAAGTTTTCGGTAACAGCTGATGAATAAACTTTAAGATCAATTATATGTACTGTCATTGACATGAATATCAATAATGTGGTCATTTTTATAAATTTCCTGTGTACAAAACTTTGAATTTTTTGAAAAACTAAGGATTTTCTTATCCAAGGCATATATTACCTTAGCCGTATTTGGTAAAACTTGTTTGAATTTTGGAACCTCAATGCTCTTCAACATTGTACTTGTTTGGCTAATATTTTGATATGAGCGTCACTGATGAGTCTTGTGTAGAAGAAACGCGCGTCTGGCGTACTAAATCATTATCCTGGTACTTTTGATAACTATTTACACCACTGGGTCGAACTATTGGGCATCACCGAAGGAGTAATTTCCCTCAAACAGGGCCAATACAGAAAAAAGCGGAGGGAAAGCTATATTGGCCCTGTGTTGATTACAGTTTTTAATTTTCTTATAATCATTTAATAAAAGTGCTATGAACTGGCTTTTTCTGTATTTTTCTTTAATCTATACTAGTGCCAATACAGAAACAGCTAGTTAATAACACTATAGTATTGGTCTATCAATGAATGCCCATGATACGTCAATCTTTAAAGACCTAAGTGTTGCAAAACACATATCATATCTCCATCACAAATATGTTGTTGTCCCCGCAGAAAAATCTCCAAACAACATCGTTTTTGTGTGTAAAACTCATTACATGATCTATATTGAAATGAGTAAAACATGTGGAAAAAATACTATTGAAAGTGAAAGTAGTGATTTGACCAAAATAAAAGTAGGGTAGAAACATTGAAAACAACCCTTTAAAATTAATGCTTCCATAGCGCTTTTCTGGTAGGGTAGAAATTAGCCTTAGGCATTTATTGAAGATTCACTATCATTGGCATGTTAATAGGGCTCTCAAAATAAAAAGCACTGTTGGATTGTCCTAGAAGCATATCTTATTAGAATAATAATGTTCTACAAGCAGTTACATTTATTTCATGTTTGAAGCGGTGCAAATTTTTCGCTCGTCAAAAACGATTTTTACTTTTTTTGTGTTTTATGGAAACTAAAGAAGACGGGTAAAAAATAAAAGTTACAAACAATTCCCCAGGAAATAATTTGCAAATAAGTCAACATGATATCATTGCCATTGAAAGACACCCTTCACCTTTTTTTTTTGCATAAATATAGTAGATAGAGGGAAACAGCACACAGCAAACTGATTAGTAGAACAAGGTCTACGAATAATTAAACATACCTGTTATTGACAGTCGACTGTTTTAGCAGTTATTCTTTTAAATGACATGTTTGTCTATTGGTGGCTCGTTTGCCACTAGTATAAAAAATATTTGTACAACATTGTGTCAATTTTATGTTAAATGCCATTTAAATGACACAGGCCAACAGAGCAATCTAGTTGTAAAGAATGTCATTATCACCAGGAAAAACAATGACTATGATATTTATTTTTCAACTTAAAACCACTTTTATGAGTATTGAATTGAATAATGTATATATATTATCTGCCACTTTATAACCTGAATAAATCTACTATCCTAAATTCGAATTCATATGTTATAATACAGTTCTGATGTGGACCTTAAATGACCCATACATATATACGTTTTAATCTTATTCAATCGCTTTTTTTCAAGGGAGTACCTTTCAGTTTGAATCTCATTAAGGGCGTATGACATTTGCGCCGATTTCTTAAATTTTCATTCTTTCATTTGTGCCGATTTCATTTTTTTATTTGCGCCGATTTTATATTTGCTCCTAATGGGATTTACAGGTAAGAGAATACTTGTATGTGTACTATACCGTGAAGGTATATTGGTAAAATCTGGTTATAAACATAGGTTTTAGTTAATTTTGATTCATATTGTTCTGAACATTGCTGTAAATTGATGGACATATTGCACACTGCAACGAGCCGAGGAGTCAATTCTTTAACCATCGACGGCCATACACATAAGTACGTTACGTAAGCCAGACAAAGAAAAGATGGACTTCGTTATTGACAATTCCAACAAAAATCACAAGAAAGGAATATATTAGATGTGTTGCCTATAAATACTCAGCAAGAACAGATTTATGATTTTAATGTATTCCGTTTTTATACGACCGCAAAAATTGAAAATACTTTTAGTTTTCGCACTCTAACTTTAGTAAAAGAGAATAGAAATCTATGAAATTTTAAGACAAGGTTTATGACCACAAACGGAAGGTTGGGATTGATTTTGGAAGTTTTGGTCCCAACATTTTAGGAATTAGGGGCCAAAAAGGGCCCAAATAAGCATTCTCTTGGTGTTCGCATTATAACTTTAGTTTAAGTAAATAGAAAGCAATGAAATTTTGACACAAGGTTTATGACTACACAAGAAAGGTTGGGATTAATTTGGGAGTTTTGGTTTCAACAGTTTAGGAATTAGGGGCCAAAAAAAGGGCCCAAATAAGCATTATTCTTGGTTTTCGCACAATAACTTTAGTATAAGTAAATACAAATCATTGAAATTTGAACACAAGGTTTATGACCACTAAAGGAAGGTTGGGATTGATTTTGAAAGTTTTGGTCCCAATATTTTAGGAATTAGGGGCCAAAAAGGGCCCAAATAAGCATTTTCTTGGTGTTCGCATTATAACTTTAGTTTCAGTAAATAGAAATCAATGAAATTTTGACACAAGGTTTATGACTACACAAGAAAGGTTGGGATTAATTTGGGAGTTTTGGTTTCAACAGTTTAGAAATTAGGGGCCAAACAAGGGCCCAAATAAGCATTATTCTTGGTTTTCGCACAATAACTTTAGTATAAGTAAATAGAAATCATTGAAATTTAAACACAAGGTTTATGACCACAAAAGGAAGGTTGGGATTGATTTTGGGAGTTGAGGTCAGAACAGTTTGGGAATTAAGGGCCAAAAAGGGGCCCAAATAAGCATTTTTCTTGGTTTTCGCACCATAACTTTAGTATAAGTAAATGGAAATCTATGAGATTTAAACACAAGGTTTATAACCATAAAAGGAAGGTTGGGATTGATTTTGGAAGTTGTGGTCCCAACAGTTTAGGAATAAGGGGACCAAAGGGTCCAAAATTAAACTTTGTTCGATTTCATCAAAAATTGAATAATTGGGGTTCTTTGATATGCCGAATCTAACTGTGTATGTAGATTCTTAATTTTTGGTCCCGTTTTCAAATTGGTCTACATTAAAGTCCAAAGGGTCCAAAATTAAACTAAGTTTGATTTTAACAAAAATTGAATTCTTTGGCTTCTTTGATATGCTGAATCTAAACATGTACTTAGATTTTTGATTATGGGCCTAGTTTTCAAGTTGGTCCAAATCAGGATCCAAAATTATTATATTAAGTATTGTGCAATAGCAAGAAATTTTCAATTGCACAGTATTCAGCAATAGCAAGAAATCTTCAATTGCACAGTATTGTGCAATAGCAAGAAATTTTCAATTGCACAGTATTGCGCAATAGCAAGAAATCTTCAATTGCACAGTATTGTGCAATATCAAATATTTTCAATTGCACAGTATTGCGCAATAGCCAGAAATATCTAATTGCACAATATTGTGCAATAGCAAGAAATTTTCAATTGGAGTTATCTTTCTTTGTCCAGAATAGTAGTTGAATCAACTTAAATCATTGTTTTATACTATATACAATGTATATTCACTTTAACTACCAACTGATAAATTAAAACAATCTTTACCATTCAGTGATAACAAACACTTTTTTACATTTTAATATGTATTTAAATGAGTAGTTATTGTTGCAAACAACTCCATTAGAAATTTGAATTGAGATCAGTTTTGGAATAAGGGAAAGGGGGATGTTAAAAAAATATCGGGGGGGGGGGGGGGTCATATTTTTTCATTTCAGATTCCATAAATAAAAAGAAAGTTTCTTCAAACATTTTTTTGAGAAGATTAATATTCAACAGAATAGTGAATTGCTCAAAGGCAAAAAATTTTTTTTAAGTTCATTAGACCGAATTCATTCAGGTGTCAGAAACCTATACTCTGTCAACTATTTAATCACAATCCAAATTTAGAGCTGAATCCAGCTTGACTGTTGTGTCCATACTTGCCCCCCAACCGTTAAGGGTCCAATCTCTGCGGTCGTATAAAGCTGCGCCCTGCGGAGCATCTGGTTATGGATTCGAATGCTGTAAATAGATTTTCAATTCGTCATTTTAGTATAAAGCAGAGAGCTTTTATCTAAGGTTTTCACTTCTTGATTTTAAAGTATGTGAATATAGTGTACAACTGGATGACGGAAGAGGTCTATAATGATAAATGAAAAATAGCATGACTTGGAAGGAGAGTTGTCTCATTTGCACTCATACAACATCTTCTTATATCTATTCACCTGTAATTAACCTGTAAATTACCTGTAAAAAATTGGCGCAAATGAAAGAAAAAATCGGCGCAAATGAAATGCAGATCGGCGCAAATGCAAAACGCCGCTCATGGGCGTATGACATATCTATTCACCTGTAATTAACCTGTAAATTACCTGTAAAAAATCGGCGCAAATGAAAACAAAAATCGGCGCTAATGAAATGCAGATCGGCGCAAATGCAAAACGCCGCTCATTAAAGGTAAAGTTAATTATTCTATCAAAACGGGGGAAAATACATTTGTTGTTTTGACGTTTTTTTATGTTTAGAAATGGTGTGATATCTTATTAAAGGACAAAATGTTTAATGTGCCAAAAACATACCTACAGGAGAAAGTGAAAAGACATGAACAGATCTGTTTATAAATATGGCCGCTGAATTCAAGGTCATCGGCAAATGCTGTTACAAGTCGGAAACCACCGGAAGCTTTCTTGACAAGAAATGAAGGGTTAATATACTCGACTGAAATTCCGACGTCTTCGGGTTTACGGAACACTCCTTTACATTCCAATTCGTCAAATTTGTTTTGGAGTTCTACCAAATTATTTTTTGAATACTGTGGCATTCTACCTTTCCTTTATTTGAGATGTGGGTTTCTTAAACCGCTGCCGCCACGCCAGTAAGCAGAGAAAACATAACACATGTGATCGTTAGAAAGGCACATTTAATAATCGTGAGACGGTAAACAGTAAATATTGATAATGTAGCAATCGGAGATTAGACGGAGATCAGCGGAATATAACGACTGACATTATTCGGGTTTAATACGGGGGAAAGGATACATATGGGATTTACTTCAATTTTTTTACAGTCGCCAGCTGGGCGATCGTGATGACTAAATATATTCGCCCAGCCGAAAATCTGGTCGCCTTAGGTGACTGGGCGAGCGTTAAGTTTAGTCCCTGCGAAACCTTCATTGTATTAATATACATGTTTATATTTTATTGTTGTCTGTTTGGTATTAAATTAATAATTAACCAATATTTACCAACAACATAATTGTACTACATGCTCCTGGCTTCGGAATGGCACATAAAGAAGGTGGCGGCTTTAAACATTCCCCCTCCCAATAATCCAGCCTTGGACAGCACACCATAAGAAAAAAATGTTAAATATCAGTTGCAATTGGCTTCACAAAAAATGTTGGTATGGTGCACAATAATCACTTAGAACCGGAATAAGAGTACTCTCAGTTACTGAAAGCTATTTCAAAACCAATTACAACTAATAACAGGCATTAACTGCGAAACCAAGTATATTTACTATTTATTTAGTATGGTTTTTCAACCCGAGATAGATAAGACTATCTTATTTTTAAGCTTTACTTGTGATACTAGCCTGTTGTCAGAAAAACTAAACCTGCAAAGTAACTTGTTGTGGCAATGCATATTAAAAATGTTGTCTTAGCTTATGATAAATCCCAACGAAAAATTGTTGGCATTTCAAAGGATAAGGGTATTAGTAAGGAGTATACACCTATAGTAAGTTTCCAAGTCAAAAGAATGCATGTAAATGTCAGCATAATAAAGATTTGGAATATCAGACAAAATAACACAACAAAATGCAATTACAGACGGACTGATGAATACGAAGGCAGACGATGGACACATTGACATAGTATAATATGGTAGACATATAGACAGACTGGTAGATATGTATAGACAGACTAGTGGGCACGTACACAGACTGGTATAGTAGGCAGATTAATGGATACGTAAACTGACTGGTAAACTTGTAGATAGACTTTTGAACACGGAGACAGACTGGTGGACATGTAGACAGAATAGTAGAAACATAGACGGACTGGTGAATATAAAGACTATTGAAAATGCATACAGACTAGTGGTCACATAGACAGACCGATGACAATGTAGTCGGACTAGTGGACCAAAGACAGACTTGTGGAAACATATCCAGACTTTTGAGAATGTAGACAGACTATTATAAAAGACTGGTGGAAATAAAAACAAACTAGTTGACACATAGACAGAATGATGAACATGTATAGACAGACTTGTGTTAATGTAAATTGACAAAAAAATATTTGTCAGCGTAAAAATATAATTCTAACTCTGTTGGGTTTAATTTTCAAACTTGTATAAATATAATTCTAACTCTGTTGGTTTTAATGTTCATACTTGTATAAATATAATTCTAACTCTGTTGGGTTTAATTTTCAAACTTGTATAAATATAGTGAATTCTATATTATGGGGGAAAGATTGGCATGGGGGAAAAGTGACTATATGTATACGTATTGCCAAATTTCCGCGGGAGAAGAATGGCAATGATCCAAAATTTCCCCGGGGGAAAGATTGACTCATGCCAGTTTTTCCCCCGGGGGAAAAACTGACATGGGGAAGAATGGCTATATAACACTGGTCTTTATACCTTGTTCATTTCTCGGTTATGGCACAACAAAAGATTTTTATTATTTTGTTTTTTTATTAGAATATTTAAATCGTATATGACAAAATCCAAACCGAATTCGACAAATTGAAACAACGTGAAGTATGAACATTTCAAGTCTTGTCATTGCACCATTCAGTTACAAGTTTCGACACCAACAAAATCGTTTACGTTATATTGATAACATGTTTCTTGACCTTTAATAGAACTCAAGTTGTAGTTGATCCATTGACAAATGAAAACGTTATTGAAATTTGTCCTTTTGATATGTTTCGCCTGACCTCGCTCTTCAATAAAAGTCAGGAGTAAAATTGAGAATGGAAATGAACAACCCGACTAAAGAGCAGATAATAGCCGAAGGCCACAAACGAATCTTCATTTCAACGAGAAAAAAAAAAACAAACCCGGAGATGGGCCTCAGTTGGTCCCTAAATGAAAATGTGTACTAGTTCAGTGAAAATAACCGTCATACTTAACTCTAAAACATATAAATAATAAAAAATAAAAAAAACATACAAGACTGACAAAAGCCATAGGCTCGTGACTTGGGCCGGCGCAAAATGGATCTGGGTTAAAAAACGTTTGTGTGATCTTAACCTATTTCCAAAACATCCAATGTAGTATAAACAAACACACACACGGAAAAATTCAGTTTTAAAAAGTCCGAGTCCGAAGTCAGAATAGATAACAGACGAAACAAATGAAAATGACAACGATACATTAATAAACAAGGGACTGCTAGCAGATACTGACATACCAGCTCCAGACCGCAATTAAACTGATTGAAAATAGTAAATATTTTTTTTTAATTCTCCCTTTTAACTTATTTTCTGTGTTCTGCTAGCTAAAACCAGTAAAATGGCCTTTTATTTTTGAAAATTGGTTGAGTAAGTACCGATTATCAGGTTATCTGCATGTTGATATCGTGAAATATCAGCTGCGAGATATACTATGAAGCTTTTTGTCGAGTGAGCGTAGCGAACGAGATCAAAAAGCCTTCATATAATGTCAAGCAGCTGATATTTTACAATATCAATATGCAGATAATCTGATAATCGATTTATCGAGCTACATTTGCGTGTTCCAGAAGTGTTTTCTTTGTTTCACCAGCACACAAAAGTTGACTTGATAAGTTCGGGTCAAAGTTATTAACGTCGGTTCAAACATTATGACGTCGCTGATATGTCCGGGTTAAAGTTATTAAGGCTGGGTCAACGTATTTGACGTCACAAAGACATGATACGGAATAATATTAAGAGCTGAACAGAGTGATATCAGTTGGAAAGCAGGTCACGGTTTGACCCCAAGTTTATCAGCAACAATGGAGTCACGTGACCGTGAAAATTCAGTAAAAAAACGGACGAGACAAACCTCATTTTAACTCACTAAATACTATTGTCGTAATAAAAACTAATTGACCTAACTAATCTTGAGTATGAATAGTTTATTCTCGTCAAAGCTCACACATCAAATCAAAGTCCTTTATTCTTTATTTTATCTGCAAACTTGGAGTTTGGGTGAATATTGTCAAGTCTCCTGAACGAAAAATCTAAATATTTACGAGGAAACTAAAAATGATGGGCTGAATTTAAATTTAATAAAGCATCTCATTAAGACAAACACTCGATATGAATATCTCGGCAATAGAATGTTGGATACGCAAACGTCAAATTGATTTCAAACCGAAGCGGTGGTTTTTATGCCGATTTGTGCAAGTGGTTATCTCCCCTTAATATCACCAATCAAAAACAAAAACCCAGCAAAATGCATAAAAATTAGAAAAAGGAGTTTACTTTACAAAAATTAGAAAGAAAATAAACGAAACTCGATTTATAACTATGTTATGATAATATAAAGAAAAGATATTTCCCCCTATTTTTCAGAGAAGGACTAAATGTAAATATTAAAAGACAAAATATTACTGCAGTAAAAAAAACCAATTCAGAAATGTGGATAATGACCCCTATACATTTAAAATTAAAAACCTAGCTATATTGAAAGAAATTAGATCTGGCGGATGAAATATACTACATGTAATTTTTATATGTGGGATCATTCCTAGCAGAATTTTTTTATAAACACTTCTGATTATATTTAATGCAATAAAACATAGTTTATACAATTTCAATAATCTTTCTGAAAATTGATATAATAATTAAATAAATAGTACTGATCATATATATTTTATATTCTATAAAGTATGACCAAGAGTCACAACAAATTTCTTCAAATTAAGAGAGCCTTTAAACTCAAGCCGAGATCTATGTTTCTTAGTTGAACAGTAAAATACAAAAAAGGGATTTATAAGTTTTATACCAAAAATATTGACAGAAATTCTGTAAAAAAATATGCTTTAAATTATAAGTGAAAGTGACACAATTTTGAATTTCAGAATCAGTGTCATTGTAAAATTAAACTATTAGATTAGCTTGCACAGTAGCTCTTTGTCTTATTTCTCAGGGTATTTTATAGATTATGAAAGTAAACTTTTTGGAATAAATGGGGCTCCTTCTCTTGAAGAGGTTGCTGTATCAGCTTCTTTAAATAATTACATATTTATAAACAAAGTATTGTATATATACTTTACCTGAATACTAGTAATAGGAAATGAAATGAAACTGGTGGGACAAATTTTGTGCATTTTACTTCAATAATGATCAAAGATACTTAAATTTGCCAAGAATTTGCCATTTGAATAAATTCAATTTTGTAAGAACACATCTCTATGAATAAACTTCTTGTTTGGCTGACTTGGCTTGATAAGCTAGTTTTTGCTCTTATTACCATAAAATTGAGAATGGAAATATAGCTTACTAAGTAAAGAGATAATAATATAAGCAAGATTTTATTAACTGACCTTCATTTTCTTTTTTCATATGTTTTTTCCTACAGAATTTTCTTTGCAATGCATTTTCTATTGCTATTTTTGTGCTTTTGTCCATCCATACAGTAGGCTATCAATAATTTGTCAGATCTGTCAGAATTTTCCAAGACGATTAGCTTTAAACGCAATAAAGAAGATCTTTGTTTGTTGTTTCACTTTTCCAATGTGTAAATTTTTACTATGCACATGACCCTGACACATATTTTGTTATAAACGTTACATGACGTATGTTGAAAAAAGAAAACAATGTCACCGTCAATTTGTGTAGGGGATCAAAAGGGGTTTTAGTTACTTTAAAATACAAGTATCGAATGGAATTGTGAAAATCCACAACTTTTAATCAAAATTTCATTCATGTCTTTAATAAAATCAGTATTTTAGAGCACTTTGAAACAGGTACAATGAAAAGAAGCTATACTTTACTGTTTTGAAGTAGAAACGTAGCTAAAACCAGATAAAAATTGACATGGCTGGTGGTCACTAAAATTGAGGTATAAAAGTAAAAAATGATGGCTTCAAAACAGTGTATAAATTTGAAATAGGTTTCCCGGTTTCATTTAAGATTATAACCGTTCTTTTCTGTATTTGGATACGCAAACGTCAAATTAGGAAAAATCGATTTTTTTGGCGAACAAAAAAGATGGCTACTTTTTTTTAGAACGGACAGGATAAAGGAATAGCAATAACAAGCTATTTTTTGTAATGTTTGTATGTCGTAAAGAAATTATATTGGTCACAAAACCTACAAATTTTAAAATTTAATTGTAATAAAAGCATGACAAGTTGCAAAAAATACTTTAAACGTCAATCTTTTAGCCGAATGATTTGGCGGACTTTTTGACGTTACGGACGACTGTAGCGCCACCTAATTAATTCCCCCTGCTATTGTTGCTGATAAAGCTTGACGACAACGGACGTTTCCAAGGACTTGCTTTCCAACTGATATAGACAGTGGGACGACCGATAATGAATATTTTATGAAGGCTAGCAGTTAACACTGAAACGCGACAAAAACGGATTTCAAAGAAAGGTGCCAAGTCAAAGTATAAGATCTTGTCTCTACCTCAAATTTTAGCAAAATCTTAAAATCTATACCTCTTTTGTCAGTTTTTTAATGTTGAAAATCTTAATAAGATCTCTGATGATGCAAAATTGTACAAATTTAGAAATTTCAAGCATAAAAACGTTAATCTTTATGCTTATTGCATACCAAAGACTTGATTAAAAAACTTGGTGATAGGGAATCAATTTCTTACATCTGATTTAGTTATACATTTAATATATGCCAAAATGTAACATGAAATCTTGATAAAAACAATAATTTGATATATTCGCAAGAAAAAAACCAACGCGTTCAATACTTAGGCTACTACATGCAGCCCAATCCATCAAAAGCAAGAGTTAAGCCGATAGAGTACAAATATAAGCCTTGTGTCAAAATGTCTAATTTTGGTTGCTAAGGACTATAAACAATAAAATTGACATGTATTGTCATTCTCAAACGCTTAATTTCCTAAGAAGTTGATTTAAAATCTAAATATCAATAGATTTGTGGCATGAAAAGTCTTAAATTATACAATTCTGAGCTTGGTAAGTATGCCATAAGGTAGCAATAAACAGTTAGGAAAAAATATTAAAATTTGCCCTTATAAATTTTTCCATCCCCTTTTCATTGCTTTCTTGCAATATCAAGCTTACTGTTTGTGTCATATATGGGCATATGTATGTTATCAGAATCTTCTATAGATTTTATATCCAGTATATAAAATGGTAAAATATAATTTCTTTTGGGTGTATCCATGACAACAATCTGCATTTATTTGTTATAAAATATTGCAAAAAGGGGGGAAAAGATGTCACATATTTCCCCAAAATTTGGCTAAAAGTAGAATTTCAATCGCTTGAAGTAATACCTTTTCTGAAACTGTGTACATATATCATTCAGCAAATCCAATGAAAATCATATGTCTTTCATCTTATTTTTTTCGTAAAATTGCGTCAAAAACTTCGTGTAGGAAAAAAGTGTTTGTAAACATTACATTAATTTCTGGACCGATGGCAGGTCTAGCTAGGAAAATACGGATTGTCAAACAGAAAACATCTCATAAAACATGTAAAAAACAAACTTGATGCTCTTATAAACCATCTTTGAAGGTTAAATTAGCACTCAGCTGTCTAAAAATGAATTTTATTACACAATAACTTTCCTATTTGAAAAATCCACATGGGCCAAAACGCGAAACTAAACTCCTAACTGTGTATTGCTACCTTAATAGTAAATATTTTTTTCAAATTCTCCCTTTTAACTTATTTTCTGAGTTCTGCTAGCTAATACGAGTAAAATGGCCTTTTATTTTTGAAAATTGGTTGAGTAATGAATATTTTATGAAGGTTAGCAGTTGACACTGAAACGCGACAAAAACTGATTTAAAGAAAGGTGCCAAGTCAAAGTATAAAATCTTGTCCCTACCTCAAATTTTAGCAAAATCTTAAAATCTATACCTCTTTTGTCAGTTTTTTAATGTTGAAAATCTTAATAAGATCTCTGATGATGCAAAATTGTACAAAATTTAGCAATTTCAAGCATAAAAATGTTAATCTTTATGCTTATTGCATACCAAAGACTTGATTAAAAAACTTGGTGATAGGGAATCAATTTCTTACATCTGATTTAGTTATACATTTAATATATGCCAAAATGTAACATGAAATCTTGATAAAAACAATAATTTGATATATTCGCAAGAAAAAAACCAACGCGTTCAATACTTAGGCTACTACATGCAGCCCAATCCATCAAAAGAAATAGCTAAGCCGATAGAGTACAAATATAAGCCTTGTGTCAAAATGTCTAATTTTGGTTGCTAAGGACTATAAACAATAAAATTGACATGTATTGTCATTCTCAAACACTTAATTTCCTAAGAAGTTGATTTAAAATCTAAATATCAATAGATTTGTGGCATGAAAAGTCTTAAATTATACAATTCTGAGCCTGGTAAATATGCCATAAGGTAGCAATAAACAGTTAGGAAAAAATATTAAAATTTGCCCTTATAAATTTTTCCATCCCCTTTTCATTGCTTTCTTGCAATATCAAGCTTACTGTTTGTGTCATATATGGGCATATGTATGTTATCAGAATCTTCTATAGATTTTATATCCAGTATATAAAATGGTAAAATATAATTTCTTTTGGGTGTATCCATGACAACAATCTGCATTTATTTGTTATAAAATATTGCAAAAAGGGGGGAAAAGATGTCACATATTTCCCCAAAATTTGGCTAAAAGTAGAATTTCAATCGCTTGAAGTAATACCTTTTCTGAAACTGTGTACATATATCATTCAGCAAATCCAATGAAAATCATATGTCTTTCATCTTATTTTTTTCGTAAAATTGCGTCAAAAACTTCGTGTAGGAAAAAAGTGTTTGTAAACATTACATTAATTTCTGGACCGATGGCAGGTCTAGCTAGGAAAATACGGATTGTCAAACAGAAAACATCTCATAAAACATGTAAAAAACAAACTTGATGCTCTTATAAACCATCTTTGAAGGTTAAATTAGCACTCAGCTGTCTAAAAATGAATTTTATTACACAATAACTTTCCTATTTGAAAAATCCACATGGGCCAAAACGCGAAACTAAACTCCTAACTGTGTATTGCTACCTTAATAGTAAATATTTTTTTCAAATTCTCCCTTTTAACTTATTTTCTGAGTTCTGCTAGCTAATACGAGTAAAATGGCCTTTTATTTTTGAAAATTGGTTGAGTAATGAATATTTTATGAAGGTTAGCAGTTGACACTGAAACGCGACAAAAACTGATTTAAAGAAAGGTGCCAAGTCAAAGTATAAAATCTTGTCCCTACCTCAAATTTTAGCAAAATCTTAAAATCTATACCTCTTTTGTCAGTTTTTTAATGTTGAAAATCTTAATAAGATCTCTGATGATGCAAAATTGTACAAAATTTAGCAATTTCAAGCATAAAAATGTTAATCTTTATGCTTATTGCATACCAAAGACTTGATTAAAAAACTTGGTGATAGGGAATCAATTTCTTACATCTGATTTAGTTATACATTTAATATATGCCAAAATGTAACATGAAATCTTGATAAAAACAATAATTTGATATATTCGCAAGAAAAAAACCAACGCGTTCAATACTTAGGCTACTACATGCAGCCCAATCCATCAAAAGAAATAGCTAAGCCGATAGAGTACAAATATAAGCCTTGTGTCAAAATGTCTAATTTTGGTTGCTAAGGACTATAAACAATAAAATTGACATGTATTGTCATTCTCAAACACTTAATTTCCTAAGAAGTTGATTTAAAATCTAAATATCAATAGATTTGTGGCATGAAAAGTCTTAAATTATACAATTCTGAGCCTGGTAAATATGCCATAAGGTAGCAATAAACAGTTAGGAAAAAATATTAAAATTTACCCTTACAAATTTTACCATGCCCTTTTCATTGCTTTCTTGCAATATCAAGCTTACTGTTTGTGTCATATATGGGCATATGTATGTAATCAGAATTTTCCATAAAATTTATATCCAGTATATAAAATGGTAAAATATAATTTCTTTTGGGTGTATCCATGGCAACAATCTGCATTTATTTGTTATAAAATATTGCAAAAAGGGGGGAGAAGATGTCACATATTTCCCCAAAATTTGGCTAAAAGTAGAATTTCAATCGCTTGAAGTAATACCTTTTCGCAAACTGTGTACATATATCATTCAGCAAATCCAATGAAAATCATATGTCTTTTATCTCATTTTTTTGTAAAATTGCGTCAAAAACTTCGTGTAGAAAAAAGTGTTTGTAAACATTACATTACATTAATTTCTTGACCGATGGCCGGTCTAGCTATGAAAAAACGGATTGTCAAACAGAAAACAGCCCATAAAACATGTAAAAAATAATCTTGATGCTCTTATTAACCATCTTTGCAGGCTAAATTAGCACTCAGCTGTCTAAAAATGAATTTTATTACACAATAACTTTCCTATTTGAAAAATCCACAGGGGCCAAAATGCGAAACTAAACTTCTAACTGTGTATTGCTACCTTATAATCATATTGAAATCAAGCTTAATTCCTTCCGTTAGAGGTTTAGTATCATATTATTATAATATATATGAGAAGAAGATAACCCGTATCATGCCAACAACTGGTTTTAGAATAAATGTGGGGTTTAATTTTTTATGCAAAGCCCCTATGGAAGAATTAATATTCGTACCGAAATATCTATTCTGAATAAGTTTGGGGTAAAAGCCGACATTTTAGTGCTTTGTACAGAATATTACTATAAATGGTTGGATGTAAAATAACTGAACATATAAGATGTCTACCTGTTGATTTACATTTACGTCTAAATATATCTAGAAGTGTTATTTAATTTTTTTTATCAGATGTTGTTTCGATGGGTCATATGATTTTAGTCAAACATTGAAAACCATAACAATACGTACAGAAACTGGTCCGCAAAAAGTGGAGCACAGTTATTCCTTCCCCATGGTAATTCCGATAACTTGACTATATATGGACAAAAATGTTATCGAATAAAAATTTAAGGGTAGTCACATTGTGGGAACGGAACTGTACGGTTTGATAATAATTTGGTCATTCGGAAGACTGTCAAGCGGGGCTCCAACATTCGAAGCAATAACAAGTTGCTTGATGGAAAGTTTGATGAACTCAAGTGTTACTATAAAACGTTTCTGCTTCAAGTTTTGATAATCATAACATTCTATACATATATATGAACCAATAAAATATTAAAAACGACATATGCATCCTAACATTTTCACTAGAATGGTGGGGCTCCGAGTAAATCGATCAAAACTGTGACGGAGCAGAGATAAAAAAATGTTTAATAAACATAGAAAAACCCATTGTTACTATCAGAATTTTCATATGTACCTTTTCTGATATATAGTCTTACCTGTCTAAAAGTTTGAAAGTCATTGTTGAAGTAGAAACATCAATATATTCATTTTCTAAATGTTGGATATTTTAATTGACTGTACAATCCCTTGCAAGTTTACTGTACAATCGCTTGGAGCCCTCCTGTACAATCACTCGAAGCTTTCCTTAGCCAAATTCATTAAATACATTACATATGTGTTTCATTGGCTGTTCCTTGTCTGTCCTCCTATATTCATCTATGGTATTTGAAATAACAATGAGTACGGATTCTGTTATTTTGCCGATTAATAAAGATAGCTAAGAATCTATCACGGAAACATTTTTGAAGGTGTCTACATCAGAGATAAAATCAACATTCAAACAATAACTATACAAGACAAAATAAAAGGACAATACAAATGTAAAGAAATCACTAGAAAGAAAACAGTGCTCGTACAAAAATACATAACCAAAAAGATGACTAGGTTCTCCGGAAAAGTAACCATATTTTGAAGTTGACTTTATTTATTAATTCCAACAGTTTCAAAAAATATGTACGTATACTAACAATACAACACAGAATTTTCATCAGAGGACAAGGATATTCTAACTGAATAAAGGCATTCGAATGTGGAATGGTGGTACCTTTTCGTTGAACAAAGAAATTACACGAATATATGTCAATAAACATGATATAAAAATCAAAAGATGTGGATTCAGAATAAAGTTGTCCTTATATCAATCTCCCTGTTAAACGAGAAAAAGAAAAGACGTTTTTTTTTTTTTAAATTGTAAAAACATTTCATTAGGATATGTGTTCTAATGCTGTTCCGAATCGGAGATAAAGAAGAATTCATTATAGGCAAAAAAGCGAACTGATATTTTAATTGAATATAATAGTTTTAATTGTTTTCGTTTTGGGCATATGAATAGTTATGACACTCAAGTGGGAAATGCTTACTGCAACATTCATGAACAGATTTCATATTCAATGCAGTTTATTTCATATTGATAAATTTTCAATAAAACTATACTGCAACCCAATGCGACATATTTCTGGCATGAGTTGGTTTTGCTTGTTCTGTAATGATTTAATGACAGCTATTTGGTATTTATCTCTTATCATTGATACATTTTATTATTAAGATAGCTAAGCTAGGTTTAATCCATCATTTTTCGCATAGGAAAATGCATGTACCAAGTCAGGAATATGACAGTTGTTGTCCATTCGTGTTTGAGTTTTTCACTCGGTTTGCTTTCTTGTTGTCAATTATACCATATCTTCTTATTTTTATATCATGTTTATTGACATATACGTGTAGTTTTTTTTGTTCAGCGAAAAGCTACCTCCATTCCATATTCCAATGCCTTTAGCAAGTTAGAATATCCTAGTCCTCTGATGAAAATTCTGTGTGGTATTGTTAGTATACGTATATATTTTTTTGAAATTATTGGGATTAATAAATAAAGTCAACTTCAAAATATGATTACCCCTCCGGAGCACCTAGTCATCTTTTCGGTTATATATTTTTCTCGAGCACTATTTTTTTAGTGATTTCTTTACATTTGTACTGTCCTTTTATTTTGACTTGTAAACTTATTGTTCGATGTTGATTTTGTCTCTGATATAGTCAATTAAAATATCCGACATTTAGAAAATGAATATATTGGTGTTTCTACTTGGACAATGACTTTCAAACTTTTAGACAGGTAAGACTATATATCAGAAAAGGTACATATGAAAATTCTGATAGTAACAATAGGTTTTTCTATGTTTATTAAACATTTTTTTATCTCTGCTCAGTCACAGTTTTGATCGATTTACTCGGAGCCCCACCATTCTAGTGAAAATGTTAGGATGCATATGTCGTTTTTAATATTTTATTGGTTCATATATATGTATAGAATGTTTTGATTATCAAAACTTGAACAGAAACGTTTTATAGTAACACTTGAGTTCATCAAACTTTCCATCAAGCAACTTGCTATTGTTACGAATGTTGGAGCCCCGCTTGACAGTCTCCCGAATGACCATATTATTTTAAAACCGTACAGCTCCGTTCCCACAATGTGGTAGTTATTTTATCAAAGCATGTCCGATTGACACAGTCCTTTTGTTTGTTGTTACTAAAAAATGACCTAAAAGAGTTTGAACATATTTCTATATTTTCTTTCTGACTTTTCGATGTCCATTTAATGAAGAATGTGATTTTTGTTTTAATAAGATTATGAGGTTAAGTAATACGTATGGTAGAAAACTCAAAACTTTGAACAGATTCGAAATCAACTATATAAGCATGCATCGTATCAAGTATTTCTAACAAAATTCTGACACTTCAAAAGTAATTCATTCCACTATTTTCAGAGGCCTTATTTGAACAATGTATTGCCAATCTTTTGATTGTAACTTATGCACTAGAAAGTATAATAGAAATTGATTAGAAGAAAATGGCTTGGAGACGAATAAAATGTATCTTTGTAAGGCATTTTGTGCAATGTCGAGCCAGTATATAGTTGACATTTTCATAATAATTAGATCTGTGTGAAAAGAGGTAGCTAAAAATTTGTGTGTGTTACAGATTTCATCTTCCTAAAAAGGAGTCAGTTTAAATGTGAGTAAATTCGTAATTTCATTTTGCAGAACATCAATGTATTTACGTCAAACAATAATAATATTATTAGCAGCTCTATCGGCCGGGACAAAAACAAATTCTTCGGCGAGTTTTTTTAGTTTATGTTTGTTACGTGTAATAGGGCTATTATTGTTATTGCTAGGAGTTAAATATTTTTTTTAAATGTTGTATACGTATATGTTCATTTTTGAACTGAAAAAGAAATCTATGCATTTCTAGTCAACCTGTTTCTCGTTTTATCCATTTAAAGCAGTACATACGGAGTCAGTCATGGATGATGTTACGACACTCATTTCAACTGATAATTAACCGGGGACGATATTAAGGTCATTTGCTTAGGAATAATTTCAACTCTCGGTCATGAACGATATTAAGGTATCCTGTTAAAACATGGGAAATGTGGCCATAAAAGAGGGACGAAAGATACCAAAGGGACAGTCAAACTCATAAATCTAAAACAAACTGACAACTCCATGGCTACAAATGAAAAAGACAAACAAACAACAGCACACATGACACAACATAGAAAACTAAAGAATAAACAACACGAACCCCACCAAAAAACTAGGGGTGTTCTCAGGTGCTCCGAAAGGGTAAGCAGATCTTGCTCCACATGTGGCACCCGTCGTGTTGCTTATGTGATAACAAATCCGGTAAATATTCTAATTCGGTAGGTCACATTCATGAAAGGGAAGGGGATTGTAGTTACGACGTAAGGAACATATCCGATATCATTTGTGAAACGGTTATTCCATAACGGTCAACCAACTCGTGATGGCGTCCGTAAAATTTACGAAGGGATGATTTCAATTTCACAATTTGGAACTCTTGGTTTAATAGCTTCCTTGTGAGCAGCAACCCTCTATCAAGAAAATCATGATAGGAAATGCACGGGAATATCGTATCAATTGGGAGATAAATACCCCGTATGCAGGTGCTGCTGGCTTATTGCTACTTAGAAATGGAAAGTTCACAATTGGAAAGCTGAAATCATCTCTTTTGTCGTAAAGTTTTGTTTTCAACCGACCTTCATTGTCAATTTTTAGATGTAAGTCAAGATATGAGGCCGACTTAACTGTATCTGTAGTATCCTTTTTCTCTAGCTCGATGGGATATATGCGTTCCACATAGTCACTAAATTTTTAATTATTTAGTGAAAGAACATCATCTATATAGCGGAAAGTAGAGTTAAAGGATATTGCTAACTTCCTATCTTTCTTCCTAAGAAGTTCCTGCATGAAGTCAGCCTCATAATATAAAGAAACAAGTCGGCAAGTAGGGGGGCACAGTTTGTTCCCATTGGAATGCCGACAGTCTGTTGAAAAACACGTCCTCCGAACGTAACAAATATGTTGTCAATCAAAAAATCAAGCATCTTGATAATATCAGTTTCAGAGAATTTTTTGTTTGAATCAGAGTGATCCTTTATAAAGTAGGATTTATCCCTCCCTAATACAAGATACTTGTATCTACTTTGGCCATTCTTTTTTATGAAGCAAAGCAATACCAACGCTTTCAATTTGTCTCTATGTTTTAATACTGTTACAAGATGAAAGAGAGTTAGATTGTATGTACGCTAAAAGATCTTTGGAATTTGTAAGTATCCACATCTGATTCACACCCCCTCTAGAATAGGCAGTTTCACAATAACTTAATTATATATTCGGAATTACAACAATTTCATGACGTAGGTGTATTGTCACTAATATTTAAATATTTTACATATTTAATACTCTGCTGTAATTTAACACATATTTCCGGGTAGATTTTTTCTATAAAGTGTTTATCATAATAAAAAAATTGAAAGTTATTATAATACAGAATTTAAATGTTATTATAATATAAAATAAACATTCAAAAAAACATGTTTGAAATATTGTATAATTGAATACTTTTTTTTATTATTTCAGGAAACCTGGAAATGCAAAAGCAAGTTGAAGATCCTATTCCGAAAAATATTCTGGGTATTTATATTTTGACCTCACTTAAATGGTAGATAATCATGCAAGTCTATCTCATATCAGTTAAATAAGCTTTTAGTTCACCTGAAACAATGGGCTTTGTGAGCTATTGCTATCACGTAGTGTCCATCGTCTGTCGTCCGTTAAATTTTCAAATATCGTCTCCTCTAAAACAATTGGGTCAATTAAAATCAAACTTGATCATAAACAATCTTGAATATGTAGTTGAAAAAGATGTTCCGGTGATCAAGCTTGCTTACCAACTTTGCTACCTAGCTAAACACAAAATAAAGAGGCATAATGCAAGCATTATCAACTTATCAAGTATACCTTTAAGTTTAGTGAAAATGTTCAAAATGGTGAGTTCTACCTTCCATTTTTCAAGTTTCTTGTAGGTTCTCCTTTTGACTTAGGTTATTTGGCATGCAGGTTTTCGACCTAGCGTCTCAATTAGTTTCATGACCATCGTGTGATCTTAATAATTGATATATTGATGTATTGTCCTTGTCAGGAACATTATTTGTTTTCTTTTTTATATTTTGGTATTTTACACTCGGTTTTGCAACCTGAAAATGTTGCGTTGTATACTGTGGAAGATTACCTTGTCCTGCAACCTAAAAGTGTGATAATAAAGGGAAACGCTTAGCTCAGTACACTGACACAGTTTTTACTCGTTGTGTTTTGGTACAACAAACATTGGCGTTATCAGTAAATGTCAATTTCCACGTGATCGTTTTATTTTATCTGAAAAACATTTGAGAAAATGGGAAAAGGGTTTAAATTATTGTCTTACTACTTTTTTTATCAAAATTATATGACCACTGCTTTTAAGAATCATTGTTTACCAATTTTCGGCTCGTATATTTCAGGTAAAAAACTATGA
Source organism: Mytilus galloprovincialis (assembly GCF_965363235.1). NCBI lineage: Eukaryota > Metazoa > Mollusca > Bivalvia > Mytilida > Mytilidae > Mytilus > Mytilus galloprovincialis. Next base: position 55,727,685 of record NC_134850.1, on the reverse strand, counting down.
TAAGTTCAGAAATGAAAACAGCCAAATTGATGACTGAAATGCATAAAAACCATTATTATTTAAACCATGAAAAAACTTCCTATACACTGCTATAGGATTTATTGATATTGCATAAGGCTTTGGTACACATTTGTTTTATCCTGGGCTTTTCCCTTAAAGCTATAATCGACAAACATACATTGTAAACAGCAAATTTAAACATACATTGTAAACAGCAAATTTAATTTTTTTAGCAAAAGTAAATACGAGATTTACAAAAAACAAGTGCACGATAATATCAATTGATGCCTAAGAAATATGACTTTTCTAAAATTAAGATTTAATTCTCATTTTATAAATTCTCCCTTTTTGTGAGTGGCAAAAACTGTAAAACGCAAACATATTCAGCAAAGTTAGATCCAAAAATAAGTCAACATGACCGAAATCTTATTCGTAGGGATTTTCCTTAGCAATCAAAAATATTAAGAATTGAATGCTTCTTTTTGTAAATTTATTGGGGTGTAAAAGCGTTGACCGAGATACATTTTGTATGAAGCGCTTCATTCTAAATATGTGCGCACGGTCAACGCTTTAACAACCCTATAAAGTTACAAAAAGAAGCATTCAATACTTATAATTACATTTTTTTTATCTAGGATCATGAAAACACGATTTTTATCAAGTTTTTATTTAATTTACCTGTGCATATTATTGTGGGACCTCGTGTCATCATGAATGAAATTTTTTGTTGTGTAATGCAATTGATTTAAGAATAATACGTGATGTGCAGTTAGCCAATCAGAATAACGTATTATAATGAAACATACATCTAATGTAATTATATAAAACTGTTCGTTTACAGCATAGGTACTTGGAGACAGGACAATTATTTTTCGACCTCCCTTTTTTTGTCAAAAATTCCGTTATCTTTTTGTTTTTTTTAAATTTCAATTACCGTGCTGTTCAATAAAAAGTAAAATCGCAAAAATACTGACTTCCGAGGAAAATTCAAAGCGAGAAGTCCATAAATAAATGGCAAAATCAAATGATAAAACACATCAAACGAATGGACAACAACTGTCATATTCCTGACTTGGTACAGACATTTTCAATTGTAGAAAATGGTGGATTAAACCTGGGTTTATAGCGCTAAACCTCTCACTACCATTCGGAATAAAAGTTGCAGATACGGATTTACAATTGTCGCCCATACTATAAATCTGGCAAATAAAATTGAAAATACGACGACACAACGAGGTTACAATTTGTAGTGCAAAATTTCTTAAAATAGGATTAAAACTATGTACATAGGCTTATAATGAGTTAAACGAATTTGTGGACGTGTCGAATAAAGTGACAGTAACTGCTGTTTAATAACATTCGGAACAATTGTTGCAGTTAACCTGATTTACAGTTGCTGCCCATCCAATACCTCCGTTAATTAAGATTCAAATAACGACGACATGACGAGCAAAATGAAACCGTTCTGTCGATTGATGTCGAGTTATATTAAAAGTGCCGGCACTTTAAGAAAAGAAATGTTTGCGAAACCGAGTAATGTCTACTGATCCAAAAGAAATTAAATACTTAATGAATTTGAATTAGGATTCTTCTTAGAATTTGGATTCTGCTTAGAATTTGGATTCTGCTTAGAATTGTGATTATTCTTAGAATGGGGATTCTTCTTAGAATGGGGATTCTTCTTAGAATGAGGATTCTTCTTAGAAATGGGATTATTCTTAGAACTCAGAAAAATAGGTAATAAGGTATGAATTGAGATATCTTCTCTCTTTATAAAATATCAGTGACCACTGTAGGTAATAAACTTGGAATTGATATTAAAAGCAAATACAAGTTATGATTAATATATGTATCTTCATATTATACAATAAAACGCGAACAAAATTGAAATGATTGGGAAAAAATAAAGGAGTATTGAAAAGGGAGGGTTGTCCTCAAGTATCTGTCGTTTATTGCAGTAAATATTATAATTAAAGCTAAACTTTAAATGGCTAAAATGTTCATAAAAAAGGAGCTACACACATTTTATATCATCGTGGTTTTAATCATCAATTGAACCTTATAGCCACTTTATGACCCCCTGAAAGACAATATTGCTATTTTATTGTGTTATTTGGCAGAAACTGAAACAGATAGGGAAACAATTTGATTTACAAAATAAGACCTACAAACAAGTCAACAGCATAACAAAATCATCAGTTGACCCTGTATTGGCATAACTACCTATGGAAGACAATTTGTACCAATATTTGCGTTTAAGTACAGAGAAACTATAAGCAGCAAACATTTTAACTAAAAATTTACAAACAGATATATAAGTCAGCATGGGAGACATACTATATTTAACCCTTATAAGTAATTGCCTATTTATATTAAGTAAAAATGAAGTTAATTATTACATTATTTAACAACTATTTTATAATGTCATGATAGAAATGTTTGAAAAATATTTAACTTTGAACCGGAGAGCTTATAGAAAATGTATTATAGTCTTAACTTTTAGGCATATTTGTTTTGTTTAAGACTTGATTGTTTGACTGACAACATAGCCTCTGAATCTACTAGCTTATGTAACTAATTAATAACAGATTGTTGAATGTTTTTTTTTAATTTAATTATACTTACATTTTTCAGAGCAGATAAAAGGACAATTAGAAGACTGGAAAAAGAAAGATAAGAAGTTTGTCTCTACCAGAGCCAGTGATTATGTCATGGAATCTATACAGGGCAATAATTGTGTGACTTTAACTGCCCCAGCAGGAGTTGGGAAATCTTTTATCTGTAGGCATACAGCACTTATTTTACAGAAGAAAGGATACAACATAATACCTGTGTATGCTCCAACAGACATTAGAGATTATTACCAGCCTGGAAAACAGACAGTCTTCATTGTAGATGATATTTGTGGAAATTACACTATTAACCAACAACAGATTGATAACTGGACACAACTGTTACCTGTGATTGTCAGAGTTATTACAGACAAATGTTGTAAGATTATCGTATGTTGTAGGTTACAAGTCTATAAAGATGATAGGTTTCAGATATTAACACCTTTTAAATCTTGTGAATGTAACTTGGTATCAGATGAATTATGTCTTACATCTGATGAGAAAACAAATATAGCAAAATCATATATTATTACAAATGTAAAAGATATTAATGATTTGTCGCAAGATTGTGATTTTTTTCCACTTTTATGCTCCTTATATCTTGAAACAAAAAATGCAGATATGAAAGAATTTTTCAAAAATCCTTTTGTTGTCTATAGAAATGAACTAGACAGGTTAAATGAGCATGGTAGTGGAGGAAACTATAAGTTATGTAGTCTTGCATTATGTGTTCTCTTTAATAATGATTTGAAAGAAAAGTGGTTCCAGGGTAAAATGACAGACGAACAGCGACATGTCATAGAACACATATGTGAGGCTTTTGGAATCAACAGAAGTACATCAAAGACAAAACTGAAGAAAGCACTTGAGACTTTAGATGGTACATTTATCTGTAAACAGAATGGTATTTATAGAACTGTACATGATAAATTGTTTGACTTTCTTGCTCATTACTTTGGTCAGAAAATGATGGAATATCTGTTAGACTATGTTGATAGTGATTTACTACATGAACGTTTTATATGGCAGAAATCATCAGATGACATGACAAGTAACATAGAATTCATGAATAAAATACCAGATGATTATTTAGAATCATATCTAGAAAGGTTGATAAAAGACTGGTCAGCAGAAAAAGTGGCAGTTGTTTTCAGTAACAATAATATGAAATTATCATCATTCAGACAAAATTTAATACAGTACTTACTACAACTAGATAAATCACAACAAGTAACATTAGCTAATACCAAGGATACAGCTAGCCCAAAGAAGAGCTGTACATCAGGTAATACTCCACTGATAGATACTTGTTATTATGGTTATACTGATATGTTTCAGTGGTTACATAATGATGTGAGTGTGAATCAATGTAGAGATGATGGGGCTACTGGACTTAACATGGCATGTCAGGAAGGGCATATTGATATAGTAAAATTACTGTTAGACAAGGATCCTAATGTTGATGCATGTAACAATAATGGCATGAGTCCTCTGTTATTCACAAGTCACAAAGGACATACTGATATAGTAAAGTTACTGTTAGAAAAGAATCCTAATGTTGATCTATGTAACAATGATGGCTGGAGTCCTCTGAATTCAGCAAGTGACGAAGGACATACTGATATAGTAAAGTTACTGTTAGAAAAGAATCCTAATGTTGATCTATGTAACAATGATGGCTGGAGTCCTCTGAATTCAGCAAGTGACGAAGGACATACTGATATAGTAAAGTTACTGTTAGAAAAGAATCCTAATGTTGATCTATGTAACAATGATGGCTGGAGTCCTCTGAATTCAGCAAGTGACGAAGGACATACTGCTATAGTAAAGTTACTGTTAGAAAAGAATCCTAATGTTGATCTATGTAACAAGGATGGCTGGAGTCCTCTGAATTTAGCAAGCAATAAAGGACATACTGATATAGTGAAGTTATTGTTAGAGCGGAATATTAATATTGATCTATGTAACAATAATGGCTGGAGTCCTCTGAATTCAGCAAGTGCCGAAGGACATACTGATATAGTTAAATTACTGTTAGAAAAGAATCCTAATGTTGATCTATGTAGCAATGATGGCTGGAGTCCTCTGAATTCAGCAAGTGACGAAGGACATACTGATATAGTAAAGTTACTGTTAGAAAAGAATCCTAATGTTGATCTATGTAACAATGATGGCTGGAGTCCTCTGTTATTGACAAGTCACAAAGGACATACTGATATAGTAAAGTTACTGTTAGAAAAGAATCCTAATGTTGATCTATGTAACAAGGATAGCTGGAGTCCTCTGAATTTAGCAAGCAATAAAGGACATACTGATATAGTAAAGTTATTGTTAGAAAAGAATCCTAATGTTGATCTATGTAACAAGAATGGCTGGAGTCCTCTGAATTCAGCAAGTGCCGAAGGACATACTGATATAGTAAAGTTACTGTTAGAAAAGATTCATAATGTTGATCTATGTAACAAGAATGGCTGGAGTCCTCTGAATTCAGCAAGTGACGAAGGACATACTGATATAGTAAAGTTACTGTTAGAAAAGAATCCTAATGTTGATCTATGTAACAAGGATGGCTGGAGTCCTCTGTTATTGACAAGTCACAAAGGACATACTGCTATAGTAAAGTTACTGTTAGAAAAGAATCCTAATGTTGATCTATGTAACAATGATGGCTGGAGTCCTCTAAATGCAGCAAGTGACGAAGGACATACTGATATAGTAAAGTTACTGTTAGAAAAGAATCCTAATGTTGATCTATGTAACAATGATGGCTTGAGTCCTTTGAATTCAGCAAGTGACGAAGGACATACTGATATAGTAAAGTTACTGTTAGAAAGGAATCCTAATGTTGATCTATGTGACAATGATGGCTGGAGTCCTCTGTTATTGACAAGTCACAAAGGACATACTGATATAGTAAAGTTACTGTTAGAAAAGAATCCTAATGTTGATCTATGTAACAAGGATGGCTGGAGTCCTCTGAATTTAGCAAGCAATAAAGGACATACTGATATAGTAAAGTTATTGTTAGAACGGAATATTAATATTGATCTATGTAACAATAATTGCGTCACACCATTGATCTCCTCGTGTTCCAATTACCATACCAGTATAGTCCTGCTGTTAATTCAACATAAAGCAGACATTAATGCTCAGACATATGATGGAGGTAATGCTTTATATTTCAGTGCACGGAATGGAAACATAGAGATTACACAGATACTGTTAGAGAATAATGCTGACTGTAATATATGTGTCCATTGTAAACAAACAGTAACAGAAACAGTTAATAACAATCCATCAGAAACATTAGATGAATACAAACAATCGTTATTTGATAATTTGGTACAAGATACATCATCACTTGCAACAAATTATGTCAGTACTAAATCAGTAGATTATGCCTTTGATTTAATGACTGGTTCTTCTCCATTACACATTGCCTGTTTTATGGGTAGGGTAGATGTAGTTAAGTGTCTTCTGCACTACAATGCTGACATTAACATGAAAAAAGATGATGGCACCTCACCATTATTTTATGCATGTGAAGTAGGACATGGGGATATTGTATGTTTATTGTTAGAAAAGGGTGCAGATACACAGATATGTAGACTCGATGGGAAATCGCCTTTAAATATTGCAACAGATAACGGACATACATCTATTGTAAAGGTTTTAATAAATCACAACTAGAAGGATGAATCCATTTCTTGTTAACCCGTATTCATTTGGTCATGTAAATTTTGTTAAGACTATAGATTGGGTCCTTATCATGCTGTGTCAGTGTTATTTTTTTGAAATAAACCATTCTTTATTGTCGAAGTAGAAGAGCTTTGGAATCAAGTTTTTTAATTCAATTCGGAATTTTAAAGGTTAGATGAGTATTTCTTATTACAAACGTTTATTCAAAATTGTTCATTTTTCAATGCTGTAGTTAATATTATTTATTTTACGTCTTTGGTTTTATTTCTTTTTCCTGTACTTGAAATTGTGAATTAATATAATTTTTGTACATTTCCACAAATTAACTTGATTATAGATATGTTGTATATAATATAATTTTTATGTATTCAACAGTTTGACATGTGTTTAAATAGGTTGTAAATAATATAATTTTTGTGCATTTTCGCAGTTTAATCTGTATTTAAATAATTTATACATTTCCATAAATTGTTTCTGTATCTAACATGTCTTACTAGTTATCAAAGGTACCAGGTTTATAATTTGATGCGCCAGGCTCAAATACAAGATGGCGCCTATGACGGTTTGATGTGAATTTGTTGCACAGAGTTTTGTGTTTTTATGCATTAAGAGATATTCTTTACGTCTTTTCTATTACATCGATGTTACTACTAATTAATTTGAATTGACATATTCAAAAAAGCAGAACTTTAACTGTAAAGATTGCAGTTTAAATTACGAGTTTTAAAATTGACGACCGAGTGAGTAGTAATTAGCCAATGTTTACATATAGATGTACACATAAAGTGAACTTTCATTGATCGCAGACATAGTTTAATTCGCCACATAAAATATGTCTCAACTACAACAACAAATAACCAGCTTTATTTCAACCGCTAAAGTCGATAAACTGTCAGCCAAAAACACAAATTATGCTGAGGAATCAGCATTTACAGAGAAAAATGGAGATAAACAAAATATCATTAATCCAGCAAAACGTCTCCACTCTTGTCTCTCTAGTTCTTCGGACCATAGTATTTGTATTGAAAACGAACTTGATGAAATAAAGCAGTCCCTGAAAAATGTGCCGAAAAAATCTGACCTTACAGAGATAGTGACCGAGATATTTAAATCATTATCCGAAAACTTGAAAAAACAAATTAAAAAAGAGATTATGTCTGAAGTCAAGTCAGAAGTCGAGAAATTAAAAACAAATTATGATTCGAAAATATCCCACCTACATGACAAATTAAACACTATTGAGTTTGAAAATGGGAATCTCCTTGAAAAAAATGCTAGTCTGCATTCTGATCTTAGGAAAATGAGGGAAGTCGTTGATGAAAACAACAAGAAAGCCACTGAAAGTGTTCGGCTTGGTAACTGGAATGAACAATACTCACGTAAGAAAAATGTGAAAATATACCACTTACCAGAAAATCGAAATGAAGACCTACCACATTCTCTTCTTAATGAACTAAAGAACCAAGTCAAATTAGACATCAACCCGTCAGAAGTTGTTGCAATGCATAGAATACCAGGGAAAGAAGGGAGTCCAAGACCAGTTCTTATTAAATTTTTAAGAATGGATACCAAAATTTCACTTCTGCGTAAAAAGAAGGCTATAAACGAAGCACTCAAAATTAGAATTGGTGATGATATAACAAAACTCAACCAGGGTCTCCTAAATAGATTGTATCAACATGACAATGTTATCAGTTCATGGTATTTTAATGGTCATGTATATGGATCAGACGAGGAAGGAACTAGACATCGGTTTGAAATATTTGACGACATAAACAAAAAACTGAAAAAATAAAATGTGTGTATAAAATCACTTGAACATGCTTTTCAAATTTGTTTGATATTGTCAAGTACCATATGTATTTTTATATAATTCCTGTTCATCTATAATTATTTTGTTGTCTACAACACCAACTTGAACCTTGGGATGAGATTTGTCTCTTTGTCTCTTATACCAATCAACTATTTTTATTTTGTAACTATTTTCCGGAAAATATACGTTTCCTACGTATTTGGTTTAATTTTGAAAATACTCATATTTCCGGTTAGCTGTAAACATACAAATCTAATTATTTACTTCCAGAGTTAACTCGTTTTTACACATGAGATTTACACTCAAGCAACTGGATAATGGTTGCAATTGTGAAGGATGTTACATACATCAATATCCCTCAATATACAGTATTACCATAATCTATAACATAGATAATCCTAATCATTTGACAAATTGTGTTTCTCACTTCTGTCTGCACTCGTAAATTGAAAATTAAGTCAAGCTTATAAACTTCTGTCAAGCATATTCTATAGATTAGTCTAGTCAATTTTACTGCGGCTCATTCAACTTTTGTCTGAAATTCAGGCCAAGTGTTATCCTACTTTGCTTATTTATTTTGCCTTTGTTTTGTTTTCTACATTTCACATTATAATTACTGCCATACATCTTTGTAATTCAAATTCACAGATTATTGCATGATCACAGACCTTGCTCATTTTTTCAATAGTATTACAGTATCACAAGATAAGTGATATCTGATATCATCAACATCTGTTATTTATTAATGTTTCCCTTTTGTATATATGTTCTGTACATGTATGTTTTGTTTTGTACTTTATCTCGTCTATGTTTGAGTGTCCTGTTAATTAATGTATACGTCAGCTTTCGGTTTCAAGGATCTGTCCAAAGTGTACATCATGTGCTTATGTTTCACTATATATTCATTATAAGTTTTGATAGTTTTGACTGATCAATGTTTTCAACATTAATCTGTAAATTTGTAAACTATACTATTATTCATAACATAATCCTGCCTATAATCATAAAAAATGTTTTTGTCCTCAGTAGTATAATACAGTTTTTATTACTGGTTGCTGGAATTGAGCAAAATCCAGGTCCAGATCAGAGTAACAAAAAGAATTTGAAAATAGTACACAATAATGTGTGTAGTTTACTTCCTAAGTTAGATCTCATTAACAATGAACTACACGATTATGACATTATTTGTATATCAGAATCTCATCTTGACAAGTCAATTACTGATGACCAAATTAAATTAAATGGGTTTCATAAACCTATTAGGTTAGATAGAAATAGACATGGTGGAGGTGTGACCATTTATATAAAAAATAGCATGGGTTTCATAAACCTATTAGGTTAGATAGAAATAGACATGGTGGAGGTGTGACCATTTATATAAAAAATAGCTTACATTTTATTATACGGAATGACATATCTGTAAGCAATCTTGAATTACTTTGGGTTGAAGTGAGGAATTGTAGTAATGAAAAATTTTTAGTTGGTGTTTTATACCGTCCTCCTAACTCAAATTCTAATTTATGGGACTTATTTAGTGAGTCAGTAGATAAAGCACTTGATTGTAATTTGCCAATTTTCCTTTGTGGTGATTTCAATTGTGATATGATGTCAAACTCAAGTAACTCTTTTAAAAAGTTACTTAACCGGTTAAACTTGGAAAATGTTGTTTGGGAGTCTACCAACTTTACAACCCAAACTGGAACTTGTATTGATTTATGTGTGACTAATCGCAAAAACTTAATTAAATCAGTGACTGTACTTACACCGATATGCAGTTCTCATTCTCCTGTTTCAGTCGAAATTTCATTTAAAACTTTTAAACAACACTCGTTTAAAAGACAAATTCGAGATTTTAAGCGTGCAGATTATGAAGGTCTTAAAAACCAGTTGAATGATACTGACTGGGATGATGTTGTTTTTAATTCAAATAATATAAATGATGTTTATATGAACTTTGTCAAAACATTCGTAAGTACTGTCAATAGATACATACCTACTAAAACTAGTACAGTTAGACCAAATGATAAACCATTTATGAACAACTTGATTAGAAACAAGATAAGACATCGTAATAGAATTCACCACAAAGCGAAAACTTCAAATAATCCAGATCACTGGAAAAAATTTAGAGAAATTCGTAATGAAATTATCAGTTTAGTTAGAAAGGCAAAAGATGATTATAAGTGCAAACTGACATCACAACTTATTGACAAAAATATTCCTCCTGGTAAATGGTGGCGCATTGCCAAGTCTGTTTCAAATTTTACTAAAAACAGAGATTCCCCTCTTTTTTTGGAACATGATGGCCAAATTTTTATTCATCCATTGGACAAATCAGAGATCCTGAACAATCATTTTGCTGATATAGCTAATATTGATATAGAACCAGAAATTCCTGATAATAATGAGCCTCCTCCATGTCATTTAAACAAATTTGTCATCACTGAGAAAGAAATTTTAGACCAGTTAAAAATTTTGAATGTTAATAAACCAGCTGGACTTGATGGTATCAGTCCTAGAATTTTAAAAGAGGTTGCTAGCTTTATTTCTAAACCATTAACTAAGTTATTTAATATGTCTCTATCAGTTAAACAGGTTCCACTGTTATGGAAAATTGCACATGTTAATCCTATTTTTAAAGGGAAAGGTAGTCCACATTCAGCTCTAAACTATCGTCCAATATCTGTTACTAGTATTGTTTGTAAGATTATGGAAAAAGTTTTATTTAAACATTTGTATAATTATATGAGGAGTAATAACCTTTTGTCAAAGTTTCAATCTGGATTCCAACCAGGTGATTCTACTGTTAATCAGTTAATTGAAATATATCATAAAATTATTAGTAATATGGATAGTGGTAGGGATGTAAGGTTTGTATTTTGTGATGTATCTAGAGCTTTCGATAAAGTTTGGCATAAAGGACTTTTATTTAAACTTAAACAATCTGGCTTAAATGACCAGCTCTTATCTTGGATAGAAAGTTATCTTTCGGATCGTCAACAAAAGGTAGTTTCAGAAGGCTTTTCGTCAACTCTAAGAAGTATACATGCAGGTGTCCCCCAGGGATCAGTTTTGGGACCCTTTCTGTTTCTTATTTATATAAATGATATAGTAAATGACATTGCTAATGATATTAGACTTTTTGCAGATGACACCTCTTTATTTGTCATAGTAGATGATGATCATGCTGTAGCGGCTGCTTCTTTGACTGATGACTTGGATGTTATCTCAAATTGGGCAAAATCATGGGCTGTTCAATTTAATTCTAAGAAAACTAAAAATATTGTATTTACTAGAAGGGAAAGGGAGCATCCACCTGTATTTTTTGGGATAAATGGTGAAGAGGTTGAGAAAATAAATATTCACTGTCATCTTGGGATTACATTTCAGTCATCAGCTTCATGGCACACGCATATTGATATTATTTATAAAAAAGCATGCTCTCGTCTTTCTGTGCTTCGTCAAGTTAAACACTTATTAGATAGGAGTTCACTTATACGTATTTATTATGCTTTTATTAGACCTATATTAGAATATGGTGATGTTATTTGGGGCAATTGCTCCCAGCATGAGACTGAGCTTCTTGAAAATATTCAGATAGAAGCTGCTAGAATTATTACAGGATTACGACGTAATTCCTCCAGACAAAAACTTTATATTGAATTAGGTTTAGAAACTCTGGAGAATAGACGTAATAAACATAAGCTTATACTATTCTACAAAATATTAAATGGGATGACACCTGCATACTTATATGAGTTAGTTCAGCCATATCTTCCCAGACAAACCCCTTATACTTTGAGGAATGAAAATAACACTTTTCACCCGCCTCTTGCTAGAACTAGCTCTTATTTTAATAGTTTCATTCCTTCCACTATAAGACTTTGGAATAGTCTTCCTTTGAGTTTACAAAAATCACCAAGTTTGGGTATATTTAGAAGTGGACTAGATAGGTTTTATAGGACTGATGATATATTTAAACCTTTCAACTATGGGATAAGGAAACTAAATATAAGTCATTGTCAACTCAGAAATAATGCTAGCAACCTTAAATCTCATTTGTTTAATCAGTTCTTATCCGAGAACACTTTTTGCACAAACTGTAACCATCCTGTTGAGGATAACCAACATTTCTTTTTTATTTGCCCTAAGTATAATGATGTAAGACAGATCCTTCTTGATTCCATTTACTCCATTGTTGATAATGTTGACATAAATATTGAATTACTACTTTTTGGAAACAGATTATTTTCATATGATATAAATATTGCTATTTTTAAATCTGTTCAGAAATATATCAGTGACACTCAACGTTTTGTTTGAAACTTACTTTAATTTTTGTTTCATCTATTTTTATTTTTTATTTTTTTCTACACTCCAACATTAATTCATTTATTCCACTAAGCAAGCTTAGTGTCTCTTTCAAGCCATATGTATATTTCTAATGACTTATAAAGGATATTTGCATGTTTCAAGGTACTTTATATAACTGATGATTAATTGCCTATATATTTAAATATATTTTGCATTTAGTAAGTAACACTGTTAACATATATTTGCTCGTGTGTGCTCACAAGTAGCATGCATGTTCCACTATATTGCATTATTTTAAATACAGTTGTTGTGATTGAATTATACCTTGTACATGTAATATGGAGAGAGCTTTTATAGGCTGTGCCTGTTGCTCAATCCTTTTCATATCTTAATGAATAAAATATGTTTAAAATCAAATCAGACGCGCGTTTCATCTGCATAAGACTCACCAGTGACGCTCAGATAAGTATGATATACATAATATATATTAAGGCAGTAAGCCGGGTCAAAGAACATCAGTTGTTCGACTTGGCCTGTTAGTCAAATGCGTTTTGTTTAAATATACTTTTTCACTTTTTTGGTCTTTTTGGAAAATGTTGTTTTTGCTGTATTTAGACCCTTCTACAACGAAATTTGTTTGACATGCACACGCATAAAAATTGCGGTTTTTATCCAACGCAATCATAGGTTTGAACGTAGTTTACAATTTAGACTTGTATATATATGTTTTTATAAATTTATACAATTTGCCCTGTGTTTAAATATGTTGTGAATAATAGAATTTTTTATACATGTGAACAGTAAAATTTCTTTTTATAATAATGCAGTACCAGTACAACATATATTTGTTTAATCACTTGTGTCTTTGGTTTTAAGATTTGACAGAATATTAAAATGAAACAATTGAATAATATGAAATAACCAACCATTCCTAGGAACATACAATTTGTTTCTTAGACACATTTGATAGTGACACTTCATATTTTACTTGTTTTGTAACAAATTGTATTTACCTAATTGTATCTCAGTCCAATAACATGTCATCTTTAATTTTTGAAAACATACACTTGTTTTTTGAAAGATCCTATCTTATAAAAGCTTGCAATTATAGGACTTTTGTAAGACATCATTATTTGTATATGTTGATTATACACCAAACATGAAGGATTTTGGTAGTCCTGCATCCAAGCAATTACAATGACAGTTCCAGTTTTCATGTTACAAGTAGATTCCTGGTGAAGTTATCGAAAAGCTATCAAGCTACATGTATATGAAAATGTTTAGATTTTGAACATTTTCATAAATTATTTATTGTTGCTATATTGTAATATTTGATTTATATATTGTTTACATTGTAATGTATGAGTACATGCATTCTGTTGATACCATTAGAGTCAGAAATGATAATAACAAAAAAACAATAATCAGCATTAAATAGTATCTACCTGTTATTTGTTTAAAATGAAGTGTCATCTTTGGTTGATCTGTTAATTTGTTAAAAGGAAGATTGCAGAAAGTGAGATCTTTAGTTGTCCTTTTTTTTGTTGAAGGGACCATCTCAGCTATTTGTCTTAGGTTAATTATGTTAATTTATTAAAAGGAACATTTCAGATAGTTTTATCTTTAGTTGGTCTGTGAAATGGTTAAAAGGACCATTTCAAATAGCGTCATCTTTTGTTGATATTTGGATTGGTTAAAAGGATTATTTCAAATAGTGTGAACTTTTGTTGATAATTTAATTTGTTAAAAGGACCATTTCAGATAGTGTCATCTTTTGTTGATCTGTTAAATTGTTAAAAGGACCATTTCAGATAGTGTCAATTTTTGTCGATATTTTCATTTGTTAAATGGACTATTTCGGAAAGTGTTAACTTTGGTTGATCTATAAATTTCATCTTTGGTTGAGCTGTTAATTTGTGAAAAGGACCATTTTTAAAGTACCTTGGTTAAAATTTGTTTGAACATTATCCCTCGATAACTTAGAAGACATTTATCATTTTTGTTAACTTCAGTTGAATGATGGATCCCATTTTTAGTGGAGCTGCCACAAAATTGAACTAGGATTGGTGCATGATGAATAGTTGCCAGTGAGACAACTTTTCCCCGAAGACAAATGGGCTTTGAAGAAAACAATTGTAGGCTAATGTTTTGTCTCGCCTGCGACAAAAATAGCAGACGGCGAGGCTCAGGGATATTTATTTATTCCTGTTGCATCAAGGCGTGTACTATTTGTTTCATGCTTTATATTTCAAAATGAAGAATACACGATTGCTTCGTACCTTGCATGCATATGTAATTTGTAATGAAGTTTTTTCTTATCATATGTTCAATGGGCTTGACCTCATTTTCGTGGTTCAGGGACTGTTTGAAAATCAAATATGTTTTATTTGTCATTTACATTTCTCACTTCTTGAGTTTTGATATATGCATTCCTTGCAACGTCTACATGTCAATTATACAGGGTTCAAGTGTTCTCGACCTCATGGATCAGTGATAAAAGTTGCGTTTACGTTGCCTAGTCCATATCTCGGATACTATAAGCAATTTGATAACTATATTTGATGTATGGAAGGATTGTAGCGTGGACTTCATTTCCATTGTTTCTTGGTCAAACCAGAGACATACAATGTCTCTGAACAATGTTTGTTTTAATCTTAGGGAGCTACCATTTGATTTTTATGCCTCTTTTTTACTCAAAACTCCTGTCCTGCCTATTTTTTCAAATTTCATCCTAGCCCCCCTCATAAAAATCAAATGGTAGCTCCCTTATTTGGTCTGTTTGTCAAATGCAATACTTATGAGTAATAGGTCAACTGTATTAGGTGTATAGAATGATTGTTAGATATATCCGTCTGTCTGACAGGTTTAATTTGATTTTGACCTCATTTACATTGATCATTCAGATGGCTGTTTATTCAAACTTTAAAGGCGAGACGTTTCAGCGAGTGTACTCTCGTTTGCTGATGTATTATGATGACACCCTGTGAAAGTAACTCCTTAAAGGTGATCGAAATCCTATTGATTCTGGTTCATGTAGTCAAATGTCGATTGCCATGTTTCTATATACATAGACTGGTAATAAAAAAGTACGGGTGGTGTGATTGCCAATGAGACAACTCTTCCAGCATAGTCCAAATAATAACGATTTAAGCAACTATTGGTCACCTGTTCGTCATTCAACAGTTTTAAAATTTGATTTTATATCACATTAAATAGTTTACGGATAACATCATTGAACCATGTTTAGATCTCAGATTTACATGCGCATGCGTGGACCTGAACAGTCGATCTTTTTTTTTAGGCTCAGAACATTTTCTGAAATTGGTATTCACAAACATCGTTACCACCCTAAATTTTGAGTATTATCATATATTTACTTGAAATGTACATAGGTATAATCCATACATCACTAAAATACAACTTTAAAAGCAGATTTCACTTTTTGAAATATATTTTGAAAGAAACCGTCAAATATCATGTGACCAAATTATAAACCGGGAGTAAACAAACATCTTATTCAGGAACTTTACTTTGCTGTTTATTAATCAGGCGTTTCATATAACCTGTACTCCTGAGTAGACCAGGTGACGAAGATTAACACGTGTACAATCTACTAACAACTGATGTACCCTCTTTCCACACTTTTGATCTCAAGCACAGGTATTTAATCGTAGTAAAACATTAATTATAGTATACGAACACAGTGTGACATACACGATCCAACATGGTACTAATATACTGTATTATTGTACCACCTGTCTTATTCTCACTATCTAATATTCTAATGCAATTTGTATGTAACATTTTTTTTCATTGGCTAAAAGTTGCCGTCAAATCCACAGTTGACCAGGCGTAACTAAGGAGGAACAACCATTTTGAAATGATTGAATCAACAGATGTTCGATTACTACTATATAATCGAAAATAAAACAACACCTACCTCGAATTCGCCGTTTTAATGTAATTTTATCCGAATTTGAAGCGTACAGGTAACGTAAAAACCTCCAGTTTGTAAGTTTTCATATGTATGACGCTACGCGTCGCCAGTAAAACTGCATTTGCGACCATCAAATCTACAATTGACGGTGGCAACTCTTCAACTACAGTACTGTTATTCCTTAATTCTTGGTGCTAAGACAATATGCAACATAACACCACATACAAGACCACTTTCCTACAACATATTATTACAAGTTCCATCTAACCATTATCCCATCATAAGTGTATTTGCACTCCAGAAAAGTAGCTGGGGTAGGCAAAATTCAGTCCAGATGTTGCAAGCATTAAAATCAAAAGCTCCGCAACATGTACAGTCATACCTATGTATCTTGCTAATTGCAAATGCCTTTGACACAGAAACAAACACAGGTCCTAGGTGGCCGTGTGGAACATGTCAAAAGGATGTTGCATGGCAACACAAAGCACTTTTTTGTGACAGTTGTGATGTTTTTTATCACATTGATTGTCAAAGAATGTCACCTCAACACTTTGGCTGTATGAATGCCAGTAACATCAGCTGGGAATGCATACAATGTGGTATGCCCAACTTCTCAACTAGTCAGTTTAATGACTCGACTATTGAAACATCAAATCTATATGACACATTCAATGAAAACTCAGAATTGGGGAGCGCAGGTGCTCCAAAAGCCACATCATCATCGATACATAAACAATGTAAAAAGACAAAGAAACAGCGTACTACAAATAAAAACAGAAAACCTATTAGTGTTTTTAACATTAATTTCCAGTCCATCCGAAATAAAAAAAAAAAAACAGAACTTCTACAATTGATAGACTCTGCAAAACCAGATATCATCCTTGGTACTGAAACTTGGCTTGACAAAAACTCATCCTCGTTCGAATACTTCCCAACAGATCTTTATAACATCTATAGAACTGATAGGCTACCAAGTAAAAACAACCAAAGGTATGGTGGTATTTATTAGCACAGAAATCCAAGAACTAAAAACTGACTGTGAAATAATTTGGGCACAAATAAACATATCAGGTGCAAAAAACCTTCTATTTGGAAGTTATCATAGGCCACCATCAATTGATGGGAACTCCATAAAACAATAAGACTTATCATTAAGTAGAATGAATCACACCTCAAACAGTAACATCTTAGTAGGTGGCGATTTCAACCTAGGCCACATTGACTTGTCTGTCCCTGAAGTAATACCAGGGAAACCAGATCAAGAACAGCATAATTGACTTTTAGAACTTCTTTATAAACATAATTTGCACCAAATAGTTAACATACCAACACGTAAAGAAAGAATCCTAGACTTAGTACTGGTCAATAATCCTTCTAACATTAACAAGGTCAGTACACTACCACCAATAGGCCTTAGTGACCACGACATTGTCAATGTAGAATTTGACATCTGGTTACGCAGGGTGAGAGAAAAACCTAGAAAAATGCTAAAATACATTAAAGCCAACTGGGGTAACATAAAGTTAGATCTAGAAAAAAACATACAATGATCTACAAAACCTAGAGGACAAAACAAATGTAAATGATATGTGGAACACATTTAAAACAAATCTTACACAATCAGTGGAAAACAACATCCCACACAAGTTCCTAACATACAAAAACAGACTACCTTGGATTCATAACAACCTTAGGAAAATGATAAATAGAAAAAATAAATTATAGTATAAAATGAAACAAAACATCAAGTATGCAGACAAGTACAAACATCTGAAAAAAACAAGTAAAAAAAAAAAACCAAGGGTAGCATATTGGGGTTACATTGAAAAAATTATATTGGATTTACCAATAAATGAACCGGACCAACCATGTAACAATCAGTCAAAACCTAAAAAAAACTGTTTTCCGTTACATCGGATCGGATTTTGTCTAATGCTTGGTCCGTTTCTGTGTGTAGTGCATTTTAATGTTGTGTCGTTATTCTTCTCTTATATTTAATGCGTTTCCCTCAGTTTTAGTTTATTACCCCGATTTTGTTTTTTGTCCATATATTTACGAGTTTTGAACAGCGGTATACTACTGTTGCCTTTACTTACAACCGAATCAAATAACACCATTCCAGACAAAGGTCCTAACTCACACCCTGTGATAACACCACTTGAAATATCTTTACCTGATGTCAAGAAACTACTACACAACATACACCCTTATAAGGCAACTGGCCCAGACAACATCAGTGGCAGAATATTATAAGAACTCAAAGATCAAACAGCCCCAATTCATACACTAATCTTTAAAACATTATTTGAAACTGGCATAACACCAACAGACTGGAAACACGCCAATGTAGCACCAGCATTTACAAAAGGAGAAAAATACAAGCTAGAAAATTACCGCCCAATATCATCCACATGTATTTCCTGTAAACTTATGGAGCATATCATCACCAAACAAATCATCAACCACCTTGAAAAGAACAATATACTGTATGACCTCCAGCATGGCTTCCGTCAGTCACGATCATGTGAGACCCAACTCATTTCATTCATACAAGAGCTTGCAGTTAATAACAATAATATCACACAAACAGATTTAATTATAATGGACTTTTGCCAAAGCATTTGACAAAGTCACTCATAAAAGACTTCTATACAAACGTAACTATTATGGTATTCAAAAAGAAACACTAAATTGGGTCGCTGCCTTCTTAAATGACAGAACACAAACAGTTGTCCTGGATGGAGAATCATCTGACCTGGCTCCAGTCACCTCAGGTGTCCCTCAAGGCACAGTTCTGGGCCCAGTATTATTCTTTGTAAAAATCAACGACCTCCCAGAATACTTATAATCCAGTAAGCTCAGACTGTTTGCCGACGACAGTATCATCTACAAAACCATCAAATCTCAAAGTGACTGTGATGCCAGTCCAGTTAGATTTAGATGCAGCTGATGGGTGGAAAAAAGACTGGTTGATGGCTTTCCATCCAGACAAATACACAGTCCTTACAGTATCACAAAAGAAAAAAACAGTTTAAACATGACTATATCCTGCACAATCACAAACTTGAACTAGTCACTTCAGCTAAATATCTGGGCATTACACTACAAGCAAACTTAAAATGGTCAAAACATACAGACAACATCATAGATAATGGTAACAAATCTGAGTGCTTCTTTAAAAGAAATTTAAAAACATCATGCCAGAACATCAAAACCCCGACATATGGCATATGTGGCAGTAGTTCGTCCTAATCTTGAATATTCATATTCAGTATGGGACCCTCATACAGTTGAACAAACCTCCAAAATTGACTAGCTGCCAGATATGTTTGTAACAGGTACCCTCACATCAGCAGTCCTACAGACATGATAAACTCACTAAACTGGCCCACACTATAGGAAAGAAGATTACGCACATGATAGATAATCTTCTACAAAATAGTACATCAAATCGTAGCAATCCCATCTGCTATCCTAATACCATTAGAGAGTAGAACCGGCAAAAATCATAGTTTCACTTTCAGACACATTTCTATCAAAAAAAGATACATATAAATTTTCATTTTTTCCGTACACCATTACTCAGTGGAATCTACTACCAGTCCACACAGTCGCTATAACCACAGTTGACACATTCAGAGGACAGCTTACACCAACTGTTCTCCACACATTCATTAAACACATTATAAGCCTACGTACATAGTTTTAATCACAATTTAAAATTAATTTTTTTTACGCACTCCAAACTCATTTTCAATTATTTTTGTGTTTTTGTAAATATATATATATATAGGCCACGCAGCGCAAAACAGTAAATAATCTTCAGATAATGAAGGACTACTAAAAACCTAATGAAGAAGAGGAAGAAGATATGTTTATAATTGCTGATACTATCGTTTTTTTCTCTCCATACAATTTTATATCTGTTGTAGGAAAAAAGCTGAGTCAAATATACAGAAACATTTTATTCAGTAACATCTCCTTAACAAATGATGCATTTATATAGAAATACTTACATGAAATATATGCCTTTTTTCCACGTAATCATTTTGTCTATGAATAAAAGATTTGTTTTACTGTAGTTTTAAGAGGAATATTATGCCGGGCCCCGTTAATTAATAATTGCATCCCAAAGCGTTTACAGTTTCCATCGTAAGCTGATAAACAACTTGATACTTTGATACACCACAGGCTTCAGTGAAGGAAACGTTTTGAATATTGATATAA
Organism: Mytilus galloprovincialis; assembly: GCF_965363235.1. Classification (NCBI taxonomy): domain Eukaryota; kingdom Metazoa; phylum Mollusca; class Bivalvia; order Mytilida; family Mytilidae; genus Mytilus; species Mytilus galloprovincialis. The sequence goes on along the minus strand of NC_134850.1, from coordinate 55,707,083 downwards.
ATTAATTATTTAGAACCAAAAATACTTACATTAAAATGTAATTTCAAAAAGATCCTGAAGTTACTAGCGAATTTAAGATACATTTTTTTTCATTTAAAATCATACATTTTTGTGAAATACGATATTTGAACATTCTAAGTATGTCAATTCTATTATAACTTTCTGTTTTGTCGAGACGATCAGGTGAATTGTTTTTTTCATTAAATTTAAATGTTGGATTGCTGTATGTGTGTTTTGTTTTGCTTTTGGTTCTAATAATTTAGTGTTTTCGTTGTCGTTGTTCATAATTGTGTAAGTTGTTAAACATATAACTACGGACATTATTGCTTTGCTCTTTGTGAAATTTGTGACTAGAAGGTTAAAGGAGTTGGATGTAAGAAGATGTTACGACATTGAATTGAATTTTACATAGCCCCCTTTTTCCTTTAAACATGTCAGTTTTATTCACATATTATCCAAATAAATTGATCCTTCAACTACAAATATCTGATATTTAGAAAATAGTTCTGTAATACCCATTAGTTCATAGTTTCGTGATTTTCATTGAATATAACAATTCTTAACAATGTAGAAAATTGAATTACATCGTAACTCTAACGTTAAGAGTTAATTTTAATTCATTAAGGCAACACAGCTAATCTTGTTTACTAAGTTTGTAGTTCAGGTTTTTCCATCGACCAAAGAATCTTTTATCCATGTTGTTAATATCCCCTATTTCACTCATTAAATTCTCATCAACTGGAAAGTCATCTTCTCGTTTGTTTTGATTTCCCTTGAGTAAATAATTCAGATTTTTCCATCTACCAAAAAATCGCTTTTCGGCATTGTCATTATTTTGTCTCAGCTGGTTCAGATAATTTATGTTTTTCCATCTACCGAAAAAACGTTTCTCAACATTTTGGCCATTTGACAATCTATTGTTCAAATCCCGCCAACGACCAAAAAATCTTTTGTCATTGTCATGAGTTATTCCCAGCTTCCAGTTTAAATTTTTCCACCGACCAAAGTGGCGTTTTTCATTTTCCTTTTGATCGTCGACCCCGCTAAGACGAAATCGGAAGTTTCTCCATCGTCCCACGTGTCTTTTATCACGATGATTGTCTTTAGAATCGCCATCTTGTATATCATTACTTGGAACATTCACATTTCCAAATGTCTGAAAATAAAACAAAGAGATAGAAATGCATAATATACAACTCACCAATGTGTAATTGTGCTATGGTACTTTGTTGTATTCTTGTCCCTCAGTTTTTCTTATTTGCTTTTTCATGCAAATGAGAAGTTTAGCTAGCTTTCAAACTAGATATAATGAACCACTTTCTACACAAGGAAATGTCTGTTCTAGGTCAGGATTGGAACTGTTATTTTTTTTCGTTCAGTTGGTTAATAAAGTCTAACTACATCGTCTAATTTTTTTGATGAAATTGCCTAGTAATTTGGTATCTTTGTTAATATTTTTATACATAGGAAAATAAATCTTCTTTTATTAAACGCTAATATGTTCAATATTTGATAGAATCTCTCACATACAACCATGCGCTTCTGAATAAATAAAAAAAATGACAGATAACACGTGTTTATAGTTAGCTGTAGTGCACGCGGTATATTTTTCTGAAGATGTTTCATGTGTTTGACAAAAATAACACTAGCACCACTGACATAAGAAAATGAATAAAAAATCAAACAAAATAAGTGAATTTATTATTTACCAAGGAGATTCCAAAGCGCAAAACTGTAAATAATTCTAAATTGGAAACTTTGAGAGTGGTTATGAAAAAAACTCCGTCAATATTGTTAAGGATAAGAGAACAAAAGTTTTAAGAATATTTATACTTGAGAAAATAAAAAGAGGATATCAAAACAAAAGCATACGGATTGCAGTGTCCGATGCAACGAAGGGCACCAAAACTGGGATTGCATCATTTATAAAATTCAGACACACTATGTTTTCGCTAATTTAACTTGTGTCTAAACAACTGGCATATTACGGTATGCTCCCACCATATTAAATTTGATTATATTGTTTGATTAATTTCCAGTAATGATGTCAAAATATTAGTAAAAAAAGTATAACACTGAATATTTTCACAATAACTTTTTCATTTATAGATCTAAGTTTATTTCTAAATTCTATAATCATTTTGATCAGGCTTTAAGAATAAAACTCCATGAATTTCGATATCATTATTCTTAAAAAAAAATTATCACTGCGTAATGTCATAATAAATCATGTGGTTTTCATTTTAATGAAATCCTAATAATAATTATACATGAATAGAATAATCGCAAAGCACTGTTAATAATCATAAATTTTATTTTTGAAAGCAAATACTTTGTAGAAATGTTTAATTATATCTGTTAAATGTCACATCGCACATAATTTTCCCACAACCACCGACATCAATAAAGTTTATTGCTCTGTTATGCTCCGCAGAATTCCACACAGCCACGTGTATATAATTCAAGTTTCGGCTCTAAATGATTCTCATGAAGATTTGATGAAGATTGAATAAACAGAAACGCGGCAAAAAATATACGTTTTACCTTAACTTAAGAAATAATTCCTTCATGTCATGCTCTATGCTCATTTTAACATGGGTAGGCATTATATTTGTCGATATTTTACACTGAGAGTTAGCGAGGTGTAAAATGTGGTCAAATATAATGCCTACCCATGTTAAAATGAGCATAGAGCATGACATGAAGGAATTATTTCGATTCTAATAGGACAAATACAGTACTTTTATAGGTCGAAACGTACGAAATTACCGTAAAAATGTTTGGCTGTTCCCGTTTCCTCCTGGAGGAGTCTGTGCATTGCATTTCATATTTGATAAGTTTAAAAGCTACGAGCAGGGTAAATATATGTTGTTTCATAAAAAAATATAACAAAAGTTTATGTTAGCTGCTTAAATGTATATATTTTAAAGGATAACGATGGAAATAACGTTAATATAAACAGTAAGTTCGTGCGCATGTGTCAAACATATTTTGTGCTCATTAGAACACGGCTTTGTTTACAAAGCGTAATAAGGACGTCATATTAGAATATGTTTTTTATTTATTTATACAATTCTATAATTGTTATAATCTCATTTGCATAAATTGCTATTACTGTGCTGATATGCTATTTAAGATAATCTATCTTCTAATTTTTCAAACAAGAGAATATTTCTCCGGTATAACAGCATTGAAGGGCGACGGTTGTCACAAAAGATTTAACTGAGAAACATATCCAAGTGTAAAAGACTCAGACTTTGAAAAACGTCATCAGTGTCTGCGTAGAAAGTTGATGAACCAGGGGTATGTCAAAGAACGTATCGTCCTTTTTCTAATAAAGTTCATCGGAAGGTACCAAGACCTTGTTGAAAAATATTCCGTATCAACTTCACAAATAATACATGATGGTCTTGATGTATAGATTCTGCGTACTGATGTTGTTTATCATCTTAACAACGTGTTTTATTGTTCTTTCATTTGTCTTTGTTCTATTATTAATATTACTTTTACTGTTGGATTGTTTTATGTGATATCCATTTAACGTGGCTAGGTACTTAAACATCCCGTCAATGTGTTTGTATTGTCTTTCATTTTTTTGCTGGTTTGTTTTGTATATGCAACTTTTTGTATTTCTTTGGTTCTTATAACGTAACTCTGTACTTTAAAAGATCCCATCAGTATGATATTGTTCTATATTATTTCATTATGATATATTTCTATTATGAATTACAAAATACGTTGAACCACAAACGTCAAAATTATTCCATCGCGTAGTGGAATGAACTATTTGTGGATTCTTATAAATTCTATATAACTTTTGGACTATTTTAAATCTCGGTCTATTTCTGAAATTAATTCTTACATACTTTTGATTTTTTAACCCTGTATGCTAACATTGCCTATGTGAAAAATTTAAAATTGTTTGTATGTACATTGAACGACAAATATATGAGACATATAAAATTTTCTGACGTCAGACACGCGAATCAATGAATGTGTTTGTAGATAGATTTTTTTTGTTTTCTGTTAAATTGTTCCTTTTAAAATTGTTACACGATGATGACCAGATGACTGCTGTACCCATATTTTGACTATTTTATTTATTATGCCTGTTTAGTTCACGCATCATTGTAAATATAACGGAATTTGATGAGACTGTCATCAAAGTGAGAGGGTTAGCGCTATAAAATCAGGTTTAATCGACCATTTTCTACATTTGAAAATGTCTGTACCACGTCAGGAATATGACAGTTCTTGTCCAGTCGGTTTTAATGTGTTCTGTTATTTGATTTTGCCATGTGATTATGGACTTTCCGATTGGATTTTCCTCTAAGCTCAGTATTTTTATGATTTTACTTTTAGGTAAACTGTTCAACGGTGTATCGATATCGAAGGCTCAAACTAGTCCGAGATTACTCTGACGTCCAACGGCTGTTTTCCCAGACAAGCTGGGACCGTGGGACGTCAGAGCTCGTCCCATATCAAAAAGTGGATATTTGCTCACCCAAAATAGATGCGCTGCTTCGTCGCTTCTGGTGCCGATTGAGGGCCTTGGAATTATATAAATCGGACATCAATCTGTTCATTTTTCATTTATCTCTTCATTTATGTAAGTTTCACCTACCTGCCAACCTTTATTTTCCCATATTTTAACAGTTTTCAGAGACCCATCGATTTCTGCATTTTGACTTTCACTTTCAAATGGACGTCAAGTTACGATAGAGTTCGTGGCCTCGAGACTCAAATATGCAAATATTTATATTTTTTCACCTCCTTTATAGGAGATCGATGTTTAACATTTAGAAGCCAACCACGATTTTTCACCTCCTTTACAGGAGATCGGTAGTAAGCATTTAGTTCCGACCACGATAACAGTCGGAAGCTCTCGGACATTTAGATAACTTGCATAGTAAATGAACGAGGTGTTACATTATGGTCTTTATATTATTGACAATATAAATCAGGTTTTTGATATATCGCTTTTGAGTCGTTCCACATGTTTTCATCCCTACGTATAATCCTGGTACCTTTGATAACTATATGATAACTTACCAATGCTATTGGGTTTGATCAATTTTGAGGGCCCTCAATTGTTCACATCAATATTGTTTGGTAATTAATAATTTTGTGACTGAGCATAGACTCTTCTCGATGAAAAATATTGTGTTGACCATGTTTAATAGATCGCCAATCTTAAAATTTATATTGTACATGTAGAAGGTATGATTTTCAAAACCAAAAACTTTGAAATGTCTAAAATCTAACATATACGTTGAAGAGCTAATAAAAACAGCAAGTTCTAATGGTAAACCCGACAAAAGAAATTAGAGAAGAAGTATGCACGAGGGAGATACATTCCTTAATTAAAGAATATGATTGGAAATTACATAACAGCAAATATAGATAAAACGATATCTGTATTCTCATGCCAGAATGGAATTTCACATTTGGTATTACTTAAAAAAATCCACACACAAACAGATTTTTCCCATATAATAAGAGCAGTAATAATATTAGAAATAATAGAAAAAGTCTACAGATTCTCTTTAAATTAAAGATTTCCTACTACTACTTTAATGAAAATAATCAAATAGATAAACAAAAAATATATGTCATTACTTCCCTTTTCTGCACAATAATCGCGTTATAAGTTTTTTTGAAAATACAGAGATGAAAGTAAATATTACTGGATTGCTGTACCATTGACATTTATCCACCATTTAATTTAATTCACATTAATGAATAGAATGAATATGAACAAAGAGAAAATCAGTCTTTATCTATGCGTAGGCTGTATAATTTTTATAACACCAACCTCTAACATATATTATTGTTCCAGTCAAAGACAATAAGTAAGTTCAATAATAAATACAAGATACAGGTACAGCCATACATAGCATAACAAGCAAGTTAAGAATGTACTTAGGTGATCTTAGGTGAAATTAGATAAATCAAGAATTTAAAAATGATACTTTATTAAGCTGGAAGAGTATTAGTTAAGGATAAAAAAAGGCCAAACATATTGATAGGTCATGGAGCTCTTTTTCGAGATATTTGATTTATAATATAAAATATGGCGGGAAAAGGCTGAATCGGACTTTTACCATATATTTACAATGATATTACTTGGGTCTCAAATCAAAAGAAAGAAAATTAAGAATCTGCTTAAATTTTGTCAAATGACCTTTTATGAACTATTAAGTCTTATATTAAAAAATAAATAGGTGTTATGGGGCAAAATATTTTATCTTGTATTGTATGGAAAAACACCAAGGAGTCCGAATATTTGACAGAAATTCCAAAACCTCACCTAAGTACATCCTTAAATCGTATTGCAATGTTTTTTCAATAAACTATTGGGGAAAAAAAAGATAAATGACTTAAATGAAAGAAATAAAATGTTCCTATACAAAAATATTAAGATTAACTTAAAACAAGAATTCTACCTTAAACATAGTCATCTTGACTCCGGAAAACTATTAACTTAATTCAGAATTAGCGACCACACTCTTTTAATAGAAAAGGGTAGACATCTGAAGATCTTTAGAGATCAGAGGTACTGCAAATTCTGTAATGAGATAGAGCACGAAAAACACTTCTTTCTCAAATGCCCTCAATATAACCGTTATAGAAAAACATATTTTGACTCCATGAAAATCAATTCTGAGTGGTAATATACTGCTAAAGACGACATGCTACAACTTCAAATATTACTAAACCCAACATATGAATTAAGTTTTTTTTTATTCTACATTGAACTTTTGGTGTCGTTCCTGATGTTTGTCACAGATCATGTTTTTTTTTATTCATATGGCAATAAAAGTATTTGATTTGATATGAATAATTGTTCTAATGGAAGATTTACAGTAACTATTGAGGAATCTGGGCTGATATGCATAAAACCACTTAAGGTGGTATCCAACACTTTCATTTAAATTAATTTGGGTCGTTTAATTTTCATAAAATTAAAATAAAGTATTTACTTTGACCCTTTACCAAAAATATAAAAAATTCAAATATTTTGAACCAACCATTTTATCAGAAAAAATACACTGGTTATATAGCAGTTTGACAAACACCAATTTTGATCATTGAGAAGCTTAATATTCCCCTTACAACACAACGTAATTAAAACGTTTAGCTGATTTTACAGAGTTATCTCCCTGTAGTGTTATGTACCACCTTAAGTTAAGTTATCTAATCATAGTAACAATTTATCATTTGACATGTAGACAAATCCGTACGTTCGGAATAAATCTTAACTTTTTTAACAGTTTAATTCATATCATCCTTGTTTTTTTCAATAACGAATTTCTTGACTGTTTCGTAATGTCGATATCTGAATAAGGACATAATTACTCTTTTTTGCCTAAATGTAAATTGTTATTTTCCTAAAAGAAGTTCCACGCTCTAAATGTGTTCACGAAAAATGTGTAACCCAGTGTCGCAAGTAGAACAGGGAAAACGGATCACGCGAGTTCAGCCCCGATTTATCGTTCGTATAATTTACCTTTTTGTATATTTTATTGTTGATTGTTGTGGTTATTTAAATATTTTTTTATTTGTGTATGAATAAAATATTAAACTGAAAGACAAACAAATGTCATTAAATTAAAAACATAAAGAAAATGTATCGATTTGCCGATATATTCAAACATGTGCTGACAGGTGTAAAAAAAGTATAAAAAATACCAAACTCCGAGATCAATTAAAAAAAGAAGAAATACAACAGAACTCAAAGTTTAATTTCAAAGAGGGACGGATGATATTTTTCACATCAAAACTGAAAGTGTTGAACGAAAAAAGTGTACAGAATAAGGTTTGATGTAACAACACATCACATGTTAAAAGGTTGGTATATACATTGGAATGTTATTCCACTATCATACATGTAAAATTTATGTAGCTTGACAACCAGGTTTAATCCACAATCTTCAATATAAGGAACTGTCTGTACCAAGTCAATGAATATGACAGTTGTTTTCTATTGTTTTCTATTGTTTGAGAATTTGTGTTTGCCATTCGTTACAGGACTTTTTTTCATTTTACTTTTTGTTTCAGTCATGCAAGTCTGCCAATTACTTTAATATCGTCGACTTAACGGTGTGCTAATAACGGTCCCGCAATGATGCCGCACTGATTCCATATAATTCAACAACATTATAGTATTTGTCTTTTTATCAATAACAATATAAAATATTTTAAACCTAGACGTATCGGAACGACACAAATGGCCATATCGAAAAAAATGCATGAAGCCATTCTTAGGAGTGTACATTTTCAAAGTCCAAAGTCCGTAAAAAAATCTGCAAAGTACAACGGAGCTCGTTCTGTAACGCGTCAACGTAAATTCACATAGTAAACAATTATCTTACGCGAAGGCCTTTAGCAAAATGTCTATATAGCTGTTCGTTGCTGAATGACTTAATGACTTTATGACTTATTGACGAAAGGACGTAAAATCGGAATTGAAAGGCAATGATATAGATATAAGAAGATGTCACTATATAGCTCCAACTTAAGACGGCGGGCTATACAAACTTATCAAACATACCAGATGTTCTTAACGACGATTTATTCAGAAAAATCATATCACATTGAAATGTTATACATGTACTGCGGCTTATTCGGGTTGTCTAGTGTGTTGTAATTGAATATAAATGGAGTAAAACTTAGACGAACTTTTGATAATTCTTTTAAAATGAAGGTTTTCTTTATTATTGATTAAGACTGATAATAGATCGAAGACATAAAACATAGCCAGATTATAGAACTTATCATTTTAGTATAAGAATAACCCAGACAGAATTAAAGCAACAAGGTCAAATAAGAAAACATATCTCTAGTTTAATAAGAATTGTTGGTCGAACAATTATATTACTTTAATGGCGTAGTCAACAGTTCCAGATGATAAGAATAGCTTCTATTGTCTAAATCGATTATAACAAAACACTGGAGATAATCTCTTTTCCTACAGGAACAAAGTTAGAGTCCAACTGTACCATTTGTGACGAATAAGGATTGATAATAGCAAGTAGAGTGATTAAACAAAGTGCAAATGACAACAGTTGAAAACATTTATTTGAAATTTAATGTGACTATTGAAGTGTTGTTCTTTATGGTGGCCGGTTAAGGCCATTTCGTGTTTTCGCTTTTCATATTCTATGGGGCGAAAACGCGAAATCGCGAAGTCGAAAACGCGAAAACGCGAAGTCCAAAACGCGATTCATATAGAATATGAAATGGCCTTAACCGGCTACCATAGTTCTTTGAATGGTTCAGAATATTTCTTTCTTTATAACAGACATATCTTTTGTTCGTAAAAAAAAGGTGTGTCCTTTTAACCATACCTCTGGATTGTTTGTAAAAGTATCGATACGAATACAGAAATATGAGCTGCCGATGTTTACTTATAAGATTTATCTTAATAAAATCTTATTTATATACATTCAAATGTTTTTTTTTACAATTCCAATTTTACGAATACATTTCTATTAAGTTTAGATCTGATTGGATTAATTCGGTTGAACATGAGTTAACAACGTTCTTTAAGTAAAATTTCGTTTTATTATAAACTACATGTTCATTTTCGTGTTGGTTATTGTTTTTCCTTATATACTTTATTTACTTATACTTTGATTCGTATCGAAAGATTTAAAAGTAGAAAGACGAACATAAAAAAAACACACAAAAAAAAAAAAAACACAAAAAAAAAAAAAACACAAAAAACTATAAAGAGCATGATTTAAGACAATACCTTAATGAATATAGAAGTACACAAATTACATATGTTCATTACATTTATCTGCATTTATCAGGAATGCTCAACCTAAACATTTGAACACCATTGATGTAACAATACGAAGAAATAATAGAATCTATAAAACAAAACTGAAAACTCGACGCTGTTTCTTATCCAGAACAGTATTGTAATGATATTACAGAAGGAACAGTTAAATCAGTTGGAGCATATTTTGATATATTATATCGATACTTAGAACAGTATGAAAAAAAATCCGATTTCATAATGCCGGGACTTACTGAATTGTGGGTCAGAGTCCAATTTCAATTGCAGAATAAACCAAATTCCAAAGAATAGCACAATATGCTAATGCGGCATAAAGCAACAAACAATTATTCAATCAATCAAAAAAGTTTAGTGTAAAGACGTAATAAACGTCTGTGAATCGCATGCCATTTTGCAAAGCCAAACATCAAGTATGTATGACCTTAATCAATGAATGAATATCTATATATTAACCATCAACGTGACTATTGGACAACATATCCACTTCACACATGATATTCCAAATTTAATAAAACAAACAAGTAATCATAATAAAATAATCTTTAAGAACTAGATAAATCATTAATATATCACGTTATCCATCTTTTTGACCGAGCAAATATAGTATTTATCTTTGGTTATCATTCAATAAAGCTAAACTTCTTATTGTCTATTCTATATGTAATATAATGTTGTTAATAAACATTTTGTTGTTGAAAATGCTACTTATTCTGTTTTTACGATGTGAAATTAACAGAATAATGTTAGCAACTATGTTTATGCTTTCTTTGTGTGGTTGGACATATTATATTTTGCACTCGAAGTAAAAAAGACGGTTAGTGACGTCGTAAAATACATAGTACTAAATTAGAAAAGAATGCTGTTTTACTGTTTAATGAAAAAGCGTTAAATACCATGGTTTCGAGCATCACTGCAGAGATATAATGCGCATTTTGATCAGAAAACTAAATACACAGGCAAATTGCTCACTTGAATGTCACATGAATCTTACAGGATATTCACGTAACAATATTTCACGTGAGATACACATCAAACGGTCTGATAAGTGAAACTCTTGTGAAAATTTCCATGGGAATTTCAGGTGAATTGAAATTGACATGATCTTGTGTGATATTTCACATGCATGTCACTTAAACTTTACAGCAAACAATGGTATATTTCACGAATTAATCAATTTTATTTTTATCTGAAAGCCTTTGTTTTAAGCATTCACGTAGATTTGAAATGAACTGATTTTGCTCGATTTTCAATTGAGATTTATATGAATATAAATACAAATTGATATGAGTGAAAGAAGTAGGGGCAATAAGGCCCTTTTTTGGCCCAAAAATTACTGCAAATTAAAAAGTTATCATACATATTTTTAAATTACTGAACAATATATCTAAGGTACAAGGTATTCAGAAATACAAAACAATTTTTGACATTGAACAAGTTACCATGACAACAAATCACGACTTAATTTGAATATTTTGTTAAATTTCATGATTTTCTTTGTTTTTCATCAAATTTTTAAGTATATTTTAGATTGAAAAAGTGTGTTTGCACCCAAGAAACAACTTTATATTAAGTGAGATTTTGTCGATAGTTATAATAAAGCTTCTGTTAAATTATTTTGTTGTTTCTTGGCTGCGCCCGATGTTTCCACAACAGAATTATAGATAGAAAACTGCATAAATTCTGTATTTTTCATCATTGTTGTGAAAACAGAACATATTATGACGTAATTGTGACGTAATCAAATAAAATCTAAATGTTTTTCATAGATATTTCTTGACCCTTTGCATTTCTAAACATTATGTACCGTTTTAAGAAAGTTATCAAACATTTTATTTTCTTGGGCTAAAACCAGGCCTTAATGGCCCTACTCACAAATGCCTAAAATTTACATTCTCTCAAGACCTATCTTATGTCATTTCGCATGCACTGAAGAAGTCAAAATCGACGTAATGTCAAGAACAATACATCGTGGTTGTTCCATTAGCTTTGCATTAGTAGGGCCACGGTTTGTGTAACATATATCGTCACATAACAAGTTTCCAATTTGTTACGTTTTCATTTTGACTGTCAATAAATGTTTACCACAAGTGTTGGGAGGGAGCTTCATAATGTCAGTAAATGCGATTCTTGTTAAATAATTGTTGACATATATCGGTTGAAATATATTGTTAACGTATACTTGTATAGGCGTTTACCAAATATCCTTTGTTAATCCAGTTCATGGTGGAAGGGGGGGGGGGATATCAAGCAAATCAGGATGTGCTTACCTTTCGCAAGCACTTGGTATCATTTCACCCCAAGCTTTAGTTTTTAATGTGTTTATCCTTGTAAATGTCTGTCGTGGAGCTTTCATATCCGGGTTCTTTCGTTTGTTCCCTTTAAATTTTAATACCTAACTCAATGAAGTTGGTCAGGTATTTTTTCAATTATTTAAAACTTTGTCAATCGAATTAAAAAAGGAGATATTTCCCCAATTCCATTTTCAATTCTATTTTTTTCCAAACACTAACTTCAAAGAACTAACAATGAAAGTAAAATTCAGTTTATGTTATTTTTTATATATGGTTACAAGTTTGTTTCTGCTTTCTTGTTGAAACACTAAATCATGAAATAAACGAGCATGCTAATATAATATGCCAAATAGATTATAAAATTCACTCAAAAGGCAAAACCTTTATCTATTTTCTTCTTTCTCCTCTGGACAAAAAATTCTAAGATATCGTAAAACGATAAATTCTTGTCAATTATAAAAGTTGAGAATTTACCTTTTCCATCTAAATCGGAAACGATTATTTTCCATCTTTCTTGGTTTTTGTCAATATTTGACATCTGGAAGCATTTTTATATCGATTTTTGAAGACGTAGTCGAAATGATTGTTTTGAGGCATACTTGTTAAAAAAAGTACAAAAGAATGCTGGAAACATCAAGTTAATATGGTAATATCAGCGTTAAATTTTGAAACTACTAGTATCAATAATTTCAACTTCTCACATAACAATGGTGTTTTTATCTTCTTTTTTTTAATGATTAATGAATTTACAACAATAACGATAGCACGAAAACAGTATTGCATTTGATTATTAAACAATAACTGCACGTCTTCAGTTTTTTACGAATTTTGTAGTTCCACCTTTTGAATACGGTTATCACCTGTTTTCTTCATGTATTTCACTGTTGTCCAAAAACTACCACAATACATTGAACACATTTGATACTTAACAATTAAAAAAAGCTCAGACTATATCAATATAGGCAACAATAGTTTCCTGCTTTCAAGTCTTATGAATCGGTAAAAAAGCATACACTCTGTCAAAATAAAAACAAGGATACAATTGTTTGTTATTACTATGTATTTAATTTATATTTGTATGTGTCTGTTGGTTGGCGAGTATAAACAGTAGTTCTATCGGAAGGTCGATGGTTCTCTCCAAGCACTCCGACAACTCTATTTAAAACAACTATCCGCCACGATACCGCAAATAGTGCTTTAAGTGGAGGAAAACAATCCATCAATCAATACTACAATGAAACATTTGATAAACACAAAGATACACGAGTTAAAGTTAGATATCTACCCGACCGCGTAAAAAAACGTATTTAAGGTCGCCTTTTTCCATCTTTATTTATGGTTCAAGTGGATAAACAGTTCTTAATATTTCGTATAATATGTATTTGTGCATACGTCATTAAATTTAGGAAGCAATATTTGTATCTTAATATTAGGTTGCTTGCAAGAAATGTATAGGTTTCATATGTATGTATAATTGTTTTAATATTTTATTTCTTTAGCTAGAAAGAAAAAGTACAGTTCTGTATTGTTACCATGGAAGTAAAATATAGACATATCTTTGATTGCCACCTTATATTCCTCAAAATAGTCTTGCAAACAAAATAAGAGAGGGAATGCCCCTAATAACAAGTAATTGAAAATGAAAGATATTTTGTAACTTTATTTGGAGGGAAACGATTGTTTTATCTATCTTAAACACCTTATTTCTTTGAAAAACTGCTTGTATTATCTGAAGCCAGTTTATATTGTTTATTTGCCTGTATTTTTAGCTCAGCTGGCCCGAAGGACCAAATGATCACTTGGCGTTCGTCGTCCGTCGTCCGTCGTCCGTCATCGTCGTCGTCTGTTAACTTTTACAAAAATCTTCTCCTCTGAAACTACTGGACCAAATTTAACCAAACTTGGCCAGAATCATCATTAGGGTATCTAGTTCTGAAAATGTGTTTGGGGACCCGGACAGCCAATTAAGATGGCTGTCATGGCTAAAAATAGAACATAGGGGTAAAATGTAGATTTTGGCTTATAACTCTGAAACCAAAGCATTTAGAGCAAATCTGCTGTGAATAAAATTGTTCATTAGGTCAAGATCTATCTGCCTTAAAATTTTCAGAACAATCGGACAACTTGTTGTTGGGCTGCTGCCCCTGAATTAGTAATTTTAAGAAATGTTTGCAGCTTTTGGTTATTATTTTGAATATTATTATAGATAGAGATAAACTATAAATTGCAATATATACAGCAAAGTAAGTGCTATCCATCTGTGTCCTTTGTTTAATATGCACATAGACCAAGGTGAGCGACACAGGCTCTTTAAAGTCTCTAGTTTGTATATGACATTGATTATTGTTTCATATAATTAAATGAATTATACAGAGATGTAATTGTTTGGAACTACCAAACTAAGTATTTAAATACCACATATAGAGTCTTCAAAATACAAATACCATCTGCAAATCGATTCGTTTAATATCCAACACATTTTTCGATGTACAAAAACCTCGTTTGTTTTAAATTACAAAACAGTTGAAACAAAAGAGATCAAAGGATGCTTAAAGTTTAATCATCAACAAGATAGCAATATCTTAAGGCTAAATCTTTCCTTATAAGAATATCCTAAAATAAAGATGACAAAAAGTGTTTGAATTGAACGTTTATACCAGTCACGGTCATATTTCACTTAGATAGAAGGCAAATAGCACTTTTGATGAATTGTTATCTCTTGTTTTCATTATGATCTGTAATAAAAATGCAAAAGTAAATCCTCTAACCTTTGAATGAGTTTCTATCTCATATCAGTTTGTTTTGTTCTCTACGCTGTAGGACCTTTCGTTTTAAATTTTCATCGACGTTCAGTACTTTTGTTATTTTAAATTATAGCCATTTTTTGCTAGCAAATTTTGTTTTTGTCCTTTCGGCAGCTAGAAAATAATAATATAGCAATTTTTTTAATGGTACAGTTTTAATATGACTGTGTTACAATTTATTATAAAAAAAACTGAAAAAAACCTAACTTATTCTCTGAATGAAAGGAATGAACATATGTTCATGGAATACACATTTCGGGTGCGAATTACATGTGTTTCTAGAATACAGTTATTATATACGCGTTAAGACCGAAATGTAATAAAACCGCCAATTGTCTTTGTTTGAGATATTTGCAATTTTAGTCAATTGCATGATAGTATACGAGCAACCATCCTGTATTTTACTGTTTTCGGGACATAATTTTTACAACCATAACAATATACTGATATAGAATAGAACAGCAATGTGTAATATCATTTCAATATAAAACGTCATTCATTAATATGATTAAGATGGAATTAAAGTGCACGTGCTCACCAATTAGCATATCGTTCTAAATATCATTTACTAAAGATAAAAATACTACCATTGTCTAGCAAAATTATGAATTCTTCCTTAATCATTATAATATTGTTTACTAATCTTAGAAGTATCTCCAATAATTGACAATATTGATCATATAAACAATACAATAACTAACCCTTGCGAGTGACCAACTGTGACGTCTGCGGATTATACGGAATCAGAATGACTGGTCATTAGTACTGGAGATAATGTCAAAGTATAAATATATTGTGTCCACTTATTCTATGATTAATTATATTTTCACAACCATTTTTTTCTATGCAATAACGTAAACGGAATCAATTTCATTGGACCAGATATGTATTTCAAAATTTAAAAAAAAATAACAATTTGATAAAACCAAATACAAGGTTGAATGTATGCATGTACTGTATTACAGTTGTTTTGGTATACTATCATACATTGAACGGATCATTACTATAATGATCTAACTCACAAGTGCCATGACCATCCTTACAAAAAAATCTGCATTTAGAAATTCTAGAAAGCCCTGAACATCTCAGAATAACTAACAATCAATTTTAATCGTAAGAAAATAGTGTAAATGTCACGTCCAACATCTATTTTAATTCGAATATATACTGAGAAGTCAACCTGATTCTGCATGAGTATCAAATGACCCATCTGAACCTAATGCCTCTGGGAATATGTCAATTATTATAAGTATCCAGACATTAATTACAATTGACAAAATTCAAACAAGCAAACATTATGTTTTTCTAAACCTTCAAGTAAAGTTAACATTCAGGTTTTATGGTAGACAAGTTCATTCATATTCAGTAAAGGATGGCATTTATTTCGAAAAGATCTCTCTCCACTCGCCATACGCAGGAAAAGACTGAATTTTGCATACAATTATGAGTTATCTCAATTGTTAAAACGGGCTTTTCGAAAGTCTCAATTTGCAGGATCTTTTCATTTACAATACTGCAAATGTAAATTATAGAACAATACAAAAAGCCACTGAACAGTAAGACTTGCAGTGCTTATAATCAATAGGTAATAACAAAACATATTGTTGAGACTGATTTGATAAACAAGCACAGCAAGTCAACCCAAAAGAGCGAGTAGATATTCAAAATTGCGTTTCTTTTTATCGACAGTTGTCGACAATTTCTTATTTAGAATATGAAATATAACATTTTTGTATAATGAAATTGTTAGTAAAACTATTTTTACGCGTACAAAACGTTATGTTATCTCTTCTGCTTTATGAATGTAATTTCATTGATAAACCAAGGCTGATGGAAATAAATGCATGACGTTCTTGTAATGTTACGTGACGTCATTTATAATACATTCGTGGATCAGGTCCTATCTATGAAATAGGAAAATATAAGGCAGTCAATACAAAAGGAAACTGCGTATTGCCGATAAATAAACTTTTGAGACTGATTAACAGTGACTCCCACTACTGTTTACAAAATCAGCTTTGTTCGTACAGTAATGTTAAAGCTACATTTTAAAAACTAATTTTTCCATGGTGGTATTTTACAAGAATAATTGTTCCAAATGACATTTCAGTATGTTTGTAATAAAGTGAAGTTCATATTACTCGGAAGAACAATTAAATGATGGCCAAATGAAATTGTAACAAAGCTTTTGTATCATGAGTGTTTAATTATTTAGTTCTCTAGGATGAAAATCTACATACATATGAAGCTTTACAACTATTATATGTTATAAAACGAACCCATAACCCTGAAAGATACTTCTCAAACATTTACTTCAATATTTTGATTGAATCTGATTCTGATTACAGAAACAAACCACCCGGGAAACAAACAAAAAGAAAAACAGAACCCCCCCCCAAAAAAAAAAAAATAAAAAAATAACAAAACCTAATAAAGATGATTAAAATGTGAATGAATATAATAAAAACAATTATGAAAACTACTTTTAAATTCAATGTAAATATGTTTGGAATATAAAACTTAAGACAACTGGTAGAACAGGGGCTAAAGAAATAAAGGTACAATTTCAGATTCTTTTTGTAATGTTTAAGAGTCCAACGTGCCGATATTCAACATTATAAAACTATCACAAATAATGATTTTTAAAATATATCCGAAAATATTTTCATTGAAATAAACAAAGTACTTAATGAAAAGTAAAATAACAAAATACATAACTCAGAGTAAAATTCAAAACGAAAGGTCCCTTATCAAATGGCAACATCAAAAGCTTAAACACATTAGATAAATGGACAACAACTGCCATATTTCTGATTTGGTACAGGCATTTTCTTATGCAGAAAATGGTGGATAAATTTGGTTTTATAGCTAGCTAAACCTTTCACATGTATGACAGTCGCATCAAATTCCATTATATATAAAACGCTGTGTGAACAAACTAAACAGACAAATTATAAGTAGTTAAATAAAGGCAACAGTAGCATACCGATGTTCGAAAGTCATAAAAGTGTCAAAAATAGGGACAAAGCAGTCAACACTGTGTTAAATTTTAATCCATATAAAAACAAACAAATATGTCACCAAAGGGGAAACAAAATATATACGTGTATAGACAAAGAATATAAACGGTTCCCTAGTTTCAGGTTCTGCTGTATTTTTAATTTAGTCAAATCATTAATGAAAACTAAATAGTTATAAAAGTACCAAGATTATAATTTAGTACGCCAGACGCGCGTTTCGTCCGTCTACATAATACTCATCAGTGACGCTCATATCAAAATATTTATGAAGCCAAACAAGTACAAAGTTGAAGAGCATTGTGGATCCAAAATTACAAAAAGTTGTGCCAAATACGGCTATATGTATATATAAAATATGTTGGCTTATTTCGAATAGTTGTTGCAATGCTATATATGGAAGACATTCTGATTTAAATTAAAAAAAATATATATATTTTTCTGTCTTAAGATAGTGTTCTTTGGTAATTCTGATACACATAAGCTCATTTTCCTTTCAGATATCCCTTGGAGCAATTTCTATAGCAATGTTCAAATCATTTAAATATGTCTTTAACAATTATATTTCAGGGTAAATAACTTAAAAAATATACAAAAATAAGTCATTGGACTCGTCTGGATAAGACTTTTTCATATTCAAATTCAACAATGTTTAATTAACTAAACGAATGAAATTATGAAACACATATTGTCCGTACCTTAATCGAATATACAAAATATACGTACTTAAAAAACTATGATAAGAATTGAAAACATACGTTTACGATTATTGTCAGTAATCAATCCACATTATTAAGTCAAATCATATTAAACACAGAACATAACTACACATATATTTGGCATATATCTTTTTTTGTTTAAAAGTTTGAAATTATACTCACTTTTTCTGCTAATAAAACGAATACAGTCACTGAAAATAATAGTTGACACTGCATGCTATGTTCTTCCAGTCACGTCACAATTAAACGGATTAACTTTTCTACCAAAACGAAAGCTTTATCGACAGTAATTTTTGATACATGTGAAAAGTCACGTGTTTGAACAATAACCAATGAAAGATTATTTTGATTAGCAACTGTTTGACTTCATTCGTGTTAAGGATAGATTCTTTAAAATTATGTAGCCAATAAAAACCTGTAATACCACGCGAAATTATACTGTTCAGTAAATAGACATATTATGCTTTCATCACAACTGTTATACTTCTCCGTTTGACATTAACCATTGACAATATCAATTGCTAAACTGAAAAAAAATATATTGCTTTGAGGAGAGACAGAAAAGCGTCATAAAAGATGTAGGATTTATTTTATAAAGCAGAACTAAAGTATACTAGGATATGACTCAATTACGATTCGCTTGATAGAAAACTGATTATTTTCTTCTGTTTATATCATAATAAATAAATAATAGTATTCTAAGAAGACTCATCATAGATACTAGGAATGAAATTTTCTATAAACGCCAGACGCGCGTTTCTACTACAAAAGACTCATCAGTGACGCTCGAATAAAAAAAAAGTTAAAAGGCCAAGTAAAATACGAAGTTGAAGCGCATTTTATAATCTTTCGCATACATTGTGTGCATTTTATTTGTTTTGATATTTGCTGAAATTATGTTATCATATTTCCGTATATTTGAAAGTATCAAACTTTAAACACAATCAATAATGCCAGTTTCATTGCGTTTCTTGATTGGTCTTAAATAAAACAATAGATGTCACTAGTAAAGCAGAAAATATTTACCATCCCGGCGATTTTCGGTCCCGTTTTGGTTTCTAGATGAATCTTTAGTTTTCTGTGTAGTGCTTTGTTCTTGTTGTTTGTCTTCTTGTAGTTTGTTTTTTTACCATTAAGTTGTTTGTTTTTCTTATTCATAATTTCAATTTGTACATTGGTATGTTCTTTCTTTCTTAAAAAAGTTTCGTCTATGGTACATATGGTTATCTTTTATCCTTTTGATGTTTGTTAAACAGATTAAAAAATAGAAAGAAAGTGTGAAAGATACGTATGCCAGTTGGAACAGCATAGAGTTCAAATGATGATTTTATAGATTCTGAATTCCGAAAATATAAAATTGGGAATACGAGTAGGTAATTCAGCCCATTTCATTAACCGTAATTTTTTTAAGTTGATTCAAATTATGTAGTCCACTATAAAAAAACTATAATGATATAAATTGTAAAACATAACACACAGATTTAGAATTTGAAAAAAAGAAATAATCACTATCAAAGAGTCAAATTACTCCATCATTATTCAGAAGCTTTCCATAGACGTAGGCGATCCAAATTTCCTGCAACGAAATTTAATGAGAATAACAGAAATTATGACTACTGGTCTCAAATTATATTATAACATTCCAAAATAAACACAGAGTTGAATGTAAAATCATCATCTTCATTAAATACAGCTTCAAGCCAACCTATGCGTGTCAATAAATTTTTTACTACGAAATATACAACGCATCAAAGGATTAATGAAATTGAAAAGAGGCAGATTAATAGGTCAAAACATTAACCTGAATGGAAATAAGTCTCGATTTGTTACATTTTATGGTATTGGCGATATTAGATTAATTTATATAGATATTATAAAAAAATAATATCAAAACGATTTGGCAAATATTAGCACGATTAGGAAAATATCAAATCGAGTAAGAAAATATCAACAAAAACAAAAACAATTTCAAATCTAGAGGTCTTTTACGTAAAAAAAAAAATTTCAGTATCTAATGACAAAAGTAAGCAACACTAGTTGAATTGAATTATTCACATCTCTTATAGTTAGGTGCAAGTGACTAAGTATTTGGTGTCGTTGTTATATTTTGTTTGAACATACGGTAGTCATTTAGATTCCAAGGAAAACTTGTTAGGTCAACTGGGCCTGTATATAAACATTTTTTTGTTTTAATTTATTTTAAACTTTTGAACCTTGATAATTATATAGCATTACAGACCTATTACAGTTATTCAATCGAAAAAGTAGTTTGAAAGTACATTAAGAGCAATGAAAATACACTCACAAGTCGAAAAGAATCCCACAATAATATAACTTAAACGAGAATACACATATAATACATAATAAATAACAAAGCAATACACAGAAAAATGAATACACATCAATGATATTCCCACAAAGTAGATGCGATGTTGTCTGATGACAAAATTGCTCCTTGTAGATAAACATTTATTAGGTGTAAGAGTATCATTTTAGATAAACCTAACAGATTAAAAAATCCTTCTTAAAGTATTATTTGCATATCACATTATTATACACATTTTGAAATGAATCAAACAACGATATGGAAGTTGGTCCGGACATACAGACAGACATACAAACAGATAGACGGACAAAGAGACAATTAGACGGACAATGAGGCAAATAGACGGACAGTCGAATGGACAAATATGTTTATTACCATATACTTTCAAGTAGTTCACCATTCCTTCATAAACAAGAGTGTCGGTTTTCACGTATGTTTTGTTGCATTTCGGTATTTTCCCCTTAAAGTTAAAGTGTTTACCTCAGTTTTGGTTTGTAACCCGGATTTGTTTTTTCTCAATCGATGTATGACTTTTGAACACCAGTATACTACTGTTGACTTTTTTTACAGTACCATGATGCAACATTTCGGTGTTGAAGGGTTTGATATATATATGTGGCACAATTGATCAAGATTGCGTTCGACGCTTTAACATACAATGAAATTGCAAGAAGGTGCATTGAATTCGTTAATAATTGATTTAGTACGAATGAAGGGATAATCTCCTAATTTTGTTGACATGTTTGTTTGTAGAATTTTACTTGACATTCAAAAGAATCGTAATGTGAAAAAAACAAATGTTATGTTTAGTACAGATGCTGTCATCCTGAATTTCCAGAAGCTCGTGTTACAAACAAGATTGGAAATAATGTTGTCAAGTAATTTTTGGCAAATTATTATTCTTTAAATTTCATTACATAATACTATTATCGATATTAACAAATGTCAAATAGTATTCAATTGAAGTTAAGCATTTAACAAGATTATGTAAACTCGGGTTTTCAACAGATAAATAGAAAACAGTACATGTTTTGAATAGTATTGCAAAACCAACACTGGATCGGAGTGCATTTCTGTATTATAGCTTTAGCAGTCAAACAACATTTCCATTGCAATAAGTTCAATTTCGTTTCATCCTTTATGGTGGTAACACACTACAAAACCATCAAATAACAAAAGGAATGGTTGTTGCCGCAAGTACCAAGAGCTTTATTATTTGTTCTATTAAAGTGTATTTTACAAGCACATTACAAATTGATTATTTTTCTCGATTTGACGTAATACATTTGGCTTGATTGACTTTTGTAAAGCTACCAGGGATAAATTCCTCGGTAAAATTGGTTCTTTTGTTCAACTTTACACAAATAGTAAATGATATTGCATCTCCATTGAAATTCATTATTTGTCAAGTATTGTAGCAGCAAACATGAATGAAATACCAGCTCCGAGTTTTCAATTCTCCCAGCATTGACATAAGAAATGTAATAATTTAGTATCTCAATATTTTCTGAAATTTGCAGTTCACTGTTGCAGTGTCATAATTTTTAAATGTAAAGTTTACATTTGGTAACATAAGAGGTGCCACTTCAAAAGCAGAAATTATTCATCCTTTCGAATATTCCGAGTTCAAACTGTTTCTATAAAAGGAATGATGAATTCCTTGTCATCTTGTTTTCTCTCTTTGATATGGTAGTATTATGACGTTTCCTTCATTCAAGGGCGTAAATTATTTGTATGTACAGGTATCTTCAAATCATACCTATTGTCTTTGTGTTTTTTAACCATAATACTGACATGTGGATCATACTTAAACTTAAACATGTTAAAGGCGAATGTTCATTCAGAAATGTCAGCGTGCATTCATTACAGTTTGTTAATTTCCGTATAGTCAGGTATATAAGGTCCTAACTTCAAATAATGTAAAACATTTCAAATAAGAAATTGTGTCTCGTACTGTACAGGAGAAAACTGACTTGGAGTAAAGGGAACAGAGGAGGGGCGAAAGATATTAAAACTCATAAATTGAAAATAAACTGACAACACCATGACTAGATATGAAAAAAAAAAACTAAACAAAAAAAAAAACAATAGTACCCAAGAAACAACACAGAAAACTAAAGACTGAGCAACACGAACCCCACCAAAAACTGGTCTCAGATGCTCCGAAAGGGTAAGCAGATTCTGCTCCACATGTGGCACCTGTCGCGTTGCTCATGTTATCACAAACTCGGTAAATAGTATAATTCGGTAGGTCAAATTCGTGAAAAGGGAACGGGATTGTAGTTACGACGTAAGAAACATATCCGATATCATCTGCGAAACAGTTATTCCATAACAGCCAACCAACTCGTGATGGCGTCCGTGAAATTTACGAAAGGATGATTTCAACTTAACCATTTGGAACTCTTGGTTTAATAGTTACCTTGTGAGCAGCAATCCCCTATCAAGGAAATCATGGTAGGAAGTACAAGCGCGGGAATATCGTCTCAATTAGGAGATATATACTCCGTATACAGGCGCTACTGGAATGTTGCTACATAGAAATGGAAAGTTCACAATTGAGAAGCTAAAATCATCTCGTTTCTCGTAAAGTTTTGTTTTCAACCGACCCTCATTGTCAATTTCAAGATGTAAGTCAACATGTTAGGCAGTCTTAACTGTATCTTTTGTATTATTTATCTCTATTTCGATGGGATAGATGCGTTCAACATAGTCACTTTTAGAATGCCAAAAGTCTGTTGGAAAACACGTCCCTAAAACGTAACAAATATGTTGTCAATCAAGAAATCAAGTATCTTGATAATGCTACCATGAACAATTTAGTTATAGATAATGCAATTGTACCAGTTCAGACGATTGACAACAACAATTCTTAAAAACATAATTAGGTGGCTCTCCAAAAACAGTTACATCACTCCTTGTTTAATGTCCAGTTACAAAACCAAAGATTGCATATCTAATCTATCATTATACTAGCCATGACAGATGCACCACGATTCCTAAGTCAAAGACATGTTTTTCAATTCTTATCTGTATATGTACAACAGTTCATGTCATTTCTGATGAATATCAATTAGAGAAACAAACAACTATCAAGGCAGTGAGGCTAAGGTATGTATAACTTTTATCGTTTTTCAAATTAAATTCATTTGGCAACTTATACTACATGTACTACTAGTATTCATATGAATTTGAAATGGATATGGGGTACTGGATATAAATGTCTTCGGAAAAGATTTGTTTCTACATCAGCTGTGAATTTTAATAAATTATGCTCGAGACCAAAATATCTAAAAGTTAAAACCTACCAACAAAAATAGTTAAAACAAGAAAATTAACGATCAGTAGCCGTTCCAGGATAATGGTCAAGATAAATACTAAATGAAACACTCTGTTTATGCAGGCGAAAAGATGATATAGGTATTCTGTCTATTATTGAGGACATTATCATGATTATTTTTTCATGAATATTACAAAACGCAAATGTTCGTTTGATATAAATATTGTGCACTGGTCACTCCATCAATGAAGCATATATAGCAGCATCGCTTTTGATGATTAATTAGGTACAATGTATTCAATGAACATTGTGAAATGGTTCATGATTGAGGAATATCTTCATAAAGTTTGTATAAAAGCAAATGTTTAAGAGGCCAAAAAAAAAAAAAAAAAAAACCACATGATAAGTTTGAGTTATTAAATACTGTCTTTCAAATATATACTTTTTTTTCTATTTACAGATGAAGATAATATTTGAATTGTGTATTATGATTGCTTTGTTCGCCATGATAAGAAGTGGGATTATTCTTTGTCGTGCTGGATGTGGTGACGACTATGCATTCTGCTGTGATTTTCATTGCAAAGGCTTTTTTGATTCACACGACCTTAAATGCAGAGGAGACAAAACTGATCATCCATGCATTATGGATTGTCAAGATGTATTTAGGAATTGTTCTGAATCCTGTGGATCTGCCGTGCTTGGAAAATAACAATGCCAAATTGTTCTAGAAAAATGACACATCTAATGCTTCTTGTGATTACAATGTGGAGCATAATATGTATCTTACTTGTTAATAAAATTTCAAAATTCTAAATATTCATCACTTACAATCATATGATTAACATGCATGATATGTTATAATTGGGGTGTCGCTTTTGTGTCTTCTTTATTTAGCATCCCAATATTAAGACTTTTCTTTTGGCTAAAGTTCCGTTTGGTCTAAGGTAAGATACCTCTATCAATCAGGCATATGGGATAATTAAGTCTTTTTCAATTGAGTGATGGTGGGCGCCTGCAAAGATGTTTAACACCGCCAAATTCTGTATGTGCCTGTCCAGAGTGCGAAGCCTGTATGTCAGTGGTTGTTGTTTGTTATTGAAAAATTTCGACGGTTTAAAGTACAATTGTGGTGGCGTGTTTGAACTCTTTGTCGTTTTTAGAATGGTAAAGAATTATAATCCTGCTGCAAATTGAACTGTTCCGGCGTTTTTGTCTTACCCATTGACACTTCTAAATGCGACCCTGGAGACAAGTCTGATAAGCCATGCTACTTTTACGACTTGTACACTTTTAACAATTAGGCAATTTAACATTGCATAAGTAAATATATATATATATATAAACAAGTCTTAATTGAAAACAAAAACCAATAATTGAGTTGGAATATGTTGTCTCGATATCCCAATAGCACACATTCGAATCCCGGCGAGGGAAGAACAAAAATGTGTTGCCGCAAATTTGCAGATTTAACATGGTTATGCTTCTTCGACATTGTTTTGTTTTTGATAACCACAATCTCCTTCTTTATTTATCAGCAGCTTAAAACTCAATATCATGGCAAAGGATTTCAGATAATGACAATTGACAGTGTAATGATATGCTAATGATTTATAAATTCACGGAGTACATTAAATTGTTAACATTTAAAGATTAAGCATATTCATGTCAGAATCAAATATTTAGCAAGTGTTGACAGACAGACAGAACATTGGATTATGTAAATGTTCCAACAAGTTTGTGTTTTTCATGAACACACTATTGCATTTGATTCTTCAATTAGGCAATTATTTTATGACTACTTCTAACGTTATGTGTTCTTTTTTTTCTTTCATAATCGTATTTTTTTTAAGAATAAATAAGATGTGCTAGCCAATTGTGTATAAGAAGTACCAGTAATTTCTCAGATTAGGTCAAATGAATATGTTTTAAAAACACATGATACGTTATTGTACCTGCTGCCCTAAGTGATTGGTGTTTTTTCTTTTTTCTTGTGTTTAATATTGTCTTCATGCGGTAATCTACCAAGATGTTCTTCAAGTAAAAGATATATGCTCATTATGTCAGTCGCGGATCCACATTGGAATTTTTGGCGCTTAAGTAAAGGGACCAAACTAACGTTAAACATTTTGTGTAAAGCATTTGGTAATATTAGTTGCACAGTATTTTAGTGACCTAATACGATATATACGGGGTCAGTAAATTCCATATGGGATGAGAGCGAATCGTATATGTTCACTAGCACACTATGTAACAAATTTTTCTAACCGACTATCTTTATTTGTTGATTTAGACTAGAGTTGTCTCATTTTAAATCTTACCGAATCTTCTTATTCATATACTAAAGTGTTCAATTTTAAGAACCTTCTTTCATTGGTCTGCACAAAAGAACTTATGACAACAATAACAATTTTAAATCAACAACTTTGATATAACAATATTAAACAGAATTTTTAATACATTTAAATAATCAATTAGTGCCAAAGTCGAAACACAACTACTAACCGTGCATTGGAATAAGCCCCGCCTCCCTACTAACCTAATATTGAATATACACGGTCTCTACGCGGACGCTTTCGACCAATCATATTCCTAGAAAATAAACTCATCAAAGAAACCAGGACTAAATTTAGTATATACTCCAGACGCACATTTCGTCTACAAATGACTCATCAGTGACGGTCGAATCCAAAAAAGTTCAGAAGGCCAAATAAATATAACCATATCAATGACAATTCATGTCAGCACAAAAATTGCTGACTACTGGGCTTGTGATACCCTCGAGGGAAATAAATCTCCATCAGCAGTGGCATCGACCCAGTGGTTGTAAATAAACTCATCATAGATACCAGGACTAAATTTAGTATATACGCCAGACGCACGTTTCGTCTACAAAAGACTCATCAGTGACGCTCGAATCCAAAAAGTTCAAAAGACCAAATAAAGTACGAAGTTGAAGAGCATTGAGGACCAAAATTCCTAAAAGTTTTGCCAAATATAGCTAAGGTAATCTATGCCTGAGGTTGAAAAACCTTAGTAATGTATAAGAGGTAAGATAAATAACAATACACTCCTTTTAATGAGATGGGTACGATATGTCTTTGACCAGAAGTATCAGCCGAGATTATGATAAGCACCTCTATAAATAATAAAGCCTGGTATTTATGCAAAACAAGTTAAATATATTTTAAGAAATTAGTTGTATAACGATATCATAATAACAGTAACAATATGTACCAAGTCAGGAATATGCCAGTTGTTTTCCATGTGTGCCTTGGTTGATGCAGTCGAGTGTTTGGCTTTGTCAGGTTTTGTTTGAAGCCTTCCCCTTTGCATTGACATTTGGAGTCCGATATTTTTGAAAATGTATCTTTGGAAAACTGCAAATGGGATTTTATGAAGGGATGAAGAAACACAGACGTAGAGAAATGTGATTTACTTGTGGGTAATGATGGTATACTACTAAGTTTATTATGTAAATAAACCAATTAACAGCTAGCTTTAGAATATTTCATCCTTATGTTTGCTGCAGGAATGACAACCAAAACGGTTCAGCTGTGTATGCAGCAAAGCCTATCGTAGTATGTTTAATCTATTTACGTCATACCTATGGCTAATTGCAAATACGTCTATTGGATGTTGTCTATATATATAGTATTTTTCTAACTACATTCCTTTTAGTTTCATTCCTTTGAGTGTGATTTTGAACTTGAAATGAAAGAAAATATTTTAATTATTGTAGAATTCTAACCTGACATTTTCAATAAACACGATCTTATATCCTCTAATACTTTGTGGGAATTACAATCATTCATTTGAACACCGTTCATCCGCACAGCCATTTATCAAGAAATTGTTTCTGCGAATAATTGTTATTTTACACAAGCTATTATAATATTGATCTCTGTTATATTGAAATTTGAATCACACATTTAACCTTTTCAGAATATCCCACTATTATCAAATTTTGGTGTTAGTTTATTGCATGGCGACAAATTATAAGCTTTGTGTAATTAGATAATAAAATTATAGAAACATTTGATTCGGAAGATGGGGAAAATTTAATCGTTTACATGTTGAGTGACTTCGATTTTGGAAACGTGTCAATTTGGTTACATATTTCAAGTATTTAGAACCAGTTTAATCCAGACCAATTTACAATAAATCATGACATTTTATTTATTGATGTCTGAATCAGGACAACACATCATCGGAAGGAACCATTTTCTGGCGTTTCCGTACTTTAAAAAAAGTGCATTCATGTTTCATTACACACGTCTTAAAGTGATATCAAGTTCCAAAATAACAAAACAGAAAACAGAAAACTATTAAAAAAGTATAAATAGAAAAATAAAAATAAGGAGATGTGGCATGATTGACAATGAGACAACATTATTGATAGTTTCTGATAGAATGTTTCTTTTTAGCGTCAAACTAAATTGGTCGTTGTTATCTTACTATAAGAAAAAAGCCTTCAAATGTTATCACCGACGAAGTCAGCATGCTACCAAGAAAACAAGGAGTAAAGTTTGGTAATAGACGAATAACGTGTAAAATTATTTCTCGCATATCTAAAAATACTACCATCGCTAACATTTTTAACAATAAAAATCGTGGTAGCCCTTCTATCGATAAGTGCCATGCCAAACAATGACTAATATGTCCTCGTCTTTCCACCAACAATACGGTAAGGTCCACGTTAAATGGTCGCACATTTTCTTTAAATTTTGAAACTGATATAACTTGAAAAACAAACAATATTATTTATTTATTCACATGAAACAAACCGGGATGCGGTATTCAGTATGTAGGTGAAACTGGAAAATATTTATCTAAACGCACTCAAGAACATCTGTATCGTTTTAAAAGACCCAATAAATTCAAAAGTTTCATTTATCAACACCGTAAGAAGCACAATCATCCTATTGAAATTTAACAGTTCAACCTTTAGAAGTAGTAAATAAGCAGCCTGGTGAATCTCATTCAAAGTTTGTACGATCACGGAAAATAATTGAATTAAATTGGATAAAAAAATTACAGACAGTATCCCCTCTCGGTCTTAATGATACTATCATGGGAATTGGTAATATCATCAAGAACCGATTCTGTTAACATTTTGGATATAGTTTCTAAAACTGTTTGTAAAACCCGTTCTCATGGTCGTAGAACAAATAGCAATCAAAGAAAATTTCGGACCAATCATACCAATATTTCGGACCTAATTTCTATTTAAAAAAACAACGGCAGACATTATCTGTTAAGTAAACAAAGCTACATGTTCATTACCGGTTAATAAGTTAAATAAAGTTTTAGAGGATTGCAACACAATTTCATATAGCAGTCCTAAGTATGAAATCGTTCAAATTATAATGGCATATGTTATTCCAAAATTGATCGCCCTGAAGATCATAAAAAAATATTTTATTAAAATAAAGTATGTCAATAAAGGTTTTGTAAATATTGTCCGTATTTATAACGGCCATACTGTTAAAGAACAAATTCCTGGATATTTTGATAATACTGAGCTCCCTCTTATGTGTTATATTTACGATAAATCTCCCCGGAAATTTATGTTTAATTATAGCCAATTGTGTAAAGATGTTAATATCAGTGAAAATACACCTATTTCATGTATTTGCAGTAATTCCGAATACATTTACCTTATGGACCCATTTCCCATGTTATAATAGGAGATCTTAACATCGTTCAAGACCGAGAGTTAAACTCATTCCTCAGTAAAGGACGTAAATATCGTCCCCCGTCAATTATAATTGGAATGAGTGTCGTAATATCATCCACGACTCACTCAGTACTTTCTGTTCGAAATGGATAAAACGGGAAAAAGCTGACAAAAATCACAGGACTCTTTTTTTAATTCAGTAATGAACATAGTTGATATACTGTATTCAACATTTTAAAGAACATTTTACTCTTAACAATAACCATAATAAACCTTTTTCTCGTATCAAACATAAACTAAAAGAATTAGCCAAGAAATTTGTTTTTGTCCCGCTGTAAAGCTGCTAATAATATTTTTATTGCTTGACGTAAATTTTACATTAAGGTTCTGCAAAAAGAAATCACCAATCCACCAACAGTCCAACTGACTCCATTTTCAGAAAACGACATCTGTAACAAACATAAACTTTTAGCTACCGCTGTCAAGCAGAACCAAATACAATGAAAGTCCCAACTATGTATTGGCTTCCGAAGCTACAGAAAACATCGTACACATATAGATTTATTTCGTCCTCAAGCCATTGTTCCATTAATAAATTGTCTATTCTTACCAGTACACTTGGTACAATCAAAAACCTGATAATAAATTGTTCAAATAAGGCCTTCGAAAATAGTAGAATTAATTACTTTTGGAGTGTCAAGAACTCTTTGGAAGTACTTGATAAATTACATCCTTATATTAGTGATTTTGAATCTTATCAAAGTTTTGATTTTTCTACCCTATATACCACATTGCCTCACATTCTCATTAAGAAAAAAATCACACACCTAATTAAATGGGCATTTAAAAAGTCAGAATGTGAATATATATGTTCAAACTCTTTTAGGTCATTTTTTAGTAGCAATAAACAAAAAAAACAAAAAAAAACCATGTCAATTGGACATGTTTTGATACTATATCTGCCCTTGAATTTTTGTTCGCTTTTGAGATTCCGTATATCGTCAGGTTATCGGAATTCCAAGGGGTAGTAACTGTGCACCACTTATTGCGGACCTGTTTTTGTATTGCTATGAGTTACAATTTATGACAAAAATCAGCAAAGACCCATCGAAACAAACATCTTATACACAAATTTAATAATACTTTTAGATATTTGGATGATATTTTGGCTCTCAATAATGACGACTTCAGTATGTATACTAAAGAAATTTATCCTTAAATAAAGCTAATACTAACAATGACCACTGCCCTTTCCTCGATCTTGATATCTATATCATTAACGGAAAGCTTAATACTAAAATTTATGGTTTTTCATTTCCTATCGTTAATTATTCATTCTAATATGACGTGCTTGTATCACCGAAAAATGATTACACCAGGGTTTTCGATATCACAAACTACTCAAAACATTTACTTAATTTTATCATCGGTATAAGGACATCATTCGTAAATATAGCTCAACATGCAGACTTCTAATATGTTCAGGTATTTCACATCCAATTTTTATGGAAATATTCTTTATAAAGCACAAAAATGTCAGTATACACCTCAGAAGCTAACAAAACCTTTAAATAGACTTATTAAGAAGGGATATAGTTACGATACTGTTGTCAGGTCATTAAAGATTGCATATTTTGGCGTTTATATTAATTCACTTTAGGGTCTTTGCATCGGAACTAAGCACATTTTTTTTAAACAGTTATTGGCATGACACGGGTTATGTTCTTCTCATATATGTTATGATGGTATGATACTAAACCCCTAACAGGAAGGACTGTGCCTGGTATTCATATGATGAAGACATAATCTTTCAATTAATTTAATTGAAGTCTGGAACTGGCATGTCAGTTAACTGCTAGTAGTCTGTTGTTACTTATGTATTATTGTCATTTTGTTTATTTTCTTTGGTTAGATCTTCTGACATCTGACTCGGACTTCTCTTGAACTGAATTTTAATGTGCGTATTGTTATGCGTTTACTTTTAATCCACCATGTTCTACATTTGAAAATGCCTGTATCAAGTTAGGAATATGACAGTTCTTGTCCATTCGTTCTTGATGCGTTTTGTTATTTGATTTTGCCATGTGATTACTAGGGACTTTCCTCTAAGTTCAGTATTTTTGTGATCTTACTTTTTTCCTACATTGGCTAGAGGTAGAAGGGGATGGTTGAGATCTCATAAACATGTTTAACACCGCCGCATTTTTATGGAACGCCATGACTGCCTTATGTTAATGATCAGCATTATATGCAGTGCTCACAACATTATATGCAGTGCTCACAACATTATATGCAGTGCTCACACCATTATATGCAGTGCTCATACCATTATATGCAGTGCTCACAACATTATATTAAGTGCTCGCAACATTATATTAAGTGCTCACAACATTATACGCAGTGGTCCAAACATTATATGCAGTGGTCACAACATTATATGAAGTGGTCAAAACATTATATGAAGTGCTCACAACATTATATGAAGTGGTCACAACATTATACGTTTTTTGTTGTATGATGAGATTGATGTATGATGAGATCATTCGGTAAACTTCGTTTTTTAGCGGAAATTACCGAATCTATAATTGGTAAATTACGGTAATGCCCATCAAACAAATTTAAACAGTTATTAAAGTCATGTTAATTATCATAAGGCAGTATACAATATTTAAAACTGATTGAAATAAGTAAGGAAAAGATGAAACTAGGAGGTGAATGATTGAAGTAGTTCTGTTCGTCGTAAGAAGAGTTCATTTCCTACTGAAGAACTTTAGCAAGGTGCCACTTTATTATAGTCCGTACTTAGTTTTAAAAAGCTTAATTACCTTTTAAATAAAACAGTCAGCTTTCTATAACACATAAGTGCCATATTACGCTAGCTTATATATGTCATGATAAAGTCATTTTTGGCATCGATTTTCAGAATTTGGCATTTTTACATGAATAAGTATCTAACAGATATGCAGTTTAAAGCATTTCATTGTAGGTGTTTAACATAACTTTACATCAATTATTCCATTTTTTTACAAGCTTTTTAGCACGCCAAGTAGTTTGTCTTATAAGTATGATCAGCAGTCTTATATAGAAATATAAACGTTCATAAGAAAAATTTACCCTTTCAAGACCCAGTTTAACATCTTTATTTAAAGTTATCATCTCTTATGAAAACTGAGTTTGTGGGGATGAATAAAACGTTTACTACGTTTGTTCGTCAGTTTGCACGGTTAATATATATATATAAAAAGTGGTATGCTTGCCAATGAAACAACTTTCCACAAGAGACAAAATGACATCACAGAAATTAACAACTAAACGGCCACAGTACGGCCTTCAACAATGAGCAAAGCCCATACCGCATAGTCAGCTATAGAAGGCCCGAAATGATAAACGTAAAACATTCCTAATTTATGTACAAACAAACGATCGAAAAACTAACATGTATATAACACATTAACAAACGACAACCACTAAAATAAAGGCTCCTCCTGACTTGGGACAGCCACATATATACAGAATGTGCGGCGGATTTTAACATGTTAGCGGGATACCAACCCTCCCTCTAACCTGGGACAGTGGCGTAACAGAACAACATAAGAACGAACTATAAAAATCAGTTGTAAAAGGCTTAACTCATCAGATGGGTACAAATATAAATACATCTAATAAAAAATAGAGTGGACGTGGACGGGTACTTGTATATCCTAACAACAAAAAGACACTATAAGTACTGATCTGAGAGTACTCGCAGCTACTGACAGCTAGTTCAAAGCCACTAACAACTAATAAAAAAAAACATGCATCTAAGTTTTGCATTTAGGTAAAGATTGAAACAAACAGTGAGTAAAAAAGAATGATTTACTATTATTGGATAGTAACGATTGTCCAAGAAAAAAGAGTAATTTTCAATGCTCTTCAACTTTGTACTTGTTTGGATTTATAAATATTTTGATATGAGCGTCACTGATGAGTCTTATGTAGACGAAACGAGCATCTGGCGTACTAAATTATAATCCTGGTACCTTTGATAACTACTTGACCTAAATTAATTCTGGTTAAGGTACATTAAGATACAAAATATAATCAACTACAAGTCATAGAAGAATAATATCTTTTAGATCGCACTTCTTTGATAACAATGGACCTCGAACAAAGATTCAAATTTGTGTTTAGGTCCAGATGATAGCAACAACACATAAAAGAGGAATGCTATTTGTTGCTGAGCACTTCTTTGACTTTATTTTAAGTCCACACAATTTATTTTGTAACAGAAGCACAAAAAAAAAAACGATACTCGTTATTATGTCAATATATAATTGTAATATAATTATATTAATGGAAAACTTCTAGTATTGTCTTTACTGTGAATTCTTCTCGTTGTTGTTATTGGCGTTCTAATTCTTCTCACATACAAGCTTGTCTATAGTCTGGGGATTTCTGTTATTTTTTCCATATCCCATGTTAGGATCAATGTAAAAGGTTAAAAATTTCATATCTGAATATTTTTTTCGTTATCTGGAAAGTTACTTTTGACGACGGATCTTGATTGTTTCTGTGGGGCTTCTTTCTCATGGACATGGATCATTCACGAAAAAAAAATGGAAAATTGTCGAAACTAATTTGACTTTTATGTATAGCATAGTCCGAATTATATTCTTAAAAGAATTTAAATTCACAAACTTGTTATTTTGCACCAAACATTGCTGTGACATGCCTTTTTAAAATATGATTGAAAATCGTAAATGTTTAAGTAAAATTCTATTTGCAATTGCTGACCAACATTGATAAAAAAAAAATGCAATGAACAGTATACTTCTGACAGATATTTGGTTCTCCTTGAAAAATACTGGGTCATAACATATCTTAATTACAATCCCGAGTAATCTGAATATATTTATTCAGAAATGCACAATATATGTGTAAAAATCTACATGTTTTAATACGACTGCAAGAAAAAATGAAAAAAAAAAATGGTCGTATATTGCTATCACGTCGTCGTCGTCGTCAGCGTCGCCGAAGACAGATGTTTTCCGGATAATAACTTTTGTTTAAGTAAATAGAAATCAATCAAATTTTAACACAAGGTTTATAACCAGTAAAGAAAGGTTGGGATTGATGGGGGGGGAGGGGGGGTATGGTCTTAACTGTTTAGGAATTAGGAGCCAAAAAGGGGGTCGAAATAAACATTTTTGTAGTTTTCAGTCATTAAGTGTATGAATCTCTCTGAAATAATTATACCACATGTTTCCAAACTACAAAAGGGATGGTTATGATTTGCTCGGAGGGGTAGGTGGTGGAGGTGTTATGGCTCAAACCGTTTAGGAATTAGAGGCAAAAAAGAGGGAAAAACAAGGGTTTCTTGGTTAATGGTCAATTAAGACAATTTGAAACCGGTGTAAGGAAGATAATCCAAATATATTAAGGTAATCCAGACATGTTTGATTACCTCCCTTACACTGCTTTAAAATTATGTATAAAAATTTTTTTTCCCGTATCAGATTTCAGAAATTAAAAAGAAAAAAAGTGGGGGATACATTTTTCTTTTCTTGAGGTTGAGGTCAGTATGCAACAGCATAGTATATTGCACAAAACAACAAAAAAAGGAGGGTATTTTTTTAATTTTTGGAGGGGGTGGGGCAATTCGCAACAGCGTAGTGCAAAAGAAAAAAATTAAGTATAAATTCAAATTATATAACCAATTTTTAGTTCTTTGACTACAGTTATTCTGTGTCAAATATTTAATTACATTCCAACTTTAGACCTGAATCAAGCGTGAATAGTGTGTCCATTTTTGTCCGAACGGTTCAGGGTTGAACCTCTGCGGTCGTATCCAACTGCGTTCGGCGAAGCAACTTATTTCAATCAGTTTTACATATTGTATACTGCCTTAATGATAACATGTATAATAAAAACTGTTGAAATTTGTTTGCTGGGCATTAATTTACCGTAATTTACCAATTATGGATTCGGTAATTTCCGCTAAAAAACGAAGTTTACCGAATGATCTCATCATACATCAATCTCATCATACAACAAAAAACGTATAATGTTGTGATCACTTCATATAATGTTGTGAGCACTTCATATAATGTTGTGACCACTTCATATAATGTTGTGACCACTGCATATAATGTTTGGACCACTGCGTATAATGTTGTGAGCACTTAATATAATGTTGTGAGCACTTAATATAATGTTGTGAGCACTGCATATAATGGTGTGAGCACTGCATATAATGCTGTGAGCACTGCATATAATGTTGTGAGCACTGCATATAATGTTGTGAGCACTTAATATAATGTTGTGAGCACTTAATATAATGTTGTGAGCACTTAATATAATGTTGTGAGCACTGCATATAATGATGTGAGCACTGCATATAATGATGTGAGCACTGCATATACTGTTGTGAGCACTTAATATAATGTTGTGAGCACTGCATATAATGTTGTGAGCACTGCATATAATGTTGTGAGCACTGAATATAATGCTGATCATTAACATAAGGCAGTCATGGCGTTCCATACATTTTTGCGCCTGTCCCAAGTCAGGAGCCTGTGGCTTTGTTAGTCTTGTATTATCTTTAATTTTAGTTTCTTGTGTACAATTTGGAGTTAAGTATGGCGTTCATTATCACTGAACTAGTATATATATTTGTTTGGGGGCCAGCTGAAGGACGCCTCCGGATGTAGGAATTTCTCGCTGCATTGAAGACCTGTTGGTGACCTTCTGCTGTTGTGTGTTCTATGGTCGGGTTGTTGTCTCTTTGACATATTCCCCATTTCCATTCTCAATTTTACTATTCTTTTGGTTAGTTATATAGTTTGAAACAAAATTCATTATGTGAACTTGACTTCGGGCAACTTATTATATAATCCTTTCTCGTTATGCAACCATTGATCATGAAGGACCAAAATTAAAATTCTAAGACGTTCATCATAGATATAAAATGATAGAGATGTTGACAATAACTGACGCAGTAAAAGAAAATAAGCTTGTTGCTAAAAAAAAATTTCTTAATTCTTTTCGTTGTATATATAGGTGTATCTAC
The DNA here is from genome assembly GCF_965363235.1 of Mytilus galloprovincialis. Taxonomy (NCBI): domain Eukaryota; kingdom Metazoa; phylum Mollusca; class Bivalvia; order Mytilida; family Mytilidae; genus Mytilus; species Mytilus galloprovincialis. Next base: position 55,670,113 of record NC_134850.1, on the reverse strand, counting down.
ACACTCAGCATGGCTTATAAATGATTTGTTTGTTTTATGTTCAGTGGCAAATATTACATACATGTCCAGTACAAGACAAATCATAAAATACATCAAAGAAGTAGGTTTTGAAAAGGGGTTGTGGGTGAAACGTTCAAAAATACACAAAGAAACACGAAATTATAGTATCTACTAAAAGAGGGGTTTAAAGATACCAGAGGGACAATAAAAAAGATAAACAGACAAATAATAGTACACAAGACACAATATAGAAAACTAAAGACTTTGCAACACGAAACCCCACCAAAAACTGTGGGAAGTATCTGCAGTTTTAAGATTATAAGTATACTCAGTCTGTTATAAATAACTATTTTCCCTGTATTTTGGTGTTGAACACAAAAGTTCAATTTATTTTTTAAAGAAAGACTGCAGAAAATTAAAAATGTAGACACTCAGACTACTGTAGTCTTAGTTTTTTTTATTCTAAATTTACCAATGTATCAAAGTAACACGTTTCTTACTGCCTTTAAAATGATAAAATATTTTGATAAGTTTACTTTAATACTTAATGACAAAGATTATAAGTATGCTGTAATCAATAAATATTTGATCTGTTGTGAGGGGATGAACACAAATTTTGTTTTCAAAGAAAGACTTGTTTCTTCATTCTTAACTTTACAAATATTCTAACCAATATGTTTTTCCGATGTCTGTAGTATTTATGACTTGATAAATCCAATATACAGCAACCTTTATTATATAGTGAAAGGCATGATTTAATTTCAGCAGGTTAAGTACTTTTGATTTTAATTTCAGCTGCTGAATACTAGAGGCTTTTAGGCTTTTGTATTCTTCATATGGCTTTTTTCACCAATAAATTGATATAATGCAATATATAAGAATATTTGTGTCAAATTGAAACTGTGCGGTCATGGACCAAGTTTCCATACATATCCATTATAGTTTAAAGATAAGCAAAACTGAAAAAAAATGGTGATAATTTTGATTAGCGGCAATAACTCCTTTCAAAGACTTGTCTATTTCATTCACATTGATGATCGATCTACCAGTATTTGTAGATTTTGTGTTGCTAACCTTTTTTGCTATTTTAAATTTTAGTTTATTTATTTCAAGTAATCAAATTATAAGGTAAACACACTAAATTTGTTAAAGTAATCATTTTCTGTTTACAGTTTTTCTCTACAATAGGTTTCATGAAAAACACAACAATTGTTAGAAGTCATCATTTAATGGAAATAAGTCTTATAAATAATCAAATAATATTTTTTACCATATTGACTTATTTGTAAGATTATTTTTGCTTATCTACGACTATCAATTTCTCTGCTTGTGCCCAAAAACCTAAACAAAAGATTTAAATCTGCCATTCAAGGGCAAATATTCCTATAATAACCAGAAAACAGGTTGCCCTTTTTTTTGACAAATGTCAGAATTCTACCCTTGTTAATTTTGGTTATTTATTTTTTTTAGTCATAAACAAATGTCACTTTACCCAGGTTGAAACAAAGACTTTTACTATTGAGAAAAAATAAGTATATGAATGTCCTTTCAAATGTGAATTTGGCTCAAAAGACTTACTGATTATACTTATACTTGTATTATACTTTTGTTGGGAAAAGCTGTGTTTTGTATGTGTTTAAAAATAATATAATGAATTGTTCATTTGTTCGAGACATCAATAAAATTGTTTGATTTATCTTCTATACAGTATACTTTAAACAATCGATATGTTTAAGCATTGATTAACATTGTATTGTTCTGCACTTTTCATGAGGTGATTGTTTTAAATCTCTTTGACAGTAAAGCGGATGATATTATAACAACTAAAGTTAATGAAGGAACCAACTGGGTAATTAATGACAATAATAGAACATGTCATTTAGAAATTGCAAATGTGTGAAAACACCAGTCAAATATTGAAGACTGTATGTTAACCTATAAATGTATTTGGTTGTGTGTCGGGTTATTGTCTCTTCGACCATTGTGTATACCTCACATCTCATTTTATTCCTATTTGATTTTGTATTACATGTGTCTAGTATTTCCTTTTCTTTTTCATTGCATTGCCTGTAGTGTCCCTATCACTAATACATTGCTTAAATTGTTTATAGTATATACTTGTGCATTATTTATTTTCTTATGTATCAATTTTTTCATGGATTAATGGTCGTCCTGAATATGCATCAAATATTTGCCACTGGACATTAAGCAACCAACAATCAATCAATCGTGGATTAATTAAAGATGCATTTTCAAGGAAATTTGTAATTCATTAAACATTTTAGTTTGTAGTTCCCCTGTACCCACAAAACTGTCCAAATTTGGTATCCAACGAATAAGAATGAATCTTCTCCACATGTTAATGTATCTATTCCTAGTCTAGAGCTTGGTCAATAATTTTGTTTTTTTTTATATTTATGTAAATGTACTTCAAAGAATTTGGTTTAAATGGGAGGCTTTTGGTAGTTTTTGTTTAATTCATTTACCACATATTTGGACTACGGATAGATTGTTAGTCTATTGTTGAAGACTGTATATATATATATATGTTGCTCTTTTAAGTATAGACGTCTTTTCTAATTGTATTTATTGGTTGCTGTCTCACTGAATAACTCAAAACTTCCTTTCATCCATTACTACATTATACATTTGTACATCTTAATAAAATATGGATAATCCAACTCTTCTTCTTTCTAAACTAAAAACACATTAAACAAAGACCTGACCACATCAAAAGTATTCATACATCTTGCTTACTTTCACATCTGTAGCAGGCTAGACAAAATCTAAATCATTTAGATTAGGAGTAGTAATTTCAAAGAAATAATGGACAGCCTAAGGTATCTGTCAAGGAACAATTCCGATTAACAGGGACAATATAAAAAAATACTACATGCTGCACCAAGGTCAATGAAACAGTACATTTGCTACATGTACACCAAGAGGAGTTTAACTGTTGGTTTTCCTTATCAAAAAATTTATAACATATTTCAGAATTCCTCGTTTGTTACCATTTTATTTTAAAGATATATTACTTGTAAAACAGTAGCTGTAGCTAGTGAGGTTGACAAATGTAGCCATTAAGAACACAAACAAATTTGAACTAAAATGAGTTTACCTAAACTTCAAACATACAATAAATTTTCAGTCAGTTCGGTTGTAAATTATGATAATAATAAATCTAGTTTATTTGTCGTTCTTGCCATTTCCGAATAGATCAATCCTGAATCCTCCTTTTCTTGCAAGTGCAATCTCTTCTCTAATTCTAGCTAAGGGATCATAACTTTCTACAGCATCATACATTCCTTTTATCTCTGCTTGAAGTTTGGCTTCTTTTTTTGCCAACTTATCTCTTTTCAGTTTAATAAACAAAAACTTCAACTTTTTACGATATCTTTTCAATCTATGCCTATTGTGCATTCTCTCACGAATTCTCATTAGCCTGTAGAGCTTTCTAACTTTTTTCCTGGCTAGCATTTCTGGTTTCTGAACACCTGGACATTCTCTATCAATGTTAAGGTCATTAAAGAACTGCATTGTGGGTAAAATGAAATCAACATCAGCTCTTGATGAATTTGGACACTCATACATTCCAACTGTATTTACAATGTCTAAAATTTCCTTGTGTGGTTTTATTTTAGAGGGACACTTATAAACTAATGTGTCTGTTGTCAATGGCAATGTATTTATCAATGAAATCTCAGGATATTTATTCTGTTGAACGTTCTGAATCGTTCCCCTTTGGATATCAAAAATTTTGGTTGCAGCTGTTAGTGAGGGTCTCGCTACTTCAAATGAATTCTGACTGGCTACTACTGTGAAATAAAATGTATGAGTTTGCATATATACATGTATAGAAATTCTGTAAATAAATTCATTAATTTGCATATTATAAAACGAAAAAAATCATAGCATATTTAGTATCTCATTGTTGTCAAAAACAACAAACTTAAATCCATATTAGAAAAGATTAATTGAAATCTTAATGTACTACATCAATAAGTTATATAAGTGTGGCAAATAAACTTAAATACATGTACATGTAAGTGTGAAAGAAACTTCACTATTGTTGAAAACCGTATATTGCAAGATACATGTACATGTAGATCATGTTATTTAAATATCAATGATTGTGATGATGAAGCTGTTTTTGTTATATCATGAGATATTATAGTACCTTACAAAAAACAAGAATGTGTTCATAGTACACAGTGCCCCACTCACACTATCATTTTCTATGTTCAGTTCATATCGACCTTGATGTTTGGGTAAAAACTCCAATTGGCAATAAAACTAAAAAGATCATATCATAAGCCCACCACAGGACTACTAAGTTTCAAGTTGATTGGACTTAAACTTCATCAAATCTACCTTGACCAAAAACTTTAAGCAAAACCTTTAACCTGAAGGGGACAGAAGTTCTAATGGACAAACAAACGAACAGACCCAAAAACATATTTCCCCTAAGTGGAGCATAAAAACATTGTTTCACATAAATAAGAGGATTGAAATACAGATTGATTTTTTTAACATTAAATCCAAATTTCATTAAGAGGAGACCCCCAGTGGTTTCCATGTCTTCAATTTGGTAATATAACCTGTATAAATTAAGACAAAATTGTTTGAAAATCCTTGTATCATGTGTATTGCATCTGTTCAGATTACTCTGGTTGAACCAAAACTTATTGATATTCCTGGTAATCTTTGGTGGGTTCCTGTTTCTCATTCTTCATGTTCTTTAGTTTTTCACTGGTAATGTAGACATCAGTTTGTACAAGTGTTTTTGCCATGATTTTATCAGCCTCTTTTTGAATTAACAATTTAAATTTTCCATTGGAATCTTCTGCATCTATTTCCAATAATTTTTTAAACATGTTAAAAGAGTAAATAAAAAATAAATTTTTGGATTCAAGCGTCACTGATGAATCTTTTGGAGTCGAAACACGCATCTGGCGTATATACAAAATTTAGTCCTGGTATCTATGATGAGTTTATTTACCTCCTGCATGTCCTGTATTGATGTATCTAAGTGGTAACACTGAAAGTCTCTGACAACTCCTCATCAACCATGTGGATAGTAAAGCCATTGCCTCTGTGTAATAGTCTACAATAAAATGAAATTTGTTTAATAATGAGACAGAAAATTCACAATTCCTTTAACCACAAATGATATTAAAAACTACCAAAATAGCATATTATAACAAAGGAGAAGGTTCAGTAAGACCCCCTTTTGGCCCCAAAATATAGCAGTTTTACAAAGTTGTGAAACTGTAATCTTTAAGCTATTTATTGGAAAGTAGAATGCTTCTGCTACCAGGGATGATTCCACTATATAGTTTAGGGCCGCTTAGCGGCCCTAAAATTGGCCAGCGGCCCCAAAAAAATGTACATGAAAATGAATTCCCAATTCAGGAAAATAAAATAAAAATCGATATTTCCCGAAAAGTTTCTGTCACCGATTAAGGCAACTATAAATTTTATATAACAGGTTGATAAAAAAGGGAGTCAAAGCAGACCTCGGCAGAGAACAAATTCAAATTTTGATATAACATTGATGGTTAAAGTTTAATGGGCGCCGATCTCGTTAAAGCAGATCGCCCAGCAGAGCCGGTTATATAATATGATCATGAAAACTTGTTTTGTAAAAGAAACTATTTCTAAAGACAAAAGTTTGAGCGTTTTTTGAAAATAATGTTGATGATAGACCATTCATGAAATACGATGTCATCATTATGGAACTATTTCAAAAGTTTTGAAGATGATCCAAATAATTTTAAAGAACACTGGTTCAATGCTTTAAATATCTTATCAATTAAGTATATGAACTTTTGTAATTGCTTTTCTGAATTCGACAATTGACCAGTTCAATTTGAAATCCATTTGAATCAAGGTAAATTTATAGAGATGACCTGCTGTTGAAAAAATACCCGATGAATGATTTTTTTCAGTGGTTTATGTTTATAATAGCTAAAATATATGTTTTTGTAATAGGCCTAGGTAACTATAGCTAAGATGATAGACTAGTGCATCATGTTCAATGATATTCATGTAATAACAGTAGCCCATCCAGAATTATTCAAAATGTTACAACTTACATGAACATCAGTGTACAGGTGAAACTAGTAATATACATTTTCCGTTTTTACAGGAAAATAATGTTATTTCGTCTTAGATTTTATGCTTAAAAAATTCCCAATTAGAATAAAAATTCCCAATTTGATGTTCAAGGGACCCATTTGAAAACACCTGGAATCATCCCTGGCTACAAATGTACATAAATATAGGCTGTTTTTGACGATACCATGTACATATATCGTGTACTAACATCATAAAGTCGTGCTAAATTACTGAAATCTTCACAATTTTAGCATTTTAGTTAAATTTGAGACGGTTTTCGACGTAAATGAAAGTGACCGCTTTCGTGTTCATCCATAATATTTAAATGTAAGTTGTATTGATGATAATACATAACATGTATAAAGGTTGAGGATGAACACGGATGCGCCACTTTCATTTTTGACAAAAACCATCTCAAAAGTGACGTTTTTTGGCATATTTGATAGATTTTTCATATTAAAGCTTGAATCGGAGCGTTTTTAATGACAAAACCAGTTAAAATCTTTCACAAAAACTAATCAAATCAATTGAAGTAGACATTTAAGTGTTTAAAAAGCGTAAAAAATCTTTCGTTAGATGAACCTGAAATTTGAGGCCAAAATCAGCATTGATCAGTCCTTACCGGACCTACTCCTTTCAATATCATCATACTAAAACTTGTTTTTTGTTTGTTTGAATTTCTGAAAATTAATTCAGTCTAAGAAATTGACTATACCTACACTATATATGCATGAAATCAAATCTACTGAAACATTTTTTAGAGCCAATATTTCTGGATTTCATTTTGTCTTCATACAGACATATAAGCTCAACCAGGCTATAAAAATTATCTCCCTTAGAATTCTCCTGAAATTTCAGTTTACCACATGTAATTTGGAAGTTTACATTGCTAAAAGGATTAATAACTTACGATTTTACTAAACAAATGGAATACACTGGAATATTTGTGTTAAAAAGTCAACTTTTATCACTTATTCAGTTTCAGGCAATATCTTTTCAAAACTTTGAGACGGTCTATATATACATGTACATGTAAATGTAGCTATTAATTATCCAAATATACAAAATCTTTTGAATTTATTTATCATCAATGTTTAATGTTTACTGTGTGTGTTACAAATAAACTCATTATAGATACCATGGATACCAGGATTTAAATTTTGCATTTGCGCCAGACGCACTTACAATCTACAAAAGTCTCATCTCCATGATCTCAAAAAAACAATTAAAAGGCCAAATAAAGTATGGTTAAAAAGCATTGAGGACAAAAAATTCCTAATAGTTTTTGCAAAATACAAGGCAGCACTTTAAATGACAGACCCAAAGAAGTGCTTCTAATTCTATACCTTAACTGCTTATATGGGGACGAAGTCCCCAATTACGGTAGAAAAATCAAGAAAAAAAAATCTGGAAAATTTCCCGAAATTTTTCATTTTACTAATGAACTCAAAATCGTTAACTTTTTTTTTCAGACTTTTTTAAATCCCCACATCTGCGCAGAAATTTACTTCCTTTTCCGGTCTTGTTTGCATGAGACTTTGAATAAAATATATATTTATCAGTCGAGTAAAATATAGGAAGGAACTCAATACCAATATTCATTTTTAATAGTTGTTTGATATGAAAAAAACGTTACCTGATGACATCCCTAACAACAGAATCAAAATCACACGTTACAGTATTTCCGTTTCCTTTTTTCACATGTTTGAATTAAAAAAAAAATCATACAGACTTTGACCCCTTTTACAGGTTATGCCTGCTTCATATTATATTTATGGCTGACTAAGTATTTACTATTCAACGGCAGTATTAACGTAACGCTTCCCCTCCCTTCACAGTCTGCACCAAAAACTTTTTCAACTACTAGTCCGAAGACCAATATTCTGACATTTTTCTTATTGGTCCAAACAAAATTTTCAAAAAATTCACTAGTCCGAATGAAATTTTACTAGTCTGGGGCATCAGACTAGTGGCTAACTGTGCAGACTGCCTTCATAGTCCTTAAACATTTAAAAAGTCATTATACTATAATGATGATTTCTTCAACACTGCCCTGGGTAGGTGATTCTAAACTTAGGAAAACTAGGTATAACAAAAATGTTATTTGTAACTATACATACATCAACTAAGGATTTGTATATGTACTATACAAATCCTTGCATCAATGAAAAAAAATATTGTTACTTCTCATTGAAGGTCTTACGGTTCGGTTACCAATTATTGCTTAGATCCATATAAAAAAAGATGTGGCATGATTGCCAATGAGACAACTATCCACAAAAGACCAAAATGACACAGACATTTACAACTATAGGTTACCGTACGGCCTTCAACAATGAGCAAAGCCCATACTGCATAGTCAGCTACAAAAGGCCCTGATAAGACAATGTAAAACAATTCAAACGAGAAAACTAACAGCCTCATTTATTGTTGGTGTCTCATTGATTAACATTTTTTTTCTTTAAATATAATTTTTGAAGATTTATAAATTGGAAGGTTTTCATTTTATCTTGTTTTTGTGTTTATTTTAGAACAATGTAGGAAATGTTTTTAATTGTTATGATTTTTTTGTATTATTGTAAACAATCACTAAGTTTTATGATCAGACAGCATTTATATTCATACAACTGTTTTGTTTTTTACAGATTCTTTGTTTTTATGATTGTAGTGACCTTTAAAATAAAAATGTTGTTGCTACATGGGCGCTGACATCTTGGATTTTCAGAATAGGTTAAATTCATTAGTTTGTACCGGCTATGTTTTAGTTGCTATAAAATGCACCCTTTCTTTGATTTTTTGACAATAAAAATTTCAAAATATGGTTTTGGTTAGATTAAATTATTTGGTGAAGAAATTCATATGTTTTTAATCAGGGTTTGTTTTACTGAAAGAAAAAAATTAACGTTCATTATTTTAGTCCGACCTAAATAAACCGGAAGCATATGGTTTTATTTACATCAAGAAATTCAACATGCGTCCACTTACTGAAGAAGAAACAAAAATATTCTTTGAAAAGCTGTCAAAATAGTAATAAATATTCTAGCAGTAGAAAATAACAATTATATACACAAAAACTAATCCAATCGAGTAAAAGCTGCCACATTTATGGCTGCGTATCTCTAAACAATTGGAAAGTGAATTTCAACCTGTTTCGCTGGGCTGTACGGTTACTTCAGGGGCTTATACAAGCTATTCTTATTGTGAGAGTGTCCTAATCTCCCTACTAGGTGTCAGTCCCTGCTAACATCATCAGGTCCTTGATATCAGGTGTCTAGCTTGCTTTGCGGTAAAAGGTGGGAGAGGGATGCACTCTTAAGGGGGGTTCTGATCTTGGATCCCGCTTACTGTTTTGTCAGATTTCCGTATCCCGCTTACACCATGTACGTTAGCAATTTTCTTTTTTTTTTATTTTCCTTTGTCTGCTAGACCTCATTTCCCGTTTTCACTGCACAATCATTTGATTTTCACATATCACGCTTACTAAAAATCAGCAATTGGTCACGCTTAGAACCCAATGAGACTCACCTTAAGTAGAGGCTGGAAGTACCCAACTGTAACCCTTGTGTCCCTTCAGATCCCTCGGTGCTGTGCCAGTACCTTCACACAGGCTGGGAACCCCAATAGAACTACAGGGCAATTACACATCAAAGGAAACAAGTAGTTTCGGCCATGGAGCTAGTCCAAATAATTATGATGTCTTGTAAGGCTATTTTATTAATTCTGTTCTGGGACAAATTCTTTTCTTGGAAAAAGTCATCCCAGAACAAAATTAAAAAAGCTTTGCAAGATGTTATTATTATTTGGACAACCATCATGACCATGGAACCATTTCGGCTTTGGTTGATTCAGCAATTTATCCCCCATCTGCCTTCCATTATTTTTTTATAATAGGTGTGATTAGAAGTTTAATTACACAATGCTGAACTTTAATATTGCCAAAAACAAAGAAGAAAATTATGGCCGATAAGGAGTGTTTTTTTTAATTTCTGTGTCATTTCAGTATTTGGTTTCTTGTGCCAAGTTGTGGATAAAAAATTTCTTTGTATTTATAGGTTTTCATACAATTTTCAACATACACATATTCTTGTTATGCAAATACTGATTATGAATATATATCATGTAGATACATATCTGAACTTTATTTACAATTTTATTGACTTATTTAATTGTAGTATTGGTGAGAATATAAAGTTACTGTTAGACAGACCCGATGGAACTTACTGCTTCAGACTTCACAAAGACAGAGTTTTCTATGTCAGGTATACAAATAACCAATTGATATGCACATGATGAATGTACATACATTTTGTACCAACATATATTTTTGTAGATTTACAAAGACAAAGTTTTATCATCATGATCATCAATTTTTACATTTTCGCTTTGGTCTTTCAGCTGTCTGTTAGTTTTAAGATCATGAGCAGGACATACTACTTGAAAAAATATTTGGCAATGATGTCGTGTATCAGTGCAGCAACATCACATGTTCATGTCTAGATCATTGTCAATTTATCAATGAATTGCATGTGACTTTATTCATACAGCCAAACAACTCTCACCTTTTGTACACTTAAAGCCAACTATTTTGTTTTATTCAATACTGACAACCATATAAAGCATGCATTAAAAAAAAAGTCAATATTCTTTGTATTTCTATCTCAGGTATACAATTTACCAATTGATATATATTCAAACCAGGTTCTATGTCATGTTTACATAAATGTGATCCAAATATTATCCACTAATATACAAACCAACACAACTTCTACATTTTATTCTCAAAGATATCCATCACACAACTAAGTTTGTTATATTCAAATACATAAACGTGTACACACCATTATCAATATTATAACGAATATTATAGTTTTCTAATGAAGCAAAAAAAAAAAGGTGCATTATGGGTACAATGTAGACTAGATAAAAGATAATTGTAAAAAAAGTCAGAACTTGATAACATCCAGAATAATGTACCTTACTTCCTACAGATTAAGTGAAATATTGCTGAAGGGTAATGAAAACTGACTAAAGTTCAGTATCCTAGAAAAATTTGATAATTAAAAAGTTCAATGTCATAACTTTTAAAAAACTAACATTACAAAGTGCCGAGCAATAGATGACATATTAAAATAAAATTTTCTTAACATTACAGGGAAGAGATAATGAAGTTAGCAGGAAACATTGCAAGGAAGAATCTAATCAGTATGGGAACATGCTTTGGTAAATTTACAGGATCACAGAAATTCAAACTACACATCACAGCTCTAGATTTTATTGCACCTTACGCTAAGGTAAAATTACTGCTAATGTGTTATTGTTTTCAATGATTTCTTGTATGTGTAAAATGTCATACAAACTTAAGTTAGTCATTTGTAATTGTAGTATCAAGATACCTTTGGAAAGTATATTCAGGGATGTTTATTCAGTTTTAAGTTGAAAGACATTTAGTTTTGGAAAGTATAAAAAATTGTTTGGTTTTTATTGCAAACTTAAATTAAAAACAAATTTAAAATAATCAGGACAACAGAGTACAGTATAAAATAAGGAGATGTAATATGATTGCATATGAGACAACTATATCTATTAAAGTGATGATATATATAGTTAGAAACTTTATAAGAAAATGTGGTATGTTGGACAATGAGACACCTATCTTTCAGTGACTCCATGGAGGGGAATAAAGCAACTTGGTCTGTTTAAGAGTTTTGGCAATTGATTATACAATTTAAATAAAGGTTGGTTTTTGAATGGTAAGTAGAAGACTGCCTGACAAACTATTGTTAAATGATAACAATGATGAACACAAAGCACACATACAAGAAGCAGTGATTTCATGAGGTTTGCAGAAATATTCAAGTATCTCACACAAAAAACTTAACAAATTGGTACAGAATGAGATGCATGGGCTGGTTGAATATACCACCTGGTTTTGATTTGGTTTTATAAGTTATTGGCTTTCCATTATTTGTTTTCATTTTTCATCAGTGAAACACAATTAGCAATGAAATAACTAATCACTAATTGATAGGACAAAACAAAAGATAGAACAAATCAAAATATATACCTGTTTTTTGCCTCCTTAAAAATATTTGCATTGACCCTTAATTGGCATTTGTATATAAATGTGTACTGGGTTTAAAGATGCTAAGTCACAAAATGTCTTGACTTCAACAGTTCAGGTATTCAAATGTCTATAACATGTAAGATTAGGCATGGACATTGTTGATTATTATAAGGGTAGGAAAGATAAATATATATTTCAGTCTAACATGACTGAGGCTAATAGATGTATCTCCCATGTTGAATCTTGTTTGGGTATTTAAAATGAATCTGTATTAATATGTCAAAGTTTGTAGCCACATATATATATTTTAATTTTTAGTATAAAGTATGGGTTAAGCCAAGTGCAGAACAACAGTTTGTGTATGGACATAATGTAATGAAATCTGGTCTAGGAAGAATTACAGAAAATACTCCACAGTATCAAGGTGTCATTGTGTACAGCATGAATGATCTCCCTTTGGTAAGTTAGGATAAAACTTAAAAAATAAAAATATGTAATACATCGAAGATGATGAATGGTCTGTCTTTTATAATTCATTTGATGATATCATGTGATGAATTTACCAGTATGAGTTCTCAAACTTTTCCAAGTCATATTTTATTTCCAAAAAAAAATATTGGTCTGTAACCTACTCATGCTACTGTTGTGATGTTAAACAGTGCTGTAAACAATGCCAAGAAAACCTATTATTTCATCATTCCTCTTTTGATATGGATTCAAAATAATCCTTGATTTTTTTCCATTAAAGTTTGAATATAAATAGTCCTGTTAATGAATTGTGTTTCATTGGATATTTCACATCATTAGGTAAAATAACTGAACTTAAAATAGTTAAACAAAGTGGTAAAACAGTCAGCCTTGTATTATAATCTTTATCACTATAAAAACAAACAAATATATAACAAAGAAACACAAAAAAAGCGTATAGAAAAAGCACATTAGCAATAATGAAAGACACTTAAACAGTCTAGGGAGAACACTGTCTGATGTAGAATTATCTTATTATTCTTTTTATCTATGGTTCAGCTATTTGGATGGTTAAATGACTGTTAAATATGAGTGTGCTTACATTTTGTAGTAGATTATTGATAGAGATACATTTGATCTTTTTAGGGTTTTGGTGTAGCAGCAAAAACAACACAGGAATGTAGAAGGGCAGATCCCATGGCCATTGTTTCATTTCATCAATCTGACATTGGAGAATATATTAGATCAGAAGAAAAATTAGTATAATATTGATCAAATGTTCTGCTTGTTATTTATTTTCACAAAAACCACAAATATAGTGACAGGCCTAAAGTTAGGTGGCAGTGTTTTCTCAATAACTTGGTGTGAAGTTGATGGTAGATACTTGGTAGTCTGTTTACATTTTCTTCACATATTGTCTAAACTCTACATGCTCTATTAGATATTTGGTAGTCAGTTTACATTTTCTTCACATATTGTCTAAACTCTACATGCTCTATTAGATATTTGGTAGTCAGTTTACATTTTATTCACATATTGTCTAAACTCAGGGTCTGTATCAATTTACAGTATGTAGATATATTCATATTACTATTTTGTGAGTTTAATACAAAAATTACAGAAAAACTCCAGATTTTTTCTTGCTATACGTCTTGTTTATGGGAAACTAGGTGTTTTGTGCTGTCATTGATATTTGGTATTCAGTTATATTAAGCATTGGTGCCTCTCATTATTTTATGGTCTGTTGCCTTTAAATTTTTGTTTTGAGATCAGGTCAGTTTATGATGAATCACGAATGGTAATTCATAAAACTTTTATTGTGACTAACAGGCATACAGATACTTTTGTTTCCTGTCGGACATTGGGTCCTGCATGTAAGTCAGCTCCTATCAATTGTTTGGCACACCTACTTTTGTTTTTGAAAAATAAAAAATAGTTCCCAGTTGGATTAAGTTACTCCCTAAAACCTTGACCAGCATGACCAGGTAAGATAAGGATTTACCATGGGGTGATTCAATATAGATAAATGAGAATATAAATGTTGTACTGCACTTGCCAATATTTTCATCTAGTGTTCTAGCCATTAATGGATAGTTGTCTTATTGGCATAAGAACAATTAAAGATCAAAAGTTAACACGGTAGCTACCAACATAATTGTTTTTTTACGTCAAAACTAATATGTGTGTTCACACATTAAATATAATTATCTAAAGTGAAAAAAGTGCTCTTTGAAAACTAAAAAAAATTAGATAAGAAAATGTGGTAAGAGTGCCAATGAGACAACTCTCCATCTGAGTCACAATTTATAAAAGTAAACTATTATAGGTCAAAGTACGGTCTTCAACACAGAGCCTTGGCTCACACCGAACAGCAAGCTATTAAGGGCCCTAAAAATAGTGTGTGAAACCTTTCAAACGGGAAAATCAACAATCTAGTCTTTATATACAGAGTGCACTAGTTGAAATGTCTCACCTTCTTTTCTAATCATTAATATTTTGCTGATAGTCCTAAATACGATGCTTTACTACAACTATCACATTAACTTAACATGATCTAAGAAAATGAGGTAAAGGTCATATAAACCAAACAAGAAATACATGTACACCTTACAATCATTCAATACACTAAATATTGTGGACCTAGATTGCGTATAGTTGCTAAGAAACAGATTTTAACAAGAAACTAAACATTGGCCAATAAAGCAGGAAAATGAGATCATGGTCAGATGAACCATGCCAAGCAGATCTGTACAGCTTACAGTTCTTCAATACAACAAATAAAGTTGACCTATTGCTTATAGTTTAAGAAAAACAGACCAACACACAAAAACTTAACACTGCGCAATGAACCATGAAAATTAGGTCAAGGTCAAATAAAACGTGTGAGACTGACATGTACATCATAAAATATTTCCATACTATAAATAAAGTTGACCGATTGTATAGAGTTATAGAAAAAAACACAGAAACTCAAAAACTTAACTTTGACCACTGAACCATGAAAATGAGGTCAAGGTCAGATGACGCCTGTCAACTAGACATGTTCACCTTACAATCATTCCATACACTTAATATAGTAGACCTATTAGTCCAGTCATTCTAGCCAAAATATGACCAAACCTCAAACTAATTGCAACAGAATGTTCTTCTAGTTTTCCAAGCTGGTTTAGGTGTACTGTTGAACATAAAAAAAATCGAGAATGTTTGGATGAAGGGAAATTGTTAATTTTGGATGAAAACCTTGATTTTTTGTGAAAAATCGCTGAAAACTGGTGATTTGCCGTGACTCAAAAACAAAAATAGCAACTTGCATAATTTTTTATGAAGTCAATAGATCTTAATACAGTAATGATTTATTTAAACGTTCATGAACTGCAAAGATCAGGAAATTGAAAATTTTGGTTGAAAACCTTGAATTTTGATGAAAAATCGCCGAAAACTGGATATGTCTCCTTTCAGTAGTTCATCCAACATCGCATCTGCTTCATGCAATTCATCCGAAAGATCATCAGCGTTAATATCGGTACTGTTGGTATTTATGTAATTTGCTGGATTAATATCATTGGTACCAGTCTCATTTTCGATTTCATCTGGAAGTGGTATGCCGTATATGTGTGACAAGATTATTGACGTGAGAGCTGTATCTATCAAAAAATGTGCCCTTACTGCTCGTGCAATCGCCTTTCCACTAGTCATATGAGTTACTGCATTTGGTGCATACACTGTTTCAAGTAGTTCAGTGATTCCTGATCCTTCCATCAAGTGACCAATGCCGCCTACAAAACTCATTTCTAAATGAAAGCCTCCAAGTCTCAAGATAACTGACTTTAAAGGACTGTTCAATGGTTCATCTTTAATTATGTTCATTGCCTTCCAATAGAGGGGTTGATCAAATGTCAAAATAGGTACACAATGTTGAGCCTTTGCGTGCTTGCCTATGAAGTTAAGTGTTGAATTTATACATGTGAGATCACTAGGATTCATGTCTATCATTGGCAAAAAAACAACAGATGATCTTCCTGGGTAGTCACCGTCCATCACTTTGTGCATTATTGCGGACCAACTGGGTCGGTTGCATGTCAAAGGCCAGCATACTTTTGACAGAAGGTCTAACTTCCACGTTGTATCGATCATATTTGGCTCATAATTCATGGTTGCGAACTCTGCCTGTAATGATTGTTTAGATTGCATTTTATAATATTCTATGTTAATTTTTGCTAGGTCAGAGACTTCCTTTAGTGTGGGAGACAGCCTAGGGACAGCTTTGTCAAGTCTGAATCCTGGAGTGACAGCTGCAATCATGCCCATACCATGAAATGTTCCATGACCGTCTAAAGTTCTCAGATTATGGTCTACGTTATCAGCTATGTACTGAACGAAAGTGCCATTCCCAAACTGTGTGTTGGTTCTGTCATGAGCAGCAGCAGCAGCATTAAGTTCAAATCGTTGAACCTCTGTGTAGGAAGAAGCGAAACCAAGAGTGTTCAAAGTGTCCAATAAAAATCTTGATCCAAAGTGATGGTGCATTTGTACACTGAGGGCAATTTTTAGCGGTGCAATAAGTGTTCTTGGTCGGGAAGCCTGAATAATAGCTTGACCAACAGATGCAACTTTAACAGAAGAGTCGTTTTGACTAAATAATGTACGTAGTAATGTTTGTAACGAATCTGGGACAAATGTAATGTTTTGCTCTGAGTTTATATCAACAGAAGACGGATACACAGCTTTTGAATCTTTAAGACTCATAATATCAGCCTTTATTAACTTAGCTGCTGTTTCTATCATCGATAGTTTTTCCTCTTCTGGACTCTTAGATGATGGTCTTCTGTAAAATTCGTTCAGTATAGATGATGCTGTTCTCCTGAATGTGACTATATTCGGCTTTCCGTTTACTTCCGTGATGATGATATCGGATCCAAAATAAGTTTGCAGTCTCTTTTTCATGTGCACCACACTATACGCCTTATCTCCACAAATGTCTTCCATAGCCTGAACAAGATCGCTTACGGATGCAAGTTCGTCTTGTGTTTCTTCCAATTGTCTAACTATTTGCAGGAAAGCTTTCTCTGATGAATCTTCTTTTGGTCGTCCTGGTGTCGTTCGTTTGACTTCTTTGTTTGCTTGCTTCGAGACGGGGATTTGCTTACCAGTTCTAAAATTAACACTACATGTTTGGTGGTATATTGCGTCTGCCGCGTGCAAATCTGATGGTGCAATGTTGAGCCTCCTCAAAACGATTTCGGACCATTCATCATTTCTTTCTTTGCAGATGTTTCTAAGGGTGTTAGAAAAATCTGTTGTCCTGACAGGAAACACGTCGATTCCCCTTTTGCTCTCTGAAAATTTTGCAAAACATCCACAAAATAAACAGTTCTTCTGGAACTCAAAATCAGGAGTAGAAGATCGTAAGTCACGAGTTGGCTCGGTTATCGATACATCCGTATCTCGCATGTCCTTCTTGATTGAGTTAGCATTAATGTAATCACGTCGACATTTCTGATGAACTTTTTGTCCTGGAGTTGTGACAATTGTATCATTTCTGGTTTGGCTGGTCCTATTAACCGTGTTACATCCTTTTTCTCTTAGTTGTGTTATTTCTTCACCATTTAGTAGAGACACCCGACAAAAAACACAAGCATCCATCATTACCTAAAAAAATAAGAAGATCAAACTGTTAAGATGAGATTCAATGATTTTGATTTTGCTTTCATTTTATTTTTATCATATAAGATTTGTTTTGAATACAATATTAAAAAAGATATATGTTGACTTATAACCAATACATTATTCCGATGTCGTATCTGTTCTCAATTGAATTGTATAATTGTATTTTTGTTGAATATTAATTTCCCTTTTTTAGTGGATTAATAAATATTCATTTTTTATGATTTGATTTTTTTTTAAGTTGTCTCATCTCCTGTCCACCCTATATTTTTTTTTATTTCATCCTAGCCCCCATACTAACATGAAAAAATAAATGGTAGCTCCATAACACGATTTGTCTGCATCAATTTTGTATTTAATTATCGGTACAACTTCATTTTTCCATGAATTAAATTTAGTTCGATTGTAACTTTTTTGGCACTATCGGCGTTCCATAGTTTTTTTTTCGTCAGCAACTCCTGGCAATAAGAATAAAATTTCCTTTTTACGGGACTATTTAATGTATGTATTGTTTATACTGTAGTCCAAATATAAAAAACAGAGCTGTTTTGTATGTGATTTCTGGTTTAGAAACCTCGGCAAACCGAAATGAGCTCATTTCTGCCGCGTACTACATTTTGACGTTTCCCGTGTATCTACGCCTTTTAAAAACATCCAAAATACCTTGCATGGTAGCGTTATCTCTTAAGAATGTTAAATACGTATAAAACTTTTATATATAAGTTTTATATTAACTTACCAGAATGAAAAGGATGGAACCTAGATGCGTCGTCTGCAGTTGACCATTACGAGTTGTCTCCCATATCGTCATTCTTAATCTACGGGCGCCATATCTTTCCATAATATTTGAAGTAAAATCCAGATTTTTTTAGGGCTAAAATTGACGACTTTCCCCTATTTCGATTTTTCTCGATTTTTGATATGTTTCTTATACGTTATATTTCTCACGAATTCCACAAAAAACATTTCTGTTGCAATTAGTTTGAGGTATAACCATAGAATGACTGGACTATATTGTATACAGTATAAGAAAAACACAAAACTTAACTATAACCACTGAACCATGAAAATGAGATAAAGGTCAGATGACACCTGCCAATTGGACATGTATACCGTACAGTCCTTCCATACACAAAATATACTAGACCTACTGCTTATAGTATCTGAGATATAGACTTAACCACCAAAACTTAACCTTGTTCACTGATCCATGAAATGAGGTCGAGGTCAAGTGAAAACTGTCCGACAAGCATGAGGATCTTGCAAGGTACGCACATACCAAAAAAGATATGGTTTAAACATAAGAAAGAAATTAACATAACAAAAAATGTTAACTTTTTTTCAAGAAGTCACTGAACCATGAAAATGAGGTCGAAGGACAATGGTCACGTGACAGACAGAAACATCATCACATGATTCATCTATATACAGAGTATGAACCATCTAGGTTGTCCACCGTCTAAAATATAAACCTTTTAAGAAGTAAGCTAACGCTGCCGGAACACTCCCTATGTCGAGCTTTCTGCAACAAAATCGAGAAACACTTCTGATCCACATCAACAGACGACAAATACTGAACATCAGATTCCTGAATTAGGACAGGTGCAAACAATTGCAGAGGGTTTAAACGTTTTAATGGTACCAAACTTTCACCCTTATTTGAAACAATAGTGCAACATCACAACACCGAAAGACATAAGTAAACTTACTATGAAGGAATAGATTTGATCAATGATACAATGTAAATACAAAACTCAATACTTGTTCTGTTGAATTTAATTTATATAAATTTGGTAATTAGTTGTGCCTTTATAGAACTTCAGATTTTCGTTGCTTTTTAACATTCATACTTGATTTGGCCATCTATTATTATACGACCGCAAAAATTTTAATTTTTTGGTCGTATATTGCTATCACATTGGCGTCGTCGTCGGCGTCGTCGTCGGCGTCGTCGTCGTCGGCGTCGTCGTCGTCGTCCGAATACTTTTAGTTTTCGCACTCTAACTTTAGTAAAAGTGAATAGAAATGAATGAAAAAGGAACCACAAAAGGAAGGTTGGGATTGATTTTGAGAGTTTTGGTCCCAACATTTTAGGAATTAGGGGCCAAAAAGGGCCCAAATAAGCATTTTCTTGGTTTTCGCACTATAACTTTAGTTTAAGTAAATAGAAATCTATGAAATTTTGACACAAGGTTTATGACCACAAAAGGAAGGTTGGGATTGATTTTGGGAGTTTTGGTTCCAACAGTTTAGGAATTAAGGGCCAAAAAAGGGCCCAAATAAGCATTATTCTTGGTTTTCGCACAATAACTTTAGTATAAGTAAATAGAAATCAATGAAATTTTAACACAAGGTTTATGACCACATAAGGAAGGTTGGGATTGATTTTTGGAGTTGAGGTCACAACAGTTTATGAATTAGGGGCCAAAAAAGGGCCCAAATAAGCATTATTCTTGGTTTTCGCACAATAACTTTAGTATAAGTAAATAGAAATCAATGAAATTTAAACACAAGGTTTATGACCATAAAAGGAAGGTTGGGTTTGATTTTGGGAGTTTTGGTCCTAACAGTTTAGGAATAAGGGGCCCAAAGGGTCCAAAATTGAACTTTGTGTGATTTCATCAAAAATTGAATAATTGGGGTTCTTTGATATGCCGAATCTAACCATGTATGTAGATTCTTAATTTTTTGTCCCGTTTTCAAATTGGTCTACATTAAGGTCCAAAGGGTCCAAAATTAAACTTAGTTTGATTTTAACTAAAATTGAATCCTTGGGGTTCTTTGATATGCTGAATTTAAAAATGTACTTAGATTTTTAATTTTTGGCCTGGTTTTCAATTTGGTCCAAATGGGGGTCCAAAATTAAACTTTGTTTGATTTCATAAAAAATTGAATAATTGGGGTTCTTTGATATGCCGAATCTAACTATGTATGTAGATTCTTAATTTTTGGTCCCGTTTTCAAATTGGTCTACATTAAGGTCCGAAGGGTCCAAAATTAAACTAAGTTTGATTTTAACAAAAATTAAATTCTTGGGCTTAATTATTTGATATGCTTTATCGAAATATGTACTTTGATTTTTAATTATGGACCCAGTTTTCAAGTTGGTCCAAATCAGGATTCCATATCAAGTATTGTGCAATAGCAAGAAATTTTCAATTGCACAGTATTGCACAATAGCAAGAAATATCTAATTGCACAATATTGTGCAATAGCAATTAATTTTCAATTGGAGTTATCTTTCTTTGTATAGAATAGTAGTTGATAATATATGTTGGAAATTTGCCAGACATGACTATGATGTCATTTTCTATTTTTATTTGCCAATAACTTTATGTAAATAACTTCATTGGAAATTTGCCAATATAAAATGTTGCTGATAAAGCTTTTTTTCCTTATCTTATCTAAAATGTTTTTAGATTATGTATGTTGGACATTTGCCAGACATGACTATGATGTCATTTTCTATTTTTATTTGCCAATAACTTTATGTAAATAACTTCATTGGAAATTTGCCAATATAAAATGTTGCTGATGAAGTTTTTTTATTGTTTTATACAATAAACAATGTATATTATATGTTATTCAGGTCTCAGACAGGGTATATACTGTGACATTCCCGGCTTAGAGTTTATATCCCCTGAGCCGAATTACACATATATTACGGATTACCCCTGACTTAATGTTATTTTCAAGTGCAGGTATTTGTTGACAACACATATATATTGAAAAACCCAACCTGATATGTTCGGCATACGTGAAGGATTTTCTAATTTGCTGTGAACATAATTTTATCGTGTATGTAATAATTTATAATAACACTTTTAACATTAAATTTAAGTATTAAAAGTGTAAAATGCGTGATTTTGTATCAAAAATGTATTATTGACTGAAGCACGTCATTATTTTCCCTCTGTGAGCCTCTGACAGTCTGATAGCTTTTGACTACGTCACATAGTAACCGGTGTTATGATGACGTTTTTGAGGTTCCAATTGGGGATAACAACGTCGTATATACCCCGGCAGTTTCCTGAATATACTGACATCTCTGTGTTGTTATCCAATCACAAACCTCGACACATTTGTAATCCGTAATATTAACTTTTACTACCAACCAATCTTTACCATTCAGTGATAACAAGCACTTTATTTTACATTTTAATATTTTATGATGTATTTAAAAGAGGAGTTATTGTTGCAAACTCCATTAGAAATTTGAATTGATATCAGTTTTGGAAAAAGGGAAACGGGGATGTGAAAAAAAGGGGGGGGGGGGGTTAAATTTTTCTCATTCAGATTTCATAAATAAAAAGAAAATTTCTTCAAACATTTTTTTGAGAGGATTAATATTCAACAGCATAGTGAATTGCTCAAAGGCAAAAAAAAAAACTTTTAAGTTCATTAGACCACATTCATTCTGTGTCAGAAACCTATGCTTATCAACTATTTAATTTTAGATTTAAAAAGTTTGAAGAAGAAATCTTTAATTGATTTGTAAAATCTTGACATTTGTTTTGTGTAAAAAAAAACCATGTAATGTCAAAAATTTGATCACAATCCAAATTCAGAGCTGTATCACGCTTGAATGTTTTGTCCATAATTGCCCCAACTGTTCAGGGTTCGACCTCTGCGGTCGTATAAAGCTGCGCCCTGCGGAGCACCTGGTTCCAAATGTTTTAATTCATGCAGTGGTTTGGTTAATATTTTGGTTTAAATTTTTCTTTTCTTTTACAAGACCACATCACAATTTTGCATGAAGAGCTTTAAATGATATGCTCTTCAGTTTCGATTCTTTTTCATAGTTTAAAAGCTCTGCTATACTTGATGATATGAAATATATATTGGTGGTCGTAGCATTGTCTGTCAATGAGTTTGCTACTACGACATATGTCACATACTAGTAATGCTTAATAACTGTCGGGTATTGTTTTCTTTTAATATACTCCCGCTTTAAAAAAGTTGAAAAATACTGTTTTACCTCTTTCTGTCCGTCCGTCCCTTTATTTTTTTTTGTCGCATTTTCAGGAACTGTATCATAAGGATTTCTGTAATTTGGTTTAATGGTTTATATCAGTCAGCTATACCGTGTGATGCGTTTTCAGATTAACCACTCAACAACTTTCTGGGCGGGCGGGGGTATCAACAGTGTCAGTACAGTACATCACAGCTTCACTTAATTCATCTAATCAGATGGTTTCTTAACAAACGATAACTACTTATAGTTGAGATGCATCTGCATAATACAATAGACAAAGAATATATTACAAGGTTAATATATAAACCTGACAACACTTGTACATCAAACGATTTGGTTACTAGATGTATACATAGTACATCATTGGTATATATGATCAAAGTTAGCAAACAGAGATATAAAATTGTGTTTAAAACATTTTTACAATTATTAACAGATAGGGTTATTCAAATTTACTATCCCTTGATATTTGTTTCATAAAATTCCAAAATGTTCTTAATAATACTAACCATTTTTACATTGAAAAAAAATTGAAGAATTTAAAACGAATACGAATATTTATAAAACTCTAATTAGATCCGCATAAATATTCATACTTGCATAATAATACGGAATTTATTTTATTATTTCAGTTAATTTCAGTTTTCTTGACATTAACCAATCTAAAAAGCTTATACAAATATCATCTTATCACTAAAAGGAAAAAGAAAAAAATACAATAATCTGGACAATTTCTTACAACTTACTAATGATTTAAAACAGAATTAAACAAACCGAATGGGTCTTTAAAGAAACTTGATGCTGCAAAACACATATCCTTCCTCGATGACACATATGTTGTTTTCCCCGCAGAAAAAGCCCGAAATAACTTTGTTTTTTTGTGTGTTAATCACATTACATAAACTGCTCGATAAATAAATTTGATATTGGAAACTCAACACATACCACCATAACACTTATCAAGGAGAAAATCTTGGATAATTATAGGTCTGTGCTAGTATGTTCCTTTGTTATTTCAACCCAAAATGAACTGTAAAAAAAGAAGATGTGGTATAATTGCCAATGAGACAACTCTCCACAAGAGACCAAAATGACACAGAAATTAACAACTATAGGTCACCATACGGCCGTCAACAATGAGTAAAGTCCATACCGCATAGTCAGCTAGCCTAAAACAGGTTCTTCCATCACTGTATTCGATACCTTAACAACATAAGTGCAAAACGTCGTTCTAAATTATTTATAAACATCAATTTTGTTAGCAATCAAAGTTATTGTGAAACTGCATATATTAGGGGTGGTGTGATTCAGATAGTGATGTTAAAAAAATCCATTTGCATACTAGTACCTTTAGAATAAAAACAATCTAAGAATGCTTCATCTTACAAAAGTATTTAAAAAATGACTTTTCTACACTTTACGCAAGTACCCCCCATTCCAAACTTATAGACAAACTGATAGAGTTGGTTTTTATTTGTTTCATATATATATATATATAAAAAGAATTGGCTACGTAAATACATGTGTCCTCTCCTAGCGATCGATACATCGATTCGTACTTTGTAATCACACTGATTCAAACAAAACATTCTCTTAAACTGACATTATCAAGATGCTTGATTTGTTTTTATGGACAACATATTTGTTACATTTGGAGGACATGCTTTCAAATAAACAATTGAAATTCCCGTGGCAACCTCTACTTGCTGACTTGTTCCTTTAATCATATGCTGATTTCATGCAACAACTCACGAAGAAGAAAAAAAAGAAGTTAGAAATAACTTATACATATCATTTAACTTCACTCCCCGCTATAAAGATGATGTCCCCGCACTAAATAATTCAACACCGCATTGAAGACCTATTGGTGACCTTCGACTGTTGTCTGTTCTATGGTCGGGTTGTTGTCTCTTTGACACATTCCCCGTTTCCATTCTCAATTTTAATTATGACAAAAAAGATGATTTCATCTTTCCAATTGTGAACTTTCCATTTTTTTGTAGCAACATTCCAGCAACGCCTGCACATGGAATATATATGTCCCAATACTAGTAGATACGTTATTCCATGTCTTGTATTTCCGATTATGATTTCTTTGATAGAGGACTGCCTCTCACAGGGAAGATTTTGAAGCAATAGCTCCAAGTGGAGAAGTTGAAATCATCCTTTAAAAAAAATAATTATGGACGCCATCACGAATTGATTGATTATATGGAATATTTGTTTCACATATGAAAACAGATATGTCCCAATTGGTGTAACTACAATCCATCCACTTTTCCCCGAATTTGACCTACCGAATTATACTTATCTCCCGCATTGTACTAACATGAGCAACACGACGGGTGCCCAATGTAGAGCAGGATCTGCTTACCCTTTTGGCGAACCTGAGATCACCCCAATTTTTGTGGGGTTTGTGTTGCTTAGTGGTTGGTTTTCTATGTTGTGTATTTCTGTACTGTTGTACCAAAGCCATATAAAATAAAAACTAACATAGGTTATTATCATGACCACTAAACTTTAAAGATTTATAACCAGTGCAGGAAGACACTCGATCGTCACAAAAAGAAAGTATTAGACAGATCATTATCTTAGTATCTTTGATGAGTTTTTTTTAAGTTCGTTATCAAGAAAGGTATCTGTAAAATTGTTAAAAAACAAGTTGAGTGTGAACATGCATAGTACCGACAAGTAAACTTCTCGATGGGCACATACTTGTTTTCAGCATATATACTGTTTATCAATATTTATCATATTGATCAGTTCATATATATATATATACAACTCGTCTAAACATCAACCCAACAATGTTAGGTCTGTAAATTTGCTTTTGCAAATTTTTGGTTCTTCCCTCGCCGGGATTCGAACCCATGCTACTGTGATATCGTGACACCAAATCGCCTGCACTGCAGCCGTCCCGTTAGACCACACGACCACCTGGGCTCTCAAAAGAAGAGCTTTCGCTGGCCGTGTGTATAATATATATATCTCTGCCTATGTGTAGTGACAACTGCAAATTATACCTTGTCCATCGGATTTCTTATGATTAAGAAATACCAGGTGTTAGAATATGTATAAAGTGCCTAGACAATCAACCCAACGATGTTAGAGTAGATTTGATTCTTAACTTCCTCCCCGGCGCCGGGGCATGAACCTGTACTTATTATTTCTAACTTCTACGACAACACCGCCTAGCATTAAGCAGAGACCTTATCCCCTCCTCTAACTCTAGCTTATAAAAATAAGCTTTCGTTTCGGGAGGTGTTACCTTGTCGTAGGAATTAAACAAGGATCTCTGATACAATACACGAAGTATTCTTTTTAGTGTACAGAAATGATATATATAATTTTGTCTATTGAGGACAATGCATTAACATCATATATTCATCGACGGGATGTTGTTGTTTATTATATATCACTCTAATGAATTCTTAAGAAGAAAAAAAACCTATTATCAAATCAACAACGGTAAAGTCTAATAGTACTAGTTTAGAACAAATGTGATATGATAAAGGAAATTTATTTACGTTGAAACACCCGACAGATCATTTGTTTGTCATCTCTAGAGACAGAATAAAGACTCCTATCTGTACAAGGTCAGAGTATTCAGAAATAAGACAAGTATGATCAAAATAACAATAATGTTTTGTGTAGAAATTTATTTTTAAAACTTTAAATTTGCGAGCTTAATAAACATCGTTTCTATAGAAATATTATACCTCTTTGATCAAAATGTCAAGTAATCACGTACTACTTAAACACGAGGATTTTAGCATTAATGTTATTGACAATTTTATTTTAGTTTTTTTTCATTGTGGGTTGCTTATACAAACGATAGCGTTTTGTTTCTTATTTCCTACTTACTAGTAAAATAAAACATGTTGTCATGTTTCGTTACTTAGTTTATGAAATGTAGAGCAATAGTTGAACATCATTATGTAATTATTGACATAATCTAAACAAGTGTCATGGTTTTTTTTTAATATTTACTTAACCGTTTTGTTTAAAATAACAACATCACACATTCACTACAGTTAGATGGACAGAAGGAAAACAAGCTTCTAATCATAGTAACCAATTCTTAAAAATCCTAAAGATTACATGTGCAGAATCTTCAAGAATGAAAGCAATAAAAATAGAACTACTTGACTCATACACCTGCTTAAAACAAGTATTAATAAAATTAAACGCACAATGGTTTTTTTCTTATCCTAAATAAAACATCTTCAATTAATTTTGATTCTGACACGGTACCGTACGTACCTGAAACAAATTTAGAATAATGATTTTCCGCACATTTTGTACAAAGACACTTTATCGTTTTATTTTAGGCTGTCGGTTTAGATGAGAAGAATTTATGAACCGATTGTCTTTTTCATTATTAATCTTTGTAATGTTTTTCTAATTGGTGTTTTCTTCATATTGTCTGTATTTCGTCGACCTAATTTGTTTCAAAGACTTTTGATTATCCTTCCTTATATTTGGGAGAATTTAACAAAATCAGATGTTTTAAAAACCTGTTGTAAATCACAACTCAACGTGCAGGTAGTCTTGAACAGAACTATAAAACCCTTTAAAAAGGAATTTACATTACCTTTTGATTTGTAGAGAGACGAATAGAGAAAGACAAACAAAAATATACACAAGTCGACAAGAAGATGAAACCAATTATTAGAACATAATAATTTACCGAGCCAAAACTTTACATAGCTTTTTAACAATCCCGATAATAGATATATGGAATAACAATATATACTAAACATTATATAATTATGAAGATATCCCCTTGTTAGTACCACTTCTTATATTTTGGAGAGCATGGGGATTATACTTTGTGTTAAAATACTGTTAAAAAACTATTAGAAAATTTTACATTTTTTTCTTTTAAAAATAATGTCCTGTACCAAGTCAGGAATATGGCCATTGTTACATTATAGTTCGTTTCCGTGTGTGTTACATTTTAACGTTGTGTCGTTTGTTTTCTCTTATATTTGAGTGTGAATTCACATTACTATAAGACGTGTCACGGTACTTTTCTATCCCAAATTCATGTATTTGGTTTTGATATTGTATTTGTTATTCTCATCGGATTTTGTCTAATGCTAAGTCCGTTTCTGTGTGTGTTACATTTTAATGTTGTGTCGTTGTTCTCCTCTTATATTTTAATGCGTTTCCCTCAGTTTTAGTTTGTTACCCCGATTTTGTTTTTTGTCCACCGATTTACGAGTTTTGAACAGCGGTATACTACTGTTGCCATTATTTACATTGTGATAGATTTCTAATGAAAACATTTTGAAAAAAAGAAAAAGAAAACTTGATAAAAGTTCCAACATTTTTTAAACAACCGAAATATGGCGTATAAAACTTGGAAAGGGTAATATCATACAATAGTTATATCCATTTTTGATCCCCAAACCGAGAGTTATGCGAATTTCTACGTTCTAAAGGACGGAAACTGGTTTTCAAAACTTAGTAAAAGACCATCTTTTACAATGTGAAAACGAAAAATTCATCTATCTTAACTGTTTTAAAATCCATTGGTTGATTTAGTTTTTGTCAACAGTTTTGAGAAAATATTGCATTTTGTGTACATTAAATGTATGTCAAAAATGTTCTTCAAACCGTTTTAAACTTGTTGTAATCCGATGAGGGGTTTGCCGATGTCACAAAAAAATCCCATTTTCTTCGCTTGATTGTTTATATTTACAATCTCGTTTCAGCACTTCTGTGTTAACGTGAATAATTATTTATATGGTATTATTATAAATTAACTGTTTACAAAGCTTTCAATCTTTCAAATACTTTTTTTACCTCAGGGATAGATAAACTTAGCTGTATTAAGTTAAACTTTCAGGAATTTTTGGTCCTCAATGATCACCAACTTCGTACTTTATTTGGACTTTTTAATCTTTTTTTCTAGCGTCACTAATGAGTCTTTTGTTGGCAAAACGCGTGTCTGGAACATATACAAAATTTTAATCCTGGTATTTGTGATGAGTTTATTTGCATGTTTATCATGTTTATATCATACATGGAATTGCTGTATCATTGTCTTAAAGAACACAAAGAAAAAACCGATACGTGGCTCAGTTGAGTGTTTTGACAGATATCGAACTAATTTGCAGTTTATCAATATACAATATCTTACAGACCGTTGTAACTAGTAACATAATCTTATTATAAGTATGACCAGTTCCATTTTGAAAAGCGATTTTGTTTTGACCGCAGTTTATCTTGGATGCTTATTTCTCTGTCGCCAGTGGCTTGTTATAGACTCATGAACTCACATATATAACAGATTGTTGATGATGACTACATAACAAAAAGTGTAACAAAATACCGAACTCAAAAGATGAATTGAAAAAGGAAAAGTTAATAAAAACTGACAAAAAAATAAATGTCATCAGCCAACGAAACGAATAGGGTAAAATAATCGTTTTGTTAATTTACATTTACAAGTGTGTTAGGAACAGAAGGACATTAAGAAATTTGCTATGCGGAGAACCGACTGACATTCATGCACTAACCAATGTAAAACGCATCGCTAAACGTTTAAAGCATGGTATAGTTACAAAAAGCAGTCATTATTTGTGTGATTACTGTTGTATACAGGACATGCACGCCATCCTTCGAATGATATGCAGCCGTCGATATTCCAATGCCTACCTATTCAATGACATTGAAAAAAGATACAGCAAGTTCTTTAACTAAGACATTCTCATCATAACAGTATTGAATAATGAATTTTATTGTCGCCTTGTTATTTTGCGCCTCTTTTTTCATTGAACACAAATACAATGTAGGCTCTTGTGAAACTGAGGCACGTTCCAGTGACAATAGAGACGCTTGGTTGTATATGAATTTATGTACCAGTCGGTATATTATATATATATCTTTTTTAAAGTAAGGACTATTAAAACCAGAGAACCTATACCACTAGTAGTCTAAAATGGACTGGGATTTTAACGCAACACATCATATTAGGACTTCGCAAAGGAAAAGATACACTATTCAATATAAAAAATTTTAAATGGCTGTATCAAGTCAGGAATATGACAGTTGTTGTCCATTCGTTTGATGTGTTTTATCATTTGATTTTGCCATTTTATTAGGGAATTTTCCTCGGAGTTCAGTATTTTTGTGACTTTACTTTTTTCCAAGTGTTGGTATCCTTCAATTCAACAAAGCATTTTCATGTTTCGGATATATTTTTGCAGTCCTTACAAATAATTTCACCAGACATCAAATACAATCAGGAAGCTGAATTTCCGAATATCCATTGTTTAGAACTGACGAAAAGATCCGTATGATTTTATAGAATAGAGAAGGCTGTTCAATACAGATACCATTTTTTTTAACAATGAATAAAGGCAACAGTAGTATACCGCTGTTCAAAAGTCATAAATTGATTAAGAGAAAACATATTAAGGTTGAAAAACTAATACGGAGGGAAACACAATTATAAGAGGAAAACAACAGAACAACAGAAACACTGAAGAGCAACAAAAAATGCAAACCACGACTATCCCTCTCTTGATTCGTGCACTACGAATTCTCTTCCTTGAAATATTATTATAAACCGGTAATATATGTGCATATAAGCTGTTACCTCCAAGTAAAAATCATATAAACCAGTCAACTTTGAAAAGTGTTACACTTATTAGAATATATACATTTACTGGACAATTTCACAATTTTGATGCATGCACGCCATCATTCGAATGATATTCAGCCGTCGAGATTTCAACGTCTTCCTACTGTAAAGCATCTGGTTTGAACAAAGATACAAGAAGTTCTTTAACATAGACATTCTCATCATAACAGTATCGAATACAAAATTGAATTGTCGCCTTGTTATTTTCTGCCTCTTGTTTCATCGATCACAAATACTAGGTAAGATTCCATGAATCTGAGGCACTTACCAGTGACAAGGAGATCTTTAATCGCATATGAATTTATATGCCAATCGAGACGGTATATAGTATATATATATATATTTGGAAAGTTAGGGATATTTTCACCAGAGACCTTATACCACTAGTAGTATTGTCTAATAGCTAGTGATTATAACACAACACATAATCTCTAGGATTTCAGAACTATTATGAAGGAGTCGAAAAGGAAAAGGTGAACTATTCAATATGACCCTTTTCCAAGTGTTGGTATTCCCCTATGCAACAAAGCCTTTTTCATGTTTCGGACTGTCATTTTGGTAGTTCGTATAAATCTTTTCACTAGAAATCAAATACAATCAGGAAGCAGATCCCTATGATTTTATAGAAACACAGAAAGCTGCCCTTTACAGATAGCATTTTTTAACAATAACCACGTCTGTCCCTTTCTTGATTCATACACTACTAATTCTCTTCCTTGAAATATTATTATAAACCGGTAATATATGTGCATATAAGCTGTTACCTCCAAGTAAAAATCTTATAAACCAGTCAACTTTAAAAAGTGTTACACTTATTAGAATATATATGCATTTACTTGACAATTTCACAATTTTGATACTGTAAGTAACTTAGTTTATATGAATTTAGTTGTTTAATTTTTTTAATTGTTAAAGTTATCATTGAACTCAATGTTCGAATAGCATAGTTAAGATATAATATTGGCATTTACGTTTCCTCATATGGCTTTTCATTATCGACGGTTGGTGGTTGTTTTGAGTGGTTGATTTGGCACCAGATGCTTATTTTGACAATCAGTGTCTCTTTATATAAACTCTAGGCCAGTATACTCAGAAATCAAAAGATGGAGAGCTATAATTAAACCACACAAAAAAAGTATAGCCAAAGCCAGGCAAAAATTCAGCGCTTTCCATGAGGGGGATACAAATATTGTAGACGTTAACGTTTCACTTGTTTCATCTTATCAGATGGTTTCTAAAAACGATTACTACGTATAGTTGAGATGAATCTGCATATTACAATATACAGAGAATATGTAACAAGGTTAATATATAAACCTGACAACACTTGTACATCAAACGATTTTGTTACTAGATGTATACATAGTACATCATTGGTATATATGATAAAAGTTAGCAAAGAGAGATATAAAAATGTGTTTAAAACATTTTTACAATGATTAACAGATAGGGTTATTCACATTTACTATCCCTTGATATTTGTTTCATAAAATCCCAAAATGTTCTTAACTTTACAAACCATTTTATATAAAAAAAAAGAATTAAAAAGGAAAACGAATATTTACAAAACACTAATTTTGTCCGCCTTTCATAAATAATACGAAATTTATCTATTTTTTCAGTTGAATTTCAGTTTTCTTGTCATTAACCTACCCAAGTATTAGTTAAGCTTATGCAAACATCATTTTATAACTAAAAAGAAAGAAAACCTTTTCTTACAACTTACTAGTGACTTAAATCAGAAGTATACAAATCAAATGGGGCTTTAAAGAAACTTTATGTTGCAAAACACATATCCTACCTCGATGACAAATATGTTGTCCCCGCAGAAAAATCCCGAAACAACATTGTCTTTGTGTGTTAAAAATATTACATAAACTGCTTGATAAATGGATTTATATTCACAATTCCCTATGAAACTCAACACATACCGCCATGACAATTACCAATACAAGGAGAACATCCTTGATAATCTGATTTGTGCTATCTCTCTTTGGAATTTCAAACCAAAATGAAGAACTGGATCTTCCATCACTGTGTGGGATACATAAACAACATAAGTGCAAATACAAACATCGTTGCATTGACGTTTCTTCCAAGTGCTTCATGAAACATTCTAAATTATCAACATCAATTTTATCAGCAATCCAAGCCAGGCTTCAAAGTTATTGTGAAACTACCTATTTTAGAGGTGGCGTGAATCAGATATGTATACTTAAAAACGTACAATCAATCTAAGATTGTTTCTTCTTGCAATAGTATTAACATAAGTAGACTTTTATATTATACACTGTACACTAGTATCCCCATTCCTAACTAATAGACACAATGAAAGAGTTGGTCTTACTTTGATTCATATATAAAAAGAAGAAGATAAGAATTGCCTACATAGATACATGTTTCTTCGACTGGGAAAAGGTAGTACATCAATTCGTAATTTGTAAAAGATCACACTGATTCAAACAAAAAATCTCTAAAACTGACAGTATCAAGATTATCCATTTTTTAACAAACATTCGCAATTCCATAAGCAACCAACTGTGCTCCTCTTGGTGCGGACTTGTTCCTATATTTATATTATGCTGACTTCATACAGAAACTTCTTATGAAGAAGAAAAAAATAGGAAGAGATATCCTTTAACTTTACTATAAAGAGGATGTTCTCGCACTTCATAATTCAAAATTTTGTGACTCTATTGAACGCATCAAACTTGAGATAACGAATACAACACATAGTTTGGATCCTCAATGCTCTTCAACTTTGTACTTGTTTGGCTTTATAAATATTTTGATATGAGCGTCACTGATGAGTCTTATGTAGACGAAACACGCGTCTGGCGTACTAAATTATAATCCTGGTACCTTTGATAACTATTAAGTCTGCCTCATATCGCTTACATTTATAAATTAACTTATTGTCGTTTGAAAACAAAAAGCTTTTCCAATTTTAAACTTTCCAATTCTTTGAGCAACATTCAAGCAGCGCCTTCAAACGGAGTTAATATGTCCCTGTATGTGTAGATACGATATTCCAGGTCTTGGCTTTCCAATTATTATTTCCGTGAGAGAGGGTTGCAGCTCACAAGAAATATATAAAATCAAGAGCTAGATAAGAAGTAGTTGAAATCGTCCTTTCAGACATTTCTATGGACGCCATCACAAATTGGTTGGGAATATATGTTTCAAATAT
This sequence comes from Mytilus galloprovincialis, assembly GCF_965363235.1. Classification (NCBI taxonomy): domain Eukaryota; kingdom Metazoa; phylum Mollusca; class Bivalvia; order Mytilida; family Mytilidae; genus Mytilus; species Mytilus galloprovincialis. The sequence goes on along the minus strand of NC_134850.1, from coordinate 55,636,482 downwards.
GACATGTAACTTCAATCCATCCACTGTTTCCCCGAATGTGACATACCGAATTATACTTATATCCAGCATTGTACTAACATGAGCAACACGACGGTCTCCACATGAATATCAGGATCTTTTTACCCTTCCGGAGAACCTGAGATCACTCCAGAGTTGGCGGGGTGTGTGTAGCTCAGTTGTTAGTTTTACTGTGTTGTGTATTATGCACTGTTTGTTTTTTTCTTTTCGAGACAAAACATCAAAATCATATAGAATAAGTACTAACATAGATTATTTGAATTATCACTGAAACATTTATAACCAGTGCAGAAAGACACATAACCGTAACAGCTATTATAAAGTATATGAAAAATCCATTAAATTTCATTATCAAGAAATGTATCTGTAAAATGATTAAATATTAATATGAGTATGACCATACACAGTACTGATAAGTAGATTGCCGGATGGGCACGTATTTGTTTTAAAAATGCATATACTGTATTCAAAGTTAACATAACGATCAGTTCATATATATATATATATATATATACAACTCGTCTAAACATCAACCCAACAATGTTAGATCTGTTAATTTGCTTTCGCAAATTTTTGGTTCTTCCCTCGCCGGGATTCGAACCCATGCTACTGTGGTATCGTGACACCAAATCGCCTGCACTACAGCCGTCCCGCTAGACCACACGACCACCTGGGTTCTCAAAAAAGAGCTTTCGCTGGCCGTGTGTTACCTTTCCACGTCAGTTTTAATCTAGCGGCGTACTGCAGTACATGATATATAAGGCATGAAGATGTTATTGTTACAGATCAGCTAAATTATCTATAGTAAAGGATCCTACAAATTAATGTAATATACGGTCACAGAAAATAATTATATTTATAAGTACGTCTGAGTCAGTGACAACTCTACAACAGATGTATCCATCGGATCGCCATCAATGATGGTGATACATGGCTGTGTACATAATATATATATATATACTTTTGTGTATTGGGAACAATGCGTTACCAACATCGTTTCATCGACAGACTGTTGTTGTTTATTATAAATCACACTAATGAATTCTTTAGAAAAAAACCTATTATCAAATCTACAATGATAAAGTCTTATAGTACTAGTTAAGAACAAATGTGATATGATAAAGCAAATTTATTTACGTTAAAACAACCGACAGTCCATTTGTTTGTCATTTTTAGAGATACAAATATCCAGTACAAGGTCGGAGTATTCAACAACAAGACAAGAATGATCAAATTAACAATAATGTTTTATGTAGAAATTTATTTTTAAAACTTTAAATCTGCGAGCTTAATAAACAACGTTTCTATAGAAATATTACACCTCTTTGATCAAATGTCAAATAAATCACGTACAATTTAAACAGGAGGATTTTAGCATTAATGTAATTGCCAATGTTATTGCCAATCAGTTGGAAAAAAATATTGGGGGGATGTTTAAACAAACGATAGCTTAGTGTTTCTTATTGCCTACGTACTAGTAAAATGAAACATTTTGTCATGCTTCGTTACTTAGTTTATGAAATGAAGTGCACTAGTTGAACATCATTATATAATCGTTATTGATATAATCTACACTAGTGTCATGTTTTTATATATATATATATATATATATATACTTAACCGTTTTATTTAAAATAACAACATGAGACATGTATACTTTAGTTAGATGGACAGAAAGAAAATAAACTTCTAATCATAGAACCCGATTAACACCAAAATACTTACAAATACAAAATCTTCAAGAATAAAAGCAGCGAAAATAGATCTATTTGACATATACACCTGCTTGGAATAAGCAGTACTAAAAATAAACGCACAATGTACTTTTCTTATTCTAAATAAAACATCTTAAATTTTGATTGTGTCACGGTATCGTACCTTAAACAAATTTACCATGATGATTGTTCTGCACATTTTATACAAAAACAGTTATTATTTTATTTTAGGTTGTTTAAATATCGATTTAGATGAGAAGAATTTATGAACCGATGGACTTTTTTGTTTTGTTATTTTTGAATGATGAAAAGCATCTGGTTTGAACAAAGATACGAAAAGTACTTTAGCATAGCCATTCTCATCATAACAGTATTTAGTAATGAATTTTATTGTCGCCTTGTTATTTTGCGGCTATTTTTACATCAAACACAAATACAATGTAGACTCCTATGAAACTGAGGCACGTACCAGTGACAGTGGAGACGCTTGATTGTATATGAATTTATGTACCAATCTAGTCGGTATATTATATATATATATATATATCTTTTTTAAAGTAAGGACTATTAAAACCAGAGACCTTATACCACTAGTAGTCTAAAATAGTGTAGGATTTTAACGCAATACATTACATTAAGAGACTTAAGGATCCGAAAAAGAAAAGACACACTATTCAATATTACCTTTTTGAAAATGCCTGTACCAAGTCAGGAATATGATAGTTGTTGTCCATTCGTTTGATGTGTTTTATCATTTGATTTGGTCATTTTATTAGGGACTTTCCGTTTTCTTATTTTCCGCGGAGTTCAGTATTTTTGTGATTTTACTTTTTTCCAGTTATTGGTATCCCTCATTTCAACAAAGCAGTTTCATGTTTCGGATACCTTTTTTTCAGTCCGTACAAATAATATCACCAGAAATCAAATACAATCAGGAAGCAGAATTTCTGAATATCCGTTGTTTAGAACTGACGAAAAGATCCCTATGAGTTTATAGAATAGAGAAGGCTGTTCAATACAGATACCATATTTTAACAATAAATAAAGGCAAAAGTAGTGTACCGCTGTTCAAGTCATAAATTGGTTAAGAGAAAACAAATTAGGGGAACAAACTAAATCGGAGGGAAACACAACTATAAGAGGAAGACAGAACAACAGAAAATGCAAAACACGTCTATCCCTCTCTTGATTCGTGCACTATTAATTCTTTTCCTTGAAATATTAGTATTAACCGGTAATATATGTGCATATAAGCTGTTACCTCCAAGTAAAAAACTTATAAACCCGTCAATTTTAAAAAGTGTTACACTTTATATTAGAATACATATACATTTGCTGGACAAGTTCGTTATTTTGATACTGTAAATAACTTAGTTTATATGAATTTAGTTGTTTACACTTTTTAATTGTTAATGTTATCATTGAATTAAATATCCGAATTGCATAATTAAAATATGATGGCAACTAGTTTTTCTCATATAGGTTTTCATTATCGACGATGGATAGTTGCCTTGAGTGGTTGTTTTGGCATCAGATGCTTATTTTGACAATTAGTCACGGTCTCTTTATATATACCCTAGGGCTATATATATATTATGTACACAGCCATGTATCACCATCATTGATGGCGATCCGATGGATACATCTGTTGTAGAGTTGTCACTGACTCAGACGTACTTATAAATATAATTATTTTCTGTAACTGTATATTACATTAATTTGTAGGATCCTTTACTATAGATAATTTAGCTGATCTGTAACAATAACATCTTCATGCCTTATATATCATGTACTGTAGTACGCCGATAGAGTAAAACTGACGAGGAAAGGTAACACACGGCCAGCGAAAGCTCTTTTTTTGAGAGCCCAGGTGGTCGTGTGGTCTAGCGGGACGGCGGCAGTGCAGGCGATTTGGTGTCACGATATCACAGTAGCATGGGTTCGAATCCAAGCGAGGGAAGAACCAAAAATTTGCGAAAGCAAATTTACAGATCTAACATTGTTGGGTTGATGTTTAGACGAGTTGTATATACATTATGTACACAGCCATGTATCACCATCATTGATGGCGATCCAATGGATACATCTGTTGTAGAGTTGTCACTGACTCAGACGTACTTATAAATATAATTATTTTCAGTGACTGTATATTACATTAATTTGTAGGATCCTTTACTATAGATAATTTAGCTGATCTGTAACAATAACATCTTCATGCCTTATATATCATGTCCTGTAGTACGCCGCTAGATTAAAACTGACAAGGAAAGGTAACACACGGCCAGCGAAAGCTCTTTTTTTGAGAGCCCAGGTGGTTGTGTGGTCTAGCGGCGCGGCTGCAGTGCAGGCGATTTGGTGTCACGATATCACAGTAGCATGGGTTCGAATCCCGGCGAGGGAAGAACCAAAAATTTGCGAAAGCAAATTTACAGATCTAACATTGTTGGGTTGATGATTAGACGAGTTGTACATAAATATATATATATAAACCACACAAAAAGGTATAGCCAAAGCCGGGCAAAAAAATCGGCGCTTTGCATGAGGGAGATACAAATATTGTAGACGTTTATGTTTCTCTGTCGCTGCGTTCATGATACCGAAACTGAATCAACAATTTATTGAGTTACGCTAGTCAAAGCAGTTATATAACAAGTTAACATGAAAATAATTGTAATTGTGTGATTTGTAATTCAAACTAAATGAACTTTGGGTTAAAATATTACATAAACAAAATAAGTTCTACAATGTACTAGTATAAAACAGATCATCATCTTTGTATTGATCCATCGTAAAATTTTAAAAGGCTTTATATATTAGCGAATTATCTTTCTACTAGAAGTGCAGATAATTAAATCGGATATTTGTGGAAAAGTATGTTTTAGTATTAAAATAAAATTTACATATTATATAATAAAATAAATACAAACTATACGTCTGCGTCAAACAAAAAGTGGTTTCCGTCAATAAAGTAATCTTTTTAAGATGCATATGATACGATTAAATGTGTCTGCAGAAAGTTAAGTGAACGATCAACAAATTATTTCTCTTCATCGTGTTTTTCGCCTTTGTGATCCTGCAGTTTCAGCGTTCACGTTTTCGTCCCCACAATCTCGGTTTTATTTTACTTGTGAGAAATATTAAATTGCAAAAATTAAATAACTTTTTATTAACTGCATGCGTCCCAATTTAACACTTTTCTGGATTTACCTTCTCCAGGAATATCAGAGCCCAAATACTTGGAATGTATAAATAAGTAAAATCTCTACGAGCTGAATGGCCTCAAAGGGCATAAAACGAATGACCAAAGCTCACCTCAGGTAAACCTGGCCTGAGGGAGTTAGAACCTTTAAACTTGAGATTCACCGTGATTTCGTAATTATTTAATAGGGAGTTTAAAAGCAATATGTCATAAAACATATCAGTATGGAAGCCCTATATAAGAACTGAGTCCATGATATTTTTAACGTCCCAAACAGTCAACGTGCAGTGGTATCGAATCAGTAATACATACATGGTGTGAACACAATTAACACTTTAACACTATAAATTCCGAAATGTGACAACTAGTCAAACCCAATGCTTTTCATATCATAGTGTTCTATAAAATCTTCTCTCGAGTATAAAATAAAATCACAATGTTGACTTCTGTTCTCCCATTTTTGTAATTTTTACCTATTATTGGGTTTATTTTGTTCACACATCGTTCTAAATAAAATAAAAATGCGACTGTCATTCCAGTGATAGGTTTAGCTAGCTATCAAACCAAGTTGAATCCACCCTTTTCTACATAAGAAAATGTCTGTACCAAGTCATGTATATGACATTTGTTGACCATTCGTTTGATGTGTTTTTTGCCATTTGCTTAGAGATTGTTTTTGTTATTTTACTTTTTGCACACGGCATTAAAAAGCTCTTGCTTAATAATGTATTTTTTACACAAGAGGTTTTAAATGGTGTTATATTTGGAATTTTACGGTATTTTGATGAAACACAGTATTAGTAGAAACAATAATCTTTTAAATAACCGATGGGAACGACCATTTCTTTGCAAACAATAAAATGGTGTAAGTTTTACCTTTGATTTCAGTTTTTTATGAACTCTCTCCATTAGTCCGGCCAATCGGTGAATAAATTGCTCAAATAATGAGGAAAGCACCAATTTTTGCATGATGGTACATTTTTGTGAACTGAGCAATTTTAGCTATGGACCCACCCTCAAAATTAAATATGGCGGCTTATTTCAAGATGGCTGCCGTACGTTCTAAAATATTTCCCAGTATTGCACAAACCACAGTGGATTTGATGTTAGAAGCACAAAAATCAACATATTTGAATGAATTGGTGTACTTAGCAAAATTTTGTTTTGATCTCTCTTTGAATTCAAAATATCGGCTATTTTCAAAATGACCGCCTTGAAAAATAAGCAAAAACATTCATTATTGAGAATTGACCTGAATATAAGCATTTCATTGATGTAAAGTGTCATTTAGTATCTGTCCAAGTTCTGTCCTGTTTGATTTTGCCTTGCTTGTCATTTCATACACAAAGTAGAAGCTTTCATAAAAAGCTGCAGTAGTAGCTTTCATTCTTTCAACATAATATAAGTATATTTGCAAATCATATAAGAATGTTTGCACATCATATAAGTACATTTGCACATCATATAAGTATATTGGCACATCATATAAGTATATATGCACATCATATAAGTATGTTTGCACATCATATAATGATGTCTGCACATCGTATAATGATGTCTGCACATCGTATAATGATGTCTGCACATCATATAATGATGTCTGCACATCATATAATGATACCTGCACATCATATAATGATGTTTGCACATCATATAAGGATATTTGCACATCATATAAAGGTGTTTGCAATTCATATGATGACAAGTGCACATCATATAAAGATAATTGCACATCATATTATAGAAAATGGGCATAACAAGACAGTGTTGGCGTTCCATAATTCAAGCTGAACCATTTTTTGGTCTTGGGTCACACATAAAAGCTGTGATTTGGGATTTATCTGCCTTAAGATATTATTCAGTGCCTTTCCTATTTCTTGGGTCGCAATATTTTGCAATTTGAGATATTAAACTGTGAATTGAGAATCATTCAAACACATATCAATGAAATGGCAGGAATTGAGGACAACAAGAACAAGAACATTGAAATGACAGAAACTTAATCACTTGAGGACGGATATGGAGAAATCCACAGCTGAAGACTTTTTAACAGAGGACAGCTCAGAAATGACTTTTAAACAACTGTTCAAAGGATGTTTAGCAGATAGAAAATCTAATGCTCAAAGAACAGCTGAGATTTACCGCAATATAAAACAGAGCGAAGCGCGAATTGATAAAGTATGTGTTGGTCTCATTACGTTTCAAGCTGAACAGAAAGAGGCAATGCATATTAATAACGAACAGATGGGAGCAATATCTCGGCAACTTCAGCAGTCTGAAGACAGGATAGACCACGAGGCTAGTAATAAATGCTTGGCGGAATTGATGATCAGACATATAAGATATTCAATGTTGTGGTGAGACGAATGGACAAGCTAACAACAACCGAGGAAGGAGACACAGTTCAATTTAAAAGTGCATTTGAACAGCAGGGTACCTTCCAACAACTGGCATCTGTTGTACATTAATTAGTGGACAATAGAAATAAAGAAGTTAAAATTCCTGCAACGAATACATCATCTAAGCCAAAATTTGACCTTAGCCAGAACAACGCAAGTTTACCAAAAGTACACAACAAAATCCATGCCTAGGGTCTTTACCCAATTGTAGTTCGCATAAACCATCAACTGCGGAAGTTTTGTTGAAGATGTTTTCACCTTAAGTCAAAAGTCATATGTCAGGGCCCTTGGCCCTGCATGAGACAGTTCAAATTATTCAACAACAATCTCCATTTAAGAACATACTATAAACCTCTAGTACTAATCAAGGATACCAGCAAAAGGCTTACGCACACTTACCATCTACTATGAGTCAATAGTATTTGGTTCACAGCCGCACACCATTACAGAAACAATTGGCTGCAAGTGGATTCTATCGAGTTTCTCTAATGCTGAATGCAGTGCCTATACTTACGGTATCATCCCCGTCGAGTCAATGGCAAATCCCACATTTATCACTCCAATTATGACAACCTCGTCAGCTCCTGGAGCTCTAACAGGCTTTCCATAACAGCAAGCTGACTTCACTGACCGATCCAGGGTAGAGGAAACCAAAAGAGTATGGTAACACCTCTTTTTCATACTCCTCATTGATGAGAGAATATACCCGATGGCAAGAAAATCTTGATGCAAGAGACCGGAGCCGAAGCCCACAGCTTTGAAAAATGCAAAAACTCAATTGAAAAGGATCCATGACATGGGAGGCATTCATTTACCAATTTCAACGAACTGCCGGTAGATGACAATTGGAAAATAGGAACAATGATTGTAGGCCCCAGATTGCCAGGCCGATGTTGGCTTTGAGTACACTCGCAAGGTAAACACAGATGATGATTTCAAGGCCTTGAAAAAAGCATTCATTTGGAGCAGCGCTTCAGCAAGAAAGACGATCAAACCAGATTGGAACCGAAGCATTCCGTCGAGGATGTAAAGACGAAGATTCTTCAAGACATGTTATAGAGCGGAACCCAGAAACATTCAACAAGGCGTTAAAACAATTGAAAACCTCAATAGCAAACCAGATGGAGATATATGGATGAAAAAGTGCCAATTATGACCATCGACAAGTCTTCTTTGCTGATGGCGCAGTATTAACGACCGATAAGGGAAATATGAGCAGTCCTTTCGACAATGAGGTGCATAACCTCACACAAATTGTCACAAAACTAGCTGATGTTATGCTCTCAACTAATAAGCATAACCGTGGATCGGCCTATCAATATGACCTCGGTTCTTCTGATCAAATAATCACAAAAGATCACCAGTTCAATGGAAGATCACATGATCAATATACACGTGGAAGATCTTACGAGCAATACCATCGCGGTAGATCGCCAGATAGATACAAGCTTAATGCCTATCAATCAGCAACACCCCCACTAAGCTAGAGATCATATAGTCCCTAAAGACAACAGTTGGCATCTCCACGGACAAACTCCAGAAATCCTGGTTATTTCAGACACCGGTCACCTTCACCAAGATACGGAGCAAATCAAAGTGCAATCCCAACAATGGATGGAGCAAAGGGTCGGGCCAGTAGGCCAACGCACGATTCCAAAGTCTATTGGCCATGAAACATCACCTCATCACAAAATCGAACAGATGCCCACGTCCTAGTCCGATATTGTCATCAGAAGAATTATGTAAAAGAGCTTAGCAATACGAGGTACTATACATGACTAGAATGTGAGCATGATTGTGCACACTGCTGCAATGATAACATTAGTATATGAGAACTTAATTCCGGCAAAAAATGGAGATTTGGAGAACGTAACGCTACGTGGTTTGGGTTAACAGCTTGTTATTGGGAAGATTATAAAAAACGACTTTCGGCATTAGTAGAGTAAACACACAAATACAATTGGGTGTGTGCAAAGAGCCATTAACAGACGATGTTATACTTAGGCTAGATATTTTGGACACACTGAGCGCAGTGGTAAACCTGAGTACTCCCACAATTACCATCAACAATAAAGTGATAAATGCGGCATTTGTTAACAGTGGAAACGAGATTTCAACTCAGCGAGTTTGCATTAAACGAACCATCACAGTTCCGCCAAACTCAAAAATGACTGTTACAATTAAAACTAATAAAATTGCTGACCAGGATTGCATTTTAGGACCATGCTCGCAGAATAGTTGCAAATTTGTTTCGCACGTAGTTGGAAAAGGAAATAGTTTCCCCTTAACCGTTTTAAGTGATGGAACTCGCGTAATCCCCCTGAGGAAGGTACACCTATTGATAACATAGAATAATTTGACGTTGAAGTGGGTACGGCAGATGAAAACCCGATAAGTTACGTAAGACGTGACATTGAAGAGACACGACACAAGGTGCCCTCGGCATTGCCTCAAAGTTCAGACGAGTTACCTACTATTCCACCACATTTAACCGACCTATATTAATGCTCAATCGACTCGTTTCAATCTATTTCATTCCCACCATGAAAACCGGAAACGTTTAAAGAAAAATTACAATAACATGTAACATATTGATTAATATTTTGAATTTCACTATTTGTTTTAGTTTATGTAGCCATATTTCCAAATGTATGTGTTATAGAAATAACCAAATTATTTTTTTATATTTTAAAATTAATTGAAAACAAAGTCAAGAACATGAAGTCCATTTTTAAAGAATCATTACTTTAATTTCCGAAATTATATAGAATATAGGACAATCTTGATATTTATACCGTTTTTCCGCCATCTTGAAAATGGCAGCCATATTGGATTTTTCAGAGTGGGGCCATAGCTTAAATCATAAGGTAAATAACCAAGAACTACTATGCCAAGTTTCATGCTTTCCTTATCAAGTGAGCAATTTTGCTCTATATCTGCACCAATCGGCCGGACTATACATTTTGAATATATACCTTCACGCCTGGAGTTCGGTATTTTTGTTAAACTTTTTTTATATTGCATTCTTATTTGCCCAAAATGTAATTAAGATAGATCATAAGTATATACTTTTTAAGATTTTCTTTAACTTTGCCAAAAGGAAGATTTTATTATTCTTTTTTCAAAGTCGTTGAAAATTGCCTAAATTTGGTTAAATTATTCATGAAAAAACACATGTGTGTGCATAAACAAAATCGATGAGATAGAATTTTCAAAACCTTTTACTTGTACGACAGTCGCACGAATCTTCATTTTATTGACAGCGATGTGTGAACAAAACAAACAGACAAAACTGATATAGTATCAAAATAGGGATACAGAATTAAGTCAAAATGGTGTTACAATCTTGATCACTACGAAAATAAACAAATATGTCAACAAAGAAAAACAAGAAGGCATATAGACAAAGTGCCTTAGCAAAAATGAAAGACAAGAATACAAAAATTACCATAGCTCAATATCAAAATGACGGGATCCATAAGTACCGAGCCACGTCAAATGGATATTACCAAAAATAGACTGTACAGTAAATTTACTAAGAAAAAATGAAAGAATACTGTAACACGTTATTAAGCTGATAAACAACAATAGCACCTTGAATGTATACTTCAATACAATTATGTATTATTTGTAAAGTTGATAGGGAATAATTATCAACAAGGCCTAAGTATTAAAATTAAAATCCCCATAGTTTAAGTGTCTTTAAAAAGTACATAGTGAGCAGTGGTCGTTACATACAAACGTTCACCTAAATTGTCCCAGTCAATGGATGAATTTAATGCGTCAAACAATGGCCACAGCCACACTGTTTTGAAGTTCATTCTATGTAAAACTATGGGGTCACCAAAGGTTCTCAACACCTTAATGAAGTAATTCGAAAAATTAATCAGAAATAACACGATGTTTTGATTTATATCAATTATATAAATCAAAACATAAAGGTTATTCCTGATTAATTTTTCGAATTATTTTATAATTAAAGGCGTTAAGAAACTTTTGGTGACCCCACAGTTTAAATGTCTATCGTAGGTACGTCGTGAACAGTGGTCGTTACAGACAAACGTTCACCTAAATTGTCCAAGTCAATGGATGAATTTAATGTGTCAATCAATGGCCACAGCCACACTGTTTTGAATTTCATTCTATTAAGGAACCGAATCAGAAAAGTTTAAATTAGTGATGGAAAGAACATCATCGACAAATCTGGATGTGATATAATATTAATACAAAATGAATAGTAAGTCTCAACAGTTCCACTACCAAGCCTGTAATTGTCATTTTCTCCCTCTAAAATACGAATTTCAAGTCTTTGTTTTCAAAATAGTTTTAATACCCCCCTCTCCTGGTCAAAATCCGTTTCATTGTGCAATAAAAGAATATGGAAATATTGAAAGAGCAAATGAGTCCCGAGTTCAATGAAGAAAATTTAAGCAACTATAATAGACAATCTTATACGTACTGCCTTCCACAATAGAAAAACCTATTTCGTAAAGTCGGCAAAAAAAGCGCCAACATGAAAATATTAATCAATTCGATTACAAAAGCTAACGGCCTGATTAAAAACAATAATTCACAAAACACACATTGCAGACATGAACCAACAACAACCACTGAACTACATGTTTCAAACTTGGGACAGGTACGTTAAAATGTGGCGTGATATAATATCTTTGCAAGCGCTCAACACCGTTCCCTTACCTTGGAAAAATGTTTTTTCAGTACAACACAAGAACAAACTGTAAAAAATCAATTGCAAATATACCTTATCTTAAAAGATCGGTTCGAGAAAAAAAGGTCTTACAAAAAAACTAAAATTCCCAAGATGAATTCGAAATAGGGGGAAATACCATCAACACTGACAAATTAAAGAGGGGAAATAACATACACACTGACAAATTAAAAGGGGGAAATACCATAAACACTGACAAATTAAAAGTTATCAACCAACGCGACGAGTGGAAAACAACTGTTATATTTCTGACTAGGTACACGCATATTACGAAGAAAATGGTCGTTTAAACCTGGTTTTATAGCTAGCTAAAGCCCAACTCGTATGACAGTTATAGTTCCGTTATAATGACAAAATTGGGAAACGAACTCTTTCATGACTTGACCTGTTTAACGATATTGCTCTCTATAATTGGGGAACAAACTCTTACATAACATGGCCTGTTTGTAGTTAATACTATCTACAATTGGGGAACCAAACTCTAACATGACATGACCTATTTGTAAATATTGTTTTCTACAATTGGGGAACAAACTCTTACATAACATGGCCTGTTTGTAGTTAACACTATCTACAATTGGGGAACCAAACTCTAACATGACATGACCTATTTGTAGATATTGCTTTCTACAATTGGGGAACAAACTTTAACATTGCATGGCCTGTTCGTAGATATTGGTCTCTATAATTGGTGAAAAAACTCGTACATAACATGGCCTATTTGTAGATAGTGTTTCCTACAATTGGGGAACAAACTCTAACATGGCCTGTTTGAAGTTAATACTATCTACAATTGGGGAACCAAATTCTAACATGACATGGCCTGTTCGTTGATATTGGTCTCTATAATTGGTGGAAAAAACTCGTACATAACATTGCCTGTTTGTAGATATTGTTTCCTACAATTGGGGAACAAGCTCTAGCATGGCCTGTTTGTAGTTAATACTATCCACAATTGGGGAACCAAACTCTAACGTTACATGGCCTATTTGTAGATATTGCTTTTTACAATTGGGGAACAAACTCTAGCATGGCTTGGCCTGTTTGTAGACATTGGGGGAACAAACTTTAACATGGCATTGCCTGTTTGTAGACATTGGGGAACACACTCTAACATGACATGGCCTGTATGTAGATATTGGGGAACAAACCCTCACATGACATGGCCTATTTGTAAATATTGGGGAACAAACCCTAACATGACATGGCCTATTTGAAGATATTTGGGAACAAACCCTAACATGACATGGCCTATTTGTAGATATTGGGGAACACACTCTAACATGACATGGCCTATTTGAAGATATTGGGGAACAAACCCTAACATGACATGGCCTATTTGTAGATATTGAGGAACACACTCTAGCATGACATAGCCTGTATGTAGATATTGGCGAACAAGCCCAATCAAGACATGGCCTGTTTGAAGACATTGGGGAACACACTCTAACATGACATGGCCTGTATGTAGATATTGGGGAACAAACCTAACATGACATGGCCTGTTTGAAGATATTGGGAAACACACTCTAACATGACATGGCCTGTATGTAGATATTGGGGAACAAACCCTAACATGGCATGGCCTGTATGTAGATATTGGGGAATAAACCCTAAGATGACATGGTCTATTTGTAGATATTGGGATACAAAGCCTAACATGACATGGCCTGTGTGTAGATATTGGGGAACAAACCTAACATGACATGGCCTGTATGTAGATATTGGGGAACACACTCTAACATGGCATGGCCTGTATGTAGATATTGGGGAATAAACCCTAAGATGACATGGTCTATTTGTAGATATTGGGATACAAAGCCTAACATGACATGGCCTGTATGTAGATATTGGGGAACAAACCTAACATGGCATGGCCTGTATGTAGATATTGGGGAACACACTCTAACATGACATGGCCTGTTTGTAGATATTGGGGAACAAACCTAACATGGCATGGCCTGTATGTAGATATTGGGGAATAAACCTAACATGACATGGCCTGTATTTAGATATTGGGGAACAAACCTAACATGGCATGGCCTGTATGTAGATACTGGGGAACAAACCCTAACATGACATGGCCTATTTGAAGATATAGGGGAACAAACCCTAACATGACATGGCCTATTTGTAGATATTGATGAACACACTCTAACATGACATAGCCTGTATGTAGATATTGGCGAACAAACCAAACCATGACATGGCCTGTTTGAAGACATTGGGGAACACACTCTAACATGACATGGCCTGTATGTAGATATTGGGGAACAAACCCTAACATGACATGGCCTATTTGTAAATATTGGGGAACAAACCCTAACATGACATGGCCTATTTGAAGATATTTGGGAACAAACCCTAACATGACATGGCCTATTTGTAGATATTGGGGAACACACTCTAACATGACATGGCCTGTATGTAGATATTGGCGAACAAACCCTAACATGACATGGCCTGTTTGAAGACATTGGGAAACACACTCTAAAATGACATGGTCAGCTGTATGTAGATATTTAGGAACAAACCCTAACATGGCATGGCCTATTTGAAGCTATTGAGGAACACACTCTAATATGACATGGCCTGTTTGTAGACATTGGGGAACAAACCCTAACATGACATGGCCTATTTGTAGATATTGGGGAACACACCCTAACATGACATGGCCTATTTGAAGATATAGGGGAACAAACCCTAACATGACATGGCCTATTTGTAGACATTGAGGAACACACTCTAACATGACATAGCCTGTATGTAGATATTGGCGAACAAACCCAACCATGACATGGCCTGTTTGAAGACATTGGGGAACACACTCTAACATGACATAGCCTGTATGTAGATATTGGGGAACAAAACCTAACATGACATGGCCTGTTTGAAGACATTTTGGAGTACACTCTAACATGACATGGCCTGCATGTAGATATTGGGGAACAAACCCTAACATGACATGGCCTGTTTGAAGATATTGGGAAACAAACTTTAACATGGCATGGCCTGTTTGTAGATATTGCTTTCTTCAATTGACTTCCGCCTCATAATGTGAAATATTTTAATTTAAACTGATATTACAAAACAACACACGCACAGGTGTCCGTCCCTTACTGCATAAGAAAAGATCATTAAATATATGATTGTATTATTTGTGTGAATGAATGACCGGTATCTATATTAACACTCAGTCAAGCCATTAATGTAATACGATAGATAATTGAGATTATTATCAAAATCAAAATGTGATTCAATAAAATGGAAAGAAAAAAGCTAACAGTTCATTTTGCACACAAAAGTATCCTTAACTTTTAATGAACCCTGATTTTGTTAATGTAAAGTAACATGATACCAGCAGCGTTAAGTATAGTATTTAAATTTGAGGGTGGGACGTTACGAAAACATTTTGATAACACCTTTTACACGGATTCAGTTCACCTAGAGGTAGGTCGAAGTACTGTTTTAAATGATAGTAGATATTTTATGTTATTGTTAAAGCTTTTAATCCATTTGTGTTTAATAAGAACATTTTAAACTGCTTAAAAAACTAGTGCAATGATTAGAAAAACATTCTTTAATTAGAATAATGCATTTTTTGAATGTTTTTCATGTTAAATCTGTTTTTGTTTTTTATAATTCTACCAGAAGCTTTTGAATATTTTATACTTTTGGGAGGAAAAGAGAAAGAACGAACCGAGTAAATTTGTATAAAATTAAACACTGTGTCGCAGGTACACGCGTCTTATTTTTCCATTATTAAAGAGCATTAATTCAGCATGCGATATATATTTACTATTTATCTAATATCGTAATTGAAATATTAGTAAAATAATTAGACAAATATGTCATGACACAGAATCTGTAAAGAGTGTGACCAGAATATCTTGCAGCGAGGTGATTACGGTGACCGAGAATTGATACATACGCTAAGGCGATATTCTATTACTTTATAGAGAATAGAAAATATTTATTTGTGCAAACAAATTTGCATAAAATGTTTAAGGCAAAAATGACAATAGGATCTTAACATCTAATATTTACATGACTTTTGTATATCGTAATAGTACAATAATGGGTCATAGTAATATTATACATGTGAAACGATCCAAACATTATCTCATTCTGCACAAAACATAAGCTAGTTTAGATGCATGGCCGTTTTCGGAAGGAAAAATATTAAGGTGGCACGGTAGTATTTGCATTCCAGAATTTAGATACATATTTAAATTCATTTCTGAATAGTAAAATGAAAGTACTTCAGTTAACTGTGAATTTAGAATTTTTTGCAGTGTTAGAAAGTGGTGAAAATTCTAAAAAGGCTATCATTATCCCTTATGGGCCAGGGAATACTACCGTGCCACCTTAAACCGCAACCATAGTTTAGTTTAAACAAATTTATTTGTAGTGGATTGGGAAACAAGTTATTGAAACTTATATTAATCCCTCTCACTTTGCGGGTGCGAGTGGTACCTTGAAGCGGCATTAGCCTGCTCTTTTTCGAAATCTACAAGGGTGTCTTATACGTGCAAAAGATATGGCTCTCTCTCAACACGGGTCAACCATTTATCCTCCTCTTCGACGTTTACACCCGTTCAGTAGTAAAGCATACACTAGTATATCAATCTAGCGTTATAATAATTTTTTTTTAGTTTGACCACAACCAACCGTTATAAAACTTCCAAGTCATAAAACAAGAAATAACAAATGTTTGCGTTATTTGCGTTATTTCGTAAAATGATAATGATCTTTTCACACGTACCATCTAAGGCGCGTATTTGTTCTAACATTTTTTGAGTGC
Source organism: Mytilus galloprovincialis (assembly GCF_965363235.1). Classification (NCBI taxonomy): domain Eukaryota; kingdom Metazoa; phylum Mollusca; class Bivalvia; order Mytilida; family Mytilidae; genus Mytilus; species Mytilus galloprovincialis. Next base: position 55,619,618 of record NC_134850.1, on the reverse strand, counting down.
AGATTTGTACAAACATCGTTGTTGATGTGGTATGATTGCCAATGTAACAACTCTCCAGCAAAGACCAAATGACAAAGAAATTAACAAATACAGGTCACCGTACAATTAGTAAAGCCAATACCGCATAGCTATAAAAGACCCCAAAATGACAACTGTAATTCAATTCAAACGGGAAATGTTACGACCTGTTGTATGCACAAAACCAGGAATACGTTTAAAACGGAACTCCTTAAAAAAAACCTCAAAGTCTCATCTTATACAGACATTAAATAAACCCGCCGGAAACGCAGCAAATCAAATACCAAATACCAAAGAGCATTAAAAGCGAAAGCACCATAAAGTAAACATCATCAGTAGGCAATATAACATTTAACTTTTTCAAGAGATAAAAAAGGAGGAGGAAAACATCTTTTAGTAGCGAAGGACTTTGAACTAAGTAGCATCACTTTGTTTAATGTTTTAGGAAAGATAACCTCACTAAGTACATAAAAAATTTGCTGCGTAGTTGAAACAGTGTCAATATACAATTGAAAGAGCAACAGTTCAAATGAGACATTGCAATTGTCCTGCTGATACGGGAACAGTTAAAAGATAGCTAATTCAATTGGTTACAGTTGATCTTGAATAAATATGATGACATACTACTTCGTAATTGACAATAATTAGATTAAAGTATGCTTCATTATAATAAGTTATTCTGATTGGAAAAACTGAGATCTCGCGTTATTCCTTAAACATTTTCATTACACAATAAAAGTTATCATTGATAATGACACGAGGTCCCACAATAAAGTGCACATGTTAATTAAATAAAAACATGATAAAAAAAGTGTTTTCATGATCCTGGCTATATATAAAATGTAATTGTTAGTATTGAATGCTTCTTTTTGTAACTTCATAGGGTTGTAAACTCGTATTTTTAGAACGAAGCGCTTCATACAAAATTTACTTCGGTCAACGCTTTTACACCGCCAATGAAGTTACAAAAAAGAAGCATTCAATTCTTAAATAAACCTTATACTTATAGCATATATATATATATATATCATCACACACCACAGGTGTTTTATTAACGGGTTAAAAGCAATTTTAGAAATGTTATTGTTTTTCAAATATGTATGTATATTGTTGTGAAATATTTTGTTTTTGTTTATCCATGCTAGTACTACATTGAAATGCAATAAGATATTGTATTAAATGGCATTGATATGTTACATTTGTCACCAAATTATCACATATTTTCAAAGTAGACTTTCAGACCTCTCTGAAAGTGTTTTATATTACATTAATCTGAAATTTTTTTTTCAAATAAAGACCTGTTGCTTTTTTCGTCCTGTTTTTGATCATGTAAAATGACATTCAATTGTCTGGTAAAAAGGATGGAAGTAAACCTTCTTCTGTGCGTTGTATAAAATCGCATCTGGTTGTACGTATTCTGACATGCATTACTGTGTAAAAAGAAATCTAAAATGCAATCACCAATATTTGAATGAAGAACGGCATGGTTTCAAACGATGATTTTATCATGTTACTAGTAATAAATTAATCTATTATTTGTGATTTTACATTTTGCATAATCGGATGTGGTATATTTTTAAATTTTGTTTGTGATTGTGCTTATTTTTTGTAATCTGTAATCTAGATAAAGGCAGGTACGGGATGTTTGTCAATGGGAAAGCAACCTAACACCCTAACGACACATATATACGTATTTGAATAGGGAATAGGGAATAGGTAACGAATAGGTAACGAATAGGGAATAGGGAATAGGTAACGAATAGGCAACGAATAGGGAATAGGGAATAGGTAACGAATAGGCAACGAATAGGGAATAGGGAATAGGGAATAGGTAACGAATAGGGAATAGGGAATAGGTAACCAACTTGACGCCCATTACGTATTTGATATAACCAAACTATATCTAGAGGTGAACATGCACTCTTTTCAGTAGCATTGCTTCACATTTTGTCATTATATTCTATTACAGAAAGACCATATGCATGTTCACTTTCTTCCAATACAATTTGTCTTGTACGAAATAAAACTTTATTTTTCGCTCCTAAATTATCCTAAAGCGAAGATGACGGTTTATTACATATGTTGGTTACATCGAAATAATCAGTGTATATTCCCTGATGTCATACGCTATTATCACTAAAATTTTCAATGGGAATTTCTCCTACATTAAATTTTTGTTACATCAAAATAATTTAATTTCCCTGATGTTAAACACCATTATCACTTACATTTTCAATGGGAATTTCTCCTACATTACCTTTGTATTAACCTGATACAAGTACCCTTTGTTAGAAAGGATGATTCATATGGTGTAGCTTCACTTTATTGTGGTTAGCTTAGAAAGAAATCTCTTTGTGTATAGGGAAGTATTGGGCAATAACCTTAAAGAAATTACCAAATCACAAGTTGATTAGTGCCTCATTCAAACAACACAGTTTGACAGAACATAATCAATAAATCAATATACAGTGAAACCGGTTTAAACCAAACCTCTTCGGGACTTAAGACTTTGTTCGGTTTTGGCCGATGTTCGGTTTTATCAGGTTCATAACGCATACAATTGGATGTGAAGGTGCTTAAGAACATGTTTGGTTTATACAGGTTTTCTGTTTATGCAGGATTCGGTTTAATCAGGTTTCACTGTAATTTTTCTCTTTCTTATTTTGACAATATATTTAAAAAAAATCAAATATTTTACTTGTAAATATGACAATTGATAGAGTCCTTCACAGTATGTTTGTACTTTTGTATTTCTCTTAACCCCGAAGTTGTGAATATCATGAATGAAATCTAAATTACAAAATCTGCATTTACAATCGTATCTCAAGTGAGACAAGATTACCTATTCTTTGACATAAAATAGTGTCTGAATGGAAAGTAAAATTTCTATACATTAATGTTTACTGGTCATTTAAAAACGGCCGCAATCTACGTAGGGTGTCATATATCTGTTATGATATTTGAAACGAGTAACTTTGAAAAGCTAACTCCAGATTTGACGTCGCCAGGCGCTAGGACTAAATGGCTGATAAAGAGTCTAATTAATATAAATCTACTGCTGCTGTAATTCTATAAACTGACCCCTTTATCATATGTATTTAATTCTACAGTTGAGCCCGACAGTCAACATAACATGAGCCTCTATAGAAGATAACTGTTCACCTCTTGGTCGTCTGATGCGGTGTTTTTTGTCCGCAATTTGCTTATGTCCGCTTTTATTAATCTGTAATTGATAAAAAAAGGGGTCGTATACTAGTATATCTTTTTGCTGGATAAGACCAAAATACATATATTTCATTGTGTGTATCAAGTATGTCATCATTTACATTAACCTTAGTGAGTAAGTACGAACCTATTACACATAGGTCTGAATATATTCAGGATAATATAAAGTCGTAAATCAAAGCAATGAACAGATAAGACCATAGGCCAAACAGAATGTTATCAGGTCTTTTTTCTGTGCTAACAGTTACTGCTTTTGTGTAAATTAATTCCTTTGACCCCGACTTTGTTTATTCGCATTTGTTAATAATAAATATAAAACCATATCAAGGCCGTTTATGGACAGGTCATCTTTCTTTCGTAAGTTATACATATGATAATTAAAAGCAATTTAATCGATAGTTAAAGAAACTTAATTATATATATAAAATATTTAGACGAACAAATATACTCAAAACCACATATACCACGGTCCAACTAGCTAGTTAAACTGCTTGATTTTTGACGGAGATTTTCGTCTTTACTTTTATTGATACCTGTATGGACATTGACGAACTTTTACATACAAATATAAATAAAAGTGTTGTTGAATAACCGGTTGGTGAACAGAAATAAACGATTTTCCGACTGATAAATATAGATTCTACCATCGAGTGTAATACGATATTTATCCACTCGAGACAGTTAAATTTTCAAATTTAAAACGCGAGGCTTGCCCGGGCGTTTTAAATATTTAAAATTTAACTGTCGAGAGGGGATATTACGAGATTTGGTGGTGGAATCTGTTTCTCTAATGATTTTCTAACATTATGCAGGCAAACTTATTCCTTCTTTTCGAATGATCTGCAAAAAGATGTGTTCTTTTTATGTGACGTCATCAGGCATGGTCGCCTTTTTTCATGCCGTCACAATAGGAATTTCAGAGGAAAGTAAGAAAATTCGACGTCATAATCGGATTTTAACCAATGAAGTACTGAGATCAAACGAACCACACGTTGATTTTAAAATTTGTTTTTTATGCAATGGGTGCAGAAAGGGATAAATTGACGAAGACTTAGAGAAATATATATATGAGACAATATCTGAAAAAGTCTAATTTCCATGTCCCGCACTTCACCAGCAATTATTTTTTTATTCAACCATCTTTTTTGAAAATTTTAAGTGTAAGTATAAACTAAATTATATAATGCACCATGGCCTGCCAATTAAACACTCATTCTTATATTTCTTCCAATAAAATATTGTAATTTAAATGTTCAACCCCCCTAAAATCATGTTGTCCCCTGTGTTTTTTTGAAAACTAAATCATTCAAATAATATACAAATTAATTAAACAGGCGTCCGATTCTCACATATATGATATATTATATAATAAACTTGCCCCTAATTTGTCTTTTTATATTATAACTATAGCATGTAATAAAATTTTGCAAATAATAAGAGGAAAAAAATTTGTCCCCAGGGGTGATTTCCCTCCTGTTACCACTGTTTTTTTTTTACCTGTGGAAACGTTTACAAGACCAAGAGTTATTTTCCCATTATGTATTGTGAAGAGCATCATTCCCTGAATGTATTAGTACAAAGAAATAGTTGGAAAGGCGGCCAGGTTTGAAAATTCAAGCCCATCCAAGGTAAGAATTTATAGAAAAATACTTATTGGTGTTCTATCCTGTTATAGCCTTTTTTACACTTTCTGAGAATATTTTTAAGTGTGCACCACACCATTAAGTGTGTTTTTTATATCATCTTTTTAAAAGTTATATGTCACAGGAAATACACTTACATTTAATGTGATAAAAAGGACAAAAACTATCGCGTAATTCCTTTCTGTTACGTTCTGTCATGTTACCTGATCAAAAGTAACAGCATTACGATCATCAGTAACAGGAAGGATGTTCAAGACAATTTCACTTAAGAATCGAACAGTTTATATACTATATGCCAACCATTTCATTTAATATAAGTTATCACCCCCATATCAAATAAATTTCAAAATAATATACAGTATATTGAATAAAAAATAGGTTTTTTGCTTTTGATAACAGCAGAGAACATTGTGCAATTCTAGTATAGTAGATAGTAACAGAAAGGAATTTATTTTAGAATTTTTCATTACCTGGGCAGATTTTTCATCTTGCAAATACAGTTTCAAAGGATAAATGACATTGTTTGATGTTATCTTCCAATTGTGACCAATCTAGAATGATTTATTTTTCTTAAACTTTAAAATAAAGCAGAAAAATCCTTTCTGTTACCAACTCTGTCCTGTTACCGTTGTCCTGTTACTCAAGATTCTTTCATGTTACCGACATATCTGACTATATTTAAGTATATTTCTAAACTATTTGTATTGCAAATGCTAAAATCAATAATTGGCATTTGATAAACTATTGCAGGATATACTAGTAAACCACAAATAGTGTCTTAAATTTATTCCTTATTCTCATTAGAAACTTTTTAAAATTGATTCACTTTGGTAACAGGAAAGAACTGGATTTTTTTTGTACCATATTTTAAATTGCCATTGTTTCCTTATTAAACAAGTATTTGAATTACAGACAACAGTTCCTAGATCCCCAATGTGCATGTGTTCTTCGATTTGTGCTATTAAAATACCGGGTCTAAAGATTTTTGTTTGGTTTTTTCTTATTGCCAAAAACTAGACTTTTTCAGATATTGTCTCATATATATTTGACATATGACATCGTTTGTCAACTTAAATATGGTTATTTCAACATGAATATAACCGAAGATAATCATGCTCATTTTTAAAGAGCGAAATTACGCAAAAGCTTGCACACTTACAAATGTATGTAAAAGTTGGCTGAATAGCGTTAAGATGTAGTTATCTATATGAAGGTCATGTGGTGCTATAACTCTTCAATACTGGGATAAATACTATATAATTACTGTCTTTTGATCAGGTAAATATATGTATTTATTCAATTAATTTCATTGTAATACAAATGGTAAGAAATGTAATATCAAAGATACCGGAGTCCAAATTAAATAAATTCGAAGACCACAGCACGAGAGAAAACAAGTACGAGGAACTACAGTACTTTGAATGAGTAATTGTACCTCATATTCAGTATGACTTTATCCCGGTTGTTTTCTAGTGTAATATTCATATCTCCCGGTTGTTTTCTAGTGTAATATTCATATCTCCCGGTTGTTTTCTAGTGTAATATATATCTCCCGGTTGATACGATATTCAATAGCTTGCGTTTCAGCTAGTATGATGAGTTTATTTCCTTACAGAATTTTCATAACACTAGGGTTCTAAGTTGTCAAATTGAAGACACCCCTTCGAACATCTTAAGGTCTCAAACAAGGGCTCGTTGACTGTATGGCATATCTGTCGCACAAATGACGACGGATGTTTTCCGCCGATTGTTTCAACTGTCGTCATCAAAATTCCTTCCTCCTTTCCTTGACTTCCATGACATCTCAGATTTAGACTCACCACCGAATATGTACTTACATATTAAGCAAGACCAAGGATATTAAAATGTGAAACATGATCGGGTTACCCTCCAAGATTACATGAGATAATTAAGTTTAAGTTTTGTTTAAAAGTCCACCTTATTGCTCTTGCCTAAGTTTAAATGTTGCTCTTAATTACCGAAAGAAAAGATAGTAATTGATTTATTCCATATTCCGACGGAAGAAAATATATTCAATGACAAACTTATACCAAAACAAATTTTACATAAAACATTTTACTATAACGTTGCATGTAAAAGCTCGTGACGTTTAGCGTGGTGAATAACACTTTCTCAGGTGAATATGCTTTTTTATTCAAAATCCAATTCATATAGAGAAACCTTCTAAAATAATACCAATATGGAATAATTCATAATATTCATTGTAGTTGGACATTATATATCCCCATTGTTATATAAACTACTTTTAGTATTAAAGATTCCAAAAAAACCATATGACTTCAAGGCGAATTTCCACGCTGTTTATATATACAAATAATATTATACCAAAACTCTGTGAAAAGAAAGGGTCAAATAGACATAAACGTAACAACCATGGGGTGTACGGACTACACGCAACATCTATGGTGTACGAACTAAACGCAACAACCACGGTGTACGGACTAAACGCAACAACTATGGTGTACGGACCAAACGCAACAACCATGGTGTACGGACTAAACGCAACAAACACGGTGTACGGATTAAACGCAACAACCATGGTGTGCGGACTAAACGCAACAACTATGGCGTACGGACTAAACGCAACAACTATAGTGTACGGACTAAACGCAATAACCATGGTGTACGGACTGAACGCAACAACTATGGTGTACGGACTAAACGCAACAACCATGGTGTACGGACGAAACGCAACAACTATGGTTTACGGACTGAACGCAACAACCATGGTGTACGGCCTAAACGCAACAACTATTGCGTACGGAATTAACGACACATATGTAGTGTACGGACCAGCAAAAGCAAAATTAATCGAGGGATTAACACAATCATGCTTATCTATAAAACCATAATTTCCACTCCTTCTGAAAGTGGTTACAACCTCTCCCCACCAACAACATAAAGGTACAAACGTAAGCTCAGTTTGCTTTGCACTAGACAACCCTTGTTTTAGTTATCAAAGCATGATTGTGACGAATCAAACTTAATAAAGACATAGTTATAACTGAGGAAGAGAGGACTTTAATGTTGACGACAGGTCTGCCATAACTATTTTTCTGAGGACCCTAAACGACGAAGTTGCTATTTTGTTAAAAGAGTTCGCTTCTCAGTCTCAGTTTCAAAATAATGAGCTTTTCAAAACACTAGTTTATATTGATAGGGGATTAATAAAGGAATCAAAAGAGTAAAACAAATCTAGGTCAATGTGTTTTTGTTTTCGAGTTATAAGCCATTGAAATTTTGGCGGGAAAATGTTCTCTCTTGACTTTTCATAGCTTAATCACTGACATGTCTAAGTTCTTAAAAACTATATAAAAAAAAAATTAAAATGTTATAAGACTTTTACAGATGGCTTATCATTATACATGCAAAAAAATTATCAAAAGGAAAATGGGGGTCAATTGGCAATTTTTATAAGGCATTCTAATGGATGAAACCAGAGGATTCCAAAAATCTGACTAAAATTCCAAAACATGACAAGCGAACATCCTTAAGACACCTGTCGGGTGTTCAAAACATTCATTGACTAATCTTAACTCGAGAGTCCTTATGATTTTGTGGATTCGTGTCCTATCTCAAGGTGCGTTAGATTTTTTTCTGCAGTTCAAATTATGTATGTTACTAAAATCGCAACATGCACATGATAAATAAATTTTATTAAAGCTGTGTAATGTTTTAAATGCTTCACCCGAACGATGCTCGATTTGTTTGTTATTTTTGTTGTTGTTTATTTAAGAAGTTAGACATATGTCTTATAGAAATGTAGCTGAAACCGGATGTAAATACGTTACTAAAATTAAGTTTAAAGAAATAAAATTTAAAAACAATTGTGTTATTTATTTTGACATATTAGAATTCATACGTAAAAAAGTGCATATAAAATTACAATCATATTCATATGTTCTTGATTTAGTCCTGACAGACTGATAAATTCATGCACAAACACATTCAAAAGTACTTTCGATTGCATGTGTTTGTGCATGAATTTATCAGTCTGTCAGGACTAAATCAAGGACATATGGACATATGATTGTAATTCGTTATGCCCTTACATCTCTTATAAAGAAGAAAGATAGTAGTATTGTCTAATACGGTCATATTTCATCGTTATCTTTTAACAGTAATTCATTATTTGTCAGTTTCACGGAGTATACATATACATTTGAATAGAGATAGTATAATTGAAAGTATTTACAACAGCGGTATTTCTTAATAAACAATATGGAGATCAATATATCTAATTTATGTGCGTGTTCATTTACACATTATGTTATTGTGAAAGGTAATTTATACCCTTTTACCAGCCAGAGGGTTACCTAATATGTAAATCATACTTTATATGCATATATTGCATCATATGGCTAAAACGACATTTGAATGCAAAGTAAACTGTAAAGTTTGAATATAAATATATTGTATTCTTTTCATTGAATTTGATTTGTTTCAATAAACATTGCTGTTGAAGGTAATACTATGTCTTTTGGAAATGTTTTATATGTTCACTTGCCAGTATATTCCGAATTAATTTATAATATCACGTTTTGAAGAGAAGTCTCAAACAGTGGTCAAAATCCTATATAAAGGGCACAAAAAGGAGGTTGGATATGTCCATGGAAAAGTATTAGTTTGTAGATAATAGTTTATTCGATGCAACTTCTTTTTACATTCGGAAAATATGATATATGATAAAACAAAGCATGTGTTGAGCGCATGGTAATCCTACCATACATTTTATGACCTTTGGTTTGCAAAATTGTTATTGTACTATCGGTTCTCAATGTATCCCCAACCCAGTTGTTCGTGCTTTTGTATTGTCTTGACGGGTCTATTATTTTACTGAGAGCAACTACTTGCGCTAGAGTCAGAATAAGGTTGTCCAGTTAAATCTTAAAATAAACTGTTTACTAGTGACTAGAATGAAAGAACACACTCAGTTTGTCGATATTGACGTACCAATCAGGGCTCATAACATATTTCTTCCTACAAACCATGCACGTTTACATGTGTACCAGTATTAAGACAGGGACACAGTTTTGAACGACTATCCCTCGACGTGTTCGTTCAATAACAACTTTTTAGTAAACTGATAGTATAATATAAAAGATGTTATTCCTAAATTAACATAAAAAGATAAAACTGATAAGATAATATAAAAGATGTTAGTATTAAAGTAACGTAAAAAGATTCAAAAGATTTTTCTTCTTTTTTTTAACCGTTTGTACCTGTAAATGTACTACACTATAAATTACTACGATGAATAAGTATATGCTTGTTTACTTTGTAAATAACTATTATTCTTATTTAAATAAGTATCACGTTTACAGAGCCATAAATTTTACGCATTGAAAAAATACAATGAATATATTTTATGGCGGATAGACATTTTATTAACAAATTAAACAAAAATAAGCCGCATATATATATATAGTTAAGCCACCTGTACCCTGACCCTTTTCCAGTTAAAAAGAAAGGACACTAAGTAGAGACAAAGATATAACTTAACAAAACAAGTTAATATATATTTTTGGCGAATTTTGTGTTGATGTAAAATTTAACTTTTTTTAGAATGTGAGCCGATAACTAGTTGTTATTGACGTTGAACTAGCTTCCAATGACTGCGAGCGAGTACTCTCACGTGCAGAGGCGGATTTGTGGACCTTTTTGAGGAAAAATTGGTTGCTGATATAGGAAATCAGTGAAGCGGGGCTGGAGCAGGCCCCCTCTTAGGTAGTCAGTGGGCCCCCACTTATGAAAATTTCTGGACCCGCCACTGAGATCTGTACTTGATGTCCTTTTGTTGTGGGAATGTTTAAGTACCCTTCCACGTGCACTCTGTATTTTTGTTAGATATATTTCTATTTGTTTCCCTCTGAAGAGATAAGGCTTTTTAAACTGATTTTGATAGTTTGTTCCTATGGTGTACTGTTACAAGACTGTCCCATGTTACGGAAGGGTTGTGCGCTCAAAACATGTTTATACCCGCCATGTTCTTTGTAAGCCTGTCTCAAGTCTGGATCCAGTAGTTAAATGGTGGTCGTTGGTTCATGTTTGTCGCATTTGTTTTTTTCGTAAATTGTTTTGTTATAAATTACATATAAAAAAGAAGATGTGGTTTGATTGCCAATGAGACAACTCTCCAAAGTTTCTTGTTTCATAAATTTTGCATGCCGGAGCCTTTTATAGCAATGAATGTTTTCTTCCATTGTTGAAGGTCGAACAGTTGCCCTTTGCTTATGTACACTTCAATTGAACTTTGGTGGATTGTTGTCTCATTGGCAATCATACCACATCTCCTTATTTTTTTATTTATTTTAAAGCTGCATGCTTGACATATTGTATATACACATTTCTATACTTCATCTTCTAGTTAAGTCCACAATAATTGTTAAAGACTAACTAACGATTTTTTTTATCACATATATCGTTGGGTTAATGTCTTATTTACATACACCTCTTATTTCCTGTTGTTTACGTTTTACGTTTGTAGTGTGTATTGTTTTTAGTACAGAATCCTTCCTCATTTATTTACTTAGGACAGTTTGTCTGAAAAACATTGACAGAAAGTTTCGAAAGAGGAAGAGGAAATATGTAAGGTTATTCTCACCCTCTGTTTAGTGAAGATTTGTAAGTTTAGTGGTCGGAAACTAACAATATATGGCAAACAAAATGTTATGTATGTTTCTTCCTCAATTAACGACATGTATGAGAATTATGTCTTTATTAATCCCTTTAATATACCAACAAAAGTTAATGGAGACATGTCCTTGTTTTGTTTTTTGTATAACATTTTCTGTGTTTATTTTATTATTAAGAAACGGAATTTCCTATGAATAATGACATTGTTAATAGAAGGGTCAGAAGTCACTGTGCCATCCCTCCATTATTCAATATTTACCATAAAATGTCCCTTATTGTTATAATACATTTCAAGGCTTACTGTCTAAATTAACAAAGGTAGATTTGGATGAATGATTAATTGAAGGAATATGTGTATTGACAAATAAACTTTAATTCATGTTTCACAGTGGATATGAATTCGGTCAACGCAGACAGTAAGTTCCAATTATAATATAATAGGTTTCTCGGATAGATATAAGAAGATGTGACATGAGTGCCGATGAGACAACTCTCCATCCAAGCTTTATAGGTAAAAGTACGGTCTTGGCTCACACCGAACAGCAAGCTATAAAAGACAAATATATATATATATATATATATATATGTCCTGAAAATGCATGCTATATTTTTTATTTATATGATTGAGGGTGTGTGTTGCATGCAGCCTAGATACAACGATACCTTATTAATATTCAATCTTCTGTATGCAAAAGTACTCCAATGTATTCCATATATAATTTAAAGAATTGTATTTTAGGTACTATAGTTTGTTAAAGATTAAGATATCCACCAGGCTTATCCTTGGTTGTTGGTTGTATTAACAGATTGGCAGACAACAAATTGCTTCATCGTTGTAGAACAATAGCCAAGCTTGTTTTACTTATATGTTTTTGGGATACACCTAAAATTTAAAAATTCGTTCGAAACTGCAGTTTAATTTTAATTTTAAAACAATTGTAATTTCGTAAAAATCATTGTTTTCGAAACCTTAAAGTACATTCACACTTTAAAAATCGTACGATACTGTGCTAAACATTAAAAGTTTTTGAAAATGAATTTAATTATGAAACGCATTTAAAGCAAATATTATAATCTCGCAACAAATCATGTTTTCGAAATTTTAAAGTACACACTTTAAATAACATGTAATACAGTGAACTTACCTAAAAATTTAAAGATTTTTGAAAATGGATGTTGAATGAAATAAATGCAGTGGAAAATGAATTTACCTATTTAAATTCAAATGATAAATTACTTGTACTTTAATTAAAAGTTTGATATTTAAATTTATTTGAAAGACGCTGTTTGCTCTTTAATTTTATATAATTAGTGCATGCAACTACTTCTTTGTATCACATTCATCAAAGATACATTAGAGACTCAGGCGGAGTGATCTGCGCCCACTGATATACTTAGTGGCCCCACATTCAACATGTCCTTAGTCTGAAGCATGTAATTTAGTAGTTGGCATATTTTTTTTACTGTATGTCATATTTGTCTTGTTCATAAACCATGCCGTTAGTTTCACGGTTGAATTCTTTAAAACTTTTAAACTTCCTGATATTCAAAAGCCTGTCATCGGCGACGGGTATGGGTTTTTCTAATTGTTGAAGGCCGAAAGGTGACCTAAAGATCCTAGATTCTAAGTTATTTGGTCTCATATTTGACTCATTTGATTTTTGTTTTATATTAGGACAACTTCACATACTCGCTGTGAAACTATAACATGAACAACAAATTTGTACTGTGTATAATATGAACAAAAGACGATGCTAGTAGGACAGCAAAATAACAGCACAAACAGAAACAAGCCAAAGACAATTATTGACGAGTATCTAAACACATAAAAAGCACTAAATCGCACTTAGGAAGTTTCTAATATTCATTGAATACAATATTTATCTCCCTTCATTCTAAACGATTTATTTTTTAGATCTTTATATTGAATTTATATAAAAATAAGGAGATGTGGTATTATTATTGCCAATAAGACAACTTTCCACCTAAGCTCAAATGAAGTGAATGTGAGCAATTATAGGTAACTGTACGGCTTTCAGCAATGAGAAAATATCATACCGTATAGTAGATTATAAAAGGCCACGACATATTGTTTATTTGTTCTCTTTCTGCATTATTTGCATACATTAACCAGTCAGTCAACTGTCTTTATTTAGTTAGTAGTCTCACAATATTGCCCTCGCCTATAGTACACGAGGTCCTTAGTTCGTTGGTTAGTCGGATTTTTTAATTTGTTACTTTTTCTTTATTTGCGAATAACGCGACAATTAGAAGCAAGAGCAACACTGGTAAGAGTCAGCATACAATATTAGAAGATTGTTTGCACTGTTATCCTTGTAAGCTAACACGATACAATTCCAACTTTTAGTGATAGTCTAGCACAAACACGTTTACTTTTATATCACATTAATGATCATTAATATGTTATATCACAATAATAGTTTACAAAAAATGTACATTCCATCGGAACGGCTTGTATTTATCTTAACGTTTTATCAGTGATTTGATCATAAGATGGCGAGGTACAATCATATCAACTCTTATTTCCTGGAGGCTTTTGATCGCACCTGCTAAACAATTATACCTGTCATCTCATTATTTAGTTTATCATTTTATTAACAGCTTGACAATCATATACATACTTATCTCATTAAAAAAGTTTGTACAATGTCATTATTGTATAGTTTATTAATGATACATTTAGATTATATGTACATGTATATGTCGCTGTGGTTAGAGTTTTTGACATAAATAATCATTTATTTGAATAATTTCAATACACAATAATCATGTTAAATCAACACCCTTAACGGTTGTTACTACCAGAGAGTTCACGTTATAGAATAGAATAGAATAGAAAATTTATTTTAAGTCGGGTTACATAATCACTGCAAACATAAGCTCGTACATAGAGCTTTTTGTCGACATTAAAAACACAATCGTACAATATTAAGACACATATATAAAACATACACGTTAGACATACAAAGTAAGGCAGCTATATTGCATAAGCAATGTTCATATATATAAGTGCAAGGACACACAGGCAATGCACTAGAATATAAGCACATGAAAACATGACAAAATATATAAAGCAAAACTAGTTCTAAAAGTTGCCTGGAAAACATAAATAAAATCAAAAGCGTTAAGATCTGCAAGAGCCACATCTGCATGAGTTGCCATTCCACGTCCATAAAAAGTTAAATAATGCAGCTAGATGTTGTTATTACTCAATTAATTGCTGTATATTCTATGATATTAAAACTTGCATAAACAATTGAATCTATTTTACAGATAATAATAACAGATTTTTGGCGGGAATTTATTTGGTAGCAGTCGAACTATGTCAGGAAAGGAAAATCTTTCCCAACAAGATTTGACCACCTCGACGTTTTCTGTCTCTTCAAATGACGTGTACAGAAACGATTACAGGTATATTTTATGTATTTCTTGCAACAAAATAGATATTGTCACGGTGCTAACTTGAGATGCAATTACAAGCATTGAACACATGCCGTTCATTAATGTTAAACCTTATGTTCATGTATTACGATTATTTAGCAATAAGATGTGGTATGATGACAAAGAGACAAACTGTGTCATAGCAGTTAATAACTATAGGCTACGGAGATGTCTTATTTTAGACGAGTGGAGTCATGTATGTTTCAATTATGTGGATGGCATATAGACCTTAAAAGTAAACTGATTCGCAATAATGTATTTTCATTTGCACGTTGTTGAGGGTCGTACGGAGACCTATAGCTGTTTAATTTTGTGTCATTTGTTCTCTTTTGGATTATTATTATTACATAGCATTTTTTCAATTTCAAAATTCAAAGATCAAAGTTGTTTAACGCCACTTTTAGTACACATGGCTACATCATATGGGTCATTTTCAAAAAATGTCGAATTTTGAAAAAATATTAAAAGTTACTTATTCAAATAACCCTCTACATGAGCAAATCAAAACAAACATTACTTTAAGAACAACATATTAAAAGATGCAATCTTAATGATGTCATACAAGAATATCGGCTTGAAACATTTTTTAATCGGTGGTACAATATGTTGTCTATCCTGTTACCATTTTCAAAAGAAATTTTGTGTTATTAAGAAAAGGTTTAGATAAAATGTTAAGCTTGTTTTACGTAGCCAATTAGATGGTTTTCAAGAGAATAAACTTCTATGTATATTCATTCTGTAATATAATAGATTATTTGTCAATTTTCCAGGTTGTACTGAAAAATGCCTCTAAAAATTGGATTTCAAAGGTTGTTTAAATTACCACCAGTAATGCAAGTCTAAGATAGCAATTTATATTGTTCGGCGTTTTTTCACCCTTTCAAATAAACCCAACATCAAGTAAATCCCTCATAAGTTAGTTTACTTTTCTCTGTATTTCATTGGTAACAGGGACGTACTTTTCTGATATATCACTATATAAAAGTCTATCCTGTTACCAATATCAGTATTGCACCTGCAAATGCTTAATCGAGAAGATTTTAAAGACATTATAACCTTAAGATGAATTCAAAAAACGAAATATTTCATTCGTTTTGCACCTATATGTTAAGATAAAAAAATTAACGACGTTTTTGTCTACAATTGTCTATCCTGTTACTGTAACCATAGCAACCTTAGTAACAGGATAGACATTACAGGATAGACAAATTTCTTCGTTATTGATTGCTGCTGTGAAATAACTACTCCCTTTGGTGAAGTGATTATGCTTTTCTATTGTGAATTTGGTTTCCAACACGTTTTTGCACTTTTTACAAGCATACTGTTGGTGTAATTAATCAAAATGGTTGGTAACAGCATAGACATGAAAAAAAGTACACTCTATTTTTTTCACTAAATGTCTTGAAATTTCTTTTCTCTTCACTGTAGTTCAAGAAACGAGGAGTTTTAAATGTTAAGATTTTACTTTGCACTTTGAAATCAACACTGACTGATTCAATATTCATAGGGAGAATAATGTAACGGCTGATTTAAGTAGCGGTAACAGGATGGACATGAACCTCCCGTACGCTGATTCAATTTAGTTTGTAGATAATATGTTACATACAATGATAAAGAAGCTACGATTTTTCGTTAAAGAAATAATTAATGTTCTTAAAAAGTCCCTATTGCAGATATCAAGGCGATCAGAAAATCGGAATAAAATCATATGAAATGTGTTCTTCTGACACTGTATGCACACAAATACCCCCAAATTGGACTTAAATGGAGTTTAATCTTATCAAAATAGATGTCAGGTGCATGTGTTTATTATTAATGTTTTGAATCACAAATCCGACAAGCTTTCATTTAAACCATTACAACTGAAATTTCCATTAGAAAAAAAAAAAAAAAATAGCATGGGTGTACTGAATTTTTTTTGAAAATGATCCATATATGTATCCGTCTGAAATGATTAAATTGGTTTTAATTTAAGCGCTATTTCTTTAAATGTCATTTTTTTTAAGTGTAAAAGGGATTGTGTGTACTTAAATAATATTTTCCATATCGCTTTACTTCCATTATAATTGATCAATTAGTATGTCTGATTCGTTATCTACACACCTTGTGTTCACGTCGCTCGATTGGTCGTTGCTTAGATCGAATAAGATGTGTATTACTCGAGCAAACTTGCACCTTTTAGTTGCGTGGATACTGAACAATCCAGTCTTTTACAACTGTTATATATATTTATTTTATCCAACAAATATATAACTTGTATCTTAGAAGAACCAGAATGAGATATATTTTTTTTACAAGCTCGATCAAGTGGAATGTATAAAAGTTTGAAATATCAGTATTAATTTAAATTTCTAATCACAAGAAAGAAGTATATACTTTTAATCGCCCTAATTCTCTGATATACTTTGATATAGGAAGATAACGGTCAATTGAAATTGAAAATGATTCAGTTTAAAAGGGCAATTAACAAAACTCGTCATCCGACTTCTTAATTCAAAATCTTAAGATGAAGATGAAGAAAAGCGGAGATAATTTGTATTATTTGTTCTAGTATTACGATATCATAATTTAGGGTTTTTTTCTGATCTGATTGTTATTTACGTTTTTTTATGCAACGATTGTTATTCAAATGATCGAAATAAAAAAAAAAAGAGTTGAGTGCGTAGAATCTAGATAAAGTTGGTGGACGCTTAATTTACCAATCAAAAATCAGGTACCATGTGAATAAAAGTTGCAAAAAAATTGAAGAGAAAACTAAATGTCTGCAATCAACGAATTCTTTAGAGTGCAAAATTCATTTAATACATAAACAAAACGACCACCTGCACGGCCATTCCATGACTTGATACACGCACTTCAAATTTGACGGAATTTAAACTGGACATTAAAACCCTGCGTTTTATTGATTAGTGTAAAGACACTGCGTATGATAAACAAGAACCTACAGTAAAAAGTTAATAAAAAAAGCACACGATGATAGTCTAGTTGAAACGTGTTCAGTTTAGTTTACATATATTTTATTTGCATAAACACAAATTGGACTGCACAAGTAGTCTTTTCCATATAACATATATAACAATACAATGAATAAAAGCATGCATGCATCACGCAATTTTTCAATATATTGTATAAATTGGACAGAACAAATTAAGTGACAAAAAAGAAGTTGGGAAAAAAACTTCATGATATTGATATAACAGACGACAAGACCTACAGTTTTCAGGATAAAGATTGAATTGGAGTTCAAAGTGCCTCTGGTATCTTTCGTCCCTCTTTCCACAATGTGAACTTTTCATTTCTATGAAACACAGTCTCACCAGTATATTCTCCATATGCAGTATATATCTACCAGATGATACAATATTTTCCAATTATTTCGTTTCCTATCAATATTTTCTTGATAGAGTATTGCTGCTTCGATGAAGCTATCGGTATTTAAGGGTTCCTCATGGAAAAGATGAAGTTGATGCTTCAATGTGAAATCACCAAAGTTATGTTGGTCGTTATGGAAAAGATGAATCACAGACGAACCTGACTATAATTATTTACTAACTGTGGCGACCACAGTTTCGTTCTTCCCCTTTTTCATGACATCACCAAAAAATGCGAAATTCAATATCAAGATGTTTGAGCGATAACAATTCTAAACTAAGCTCAATAAACCTGAATTGTAGGTTGTTCAATGTGTAACATATATACTATAAAAAATCGATAGATAAGTTCTATTTTAAGTTTTTTTCTTATGTCTTTTCTTTTCTTTTTATTATAATACTGACAAAAGGATATAATTAACGACTACAAGCACCCCTAATGATTCGAAGCTATGGCCAGTATTGCTAGTTTGGTCCGTATGACATTCAACCTTAAATGTTTTCGTAATCTTGTATAAAAAAACACTTTATTTTATTCAAAATAATTTGGGTTATAAGTGACTCTATTTAAGTGCAACTATCTCCTCCTATAATTTGCTTTTTTAAATTACCGCTTAGATTTTCCGGTGGTGGGAATTCTCCGTTTCAAAATATATAGCATTCTGGGTATTTTTTTCAAAGCTGGGATAGGCTAACAATGGGATGTCGTTATTTTCACTTTGTGGTATGAACAAATGAAATTTCTGAAAAGACGAATTAAGTTTGCACTTCATCCAAATCTAAATTATGCAGTAGACTAAAGCTTGAACTTCATACTAATTTGAATTATGCACGTGACTACACTTCAATGGATTCAGACTGATGTCAGTATGTCCGCATTCATATTTCCATAACCGTATCCCGAGTTTATTGCGTCATCTGAATAAGAAGTTGGATTATATTGACGGAAGGTATTAAGTGCAAGGAGAAGCAAACATAAAAGTTTAAATCTTTTGATACAGAAAATTCAAGCACTTTGAACTCCAATTCAATCTTTATCGAATAAAGATTTATTTTCGTTTAATTTGTTATGTTATTGTATCAAAATGTATATACATATATGAAATATAAAGTCATAAAAGCAAAATCTAATGAAACGTTATGATTTCTACACCTTTGCTTTTGTAATTGAAGAAAAAACATCATTAATCCGAAACTGAACAATACAATTGGAAAAATAGAAATCACAAATTTGTCATTAATCCAAGTTAGATACAATTTTGAAATGATAAAACGTGAATGAAATTTTAAATGAAATTAAGAGACTGAATTTTCCTTGGAATTTTTGACGTTTTGTTTATCAAAGATTAAAGAAAGTGTATAAACAATGATATCTGTATACAGATATATACATGTCATCAAAGAGTCTATTTCAACATGAGGAAGAGGCTAATTAATTGTTTACTTTCGAGAGAAAAATCGGATTGTTTTTATTCGGACAAACTTGGAAGTACGCAGTCACAATGCAAAATGGAAATGGAGTTCGCTATCACTCATGGTAAACTTTTTCCTCAAATTTCATTTTTTTAGATAGTTTTGTTCTTTTTGAAAAATTTCAGTGCAATTGGAATTAATTTTTTTTATCCAAAGATTAGGCTCTAGTCTGTTTAGAAGTGCAAATCGTAATACACGTTATATATAAATAGAAAAATATACATTTTGTACAAGCTTCAACTGCGTTTTATATGATTAACAAAGATAGCTCTTGCCATACTTTTAAAAGTCCTTTAGATAAACACTACAAATGCCGATCTTACGTATTATTAGCTAGAGCAAAGCATATAATTTTAATTTGTATTTCCGTCTTTTAAAATGCTATTCATTATCGTTGTGAAGCGTAACATTCCATTGGTTCTCCTTTTTTGTGAACATCTTTGTTTATTCCGCCATTAAAACAGGTTCAAAAGAAAATAATATGGAGAATGGAAATTGGAATGTTCCAAAGAGAAAACAACCCGACTAAAGAGCAAAACGCAACCATAGGCCACCAGTTTTTTTAACACAGCGAGAAAACCACGCAGATGAAGGCGCGCTTTATCTGACCCATAAACATAAATGTGTACTAGTTCAGTGATAATGGAGACCATAATAAACCCCAAAACTTATTAATGAACTAAAATTAAAAATAATACAAGACTTACAAAGACCAAAGGCACCTGACTTGGGACAGGCGCAACACTGCAGCGGGGTTACACATGTTTTGTGATATCTCAACCCTCCCCTTATCCCTTTCCAATGTAGAAAAAACAAACACACAAAAACGGAATGTTTGTATCATTATTTATGATCCGGTTTTATCTTATTTAACACAAGAGGCAATGAAAATCATTTTTCAATGAATACCAGCCAAAACCATGAAAAAAAAAATGGAGAATGTGTTAATTCATGGGACACAGATGAGGTCCCCGCTTGCATAACGTTATATTTATACTTAACTAAAACACGTTAAAGTGACACCATTCATGTGCATGCAATATATGGGTGTCATAACATTTGGTTGCGGCAAACGCAAAACTCAGCAATTTTTCAATTTGTAAAGGGCATAACTCTAGAACGGTAAAGGTGACGCCACACAATTAATTTGGTCTGTGATACGTAGTAATTAGAATTGTGTCATACCATTCGGTTGAAACAAACTAAATTGACTTCATTCGTGTTCCTCACAACAAGTACACTCAATTTGAATTTGGGGATGTCACATAGTATAACTTCATATTTACGTATGTCTCTGTTAATTGAGGAAATAGAATTTCAAAGTGTCATGTTCTTTATCAAAAAGCATTCTTATTTTACAATATGATATATGTTGCCCTACATACCGACTATCTGTGTTATATTATTAAGTCTTCCTCACTGACATACACAATTTTGATTTATTTTCAGTGGTAAAAGTAATGGAAAAGCAGGAAAGAGCGCCACACGTGCTATATTATGCTCTCTCTTCGTTTGCCTCCTTGCCATAATTGCATTAGCTGTTACCCTAGCGATTGTTGTGACAAAAAAGATTGACGAAAAAAATGAAACACCTAGAGCTACTCCAGAACCTGGTTCTGGGTCTCAAACCGGTGACGGAAGTGGTAATTGCCCGGATACAGGCAATACAGGAAGTTCAAACGGTATGTCATAATTTGAATTTTACATAACACATAATATGGCTTCAACTGTATTTTCAATTATATTTATAACTGTACAGAGTCTACATGTTTGGGATTCGAAACGTATGTATTGATACGCAAATATATTATTACATCAAACAGTACTAATATAACTAGTCATCTTGAAATACAACATACATTTATTTCTGTTAAATTAATGTGCGCAAGATATAACGATACTTTATTCAGATATTTACCCGATCCTCTTTTTGAGTTTTATTCAAATTATTTCACTGTTGAATCACACGCATTTGTATACGATTGATATCAATACGGTTTATGATCCCTTCTGTGGACTATGAATTACGATATTTTTAAACTGCAATAGTATCAAAACAGCAAAGGTAATGAATAATAGAAATGGGCCATTTTATACATATACCAAGGGGAAACATTGTGCAAAGAGTTATTATTAATTGTTTCATTGCATTTAAAAGAAAAAGGGTATTTTGTGACTAATAAAACCAAGGTTTTTTTGTAGAAAATCCGAACACTTTAATATATTTTTTTTTGTTTTAAAAATTTAAACATAGATTACGTTCTTGTTTTTCTATGATGTGCTAGTGTTTATTGTTTACAAAAAGTCATAAACAACCTTTTAATTCCAAAAAAGTCGTTCTGAGTCACTAAAGTCAAACGCACCGTAGAAGTTGTACTTTAATTGATCCATATTTATATTTGTTTGAACCAATTTCTAAATTCAGGAACTTGTAATAAGGAAATCATTACTAGCACTGCATGCAATAATCCTCTATCTACCAAGCATTTGCCAAATATGAGAGTACAATGGGAAAGCGCTGTGGATTTTCTTTAAAATTTCCATATGTTAAGCATTGAATCAATACAAGGGTGCATAATCCTTAAATCAATCTTGATGCAAGAAATAACATTTCTTTATACAGATATTTCCCCGATCTTTCTATTTTTAGTTTGATACGAATAATTTCTTTGTTGAATCACACGCATTTGTATACGATTGGTGTCATTAAGCCTGTGTTCGTGTTGATCACTTATTATCATATAGTATATGTAGTGCTTTCTCCCAAAAAATATTTGAATTTTAATGCAGAAGTTTAAAGCTAAATACGGACACACATTTAACAACTATACAGGGTATGTGCCATGTAATACAAGTTCCTTCATAACTGAAGAAATATTCTGGAATATTATTTCCTGTGTAATAAGTATAGCAATATTTGTCTCTAATGGAATAAACGGTATACAAAAATTGTTCAAGCAGGTATAGATAATTTATACCAATAGGAATAGATTATTTGTTTTAAGATTTGTTCCAGCAGGAATAGAAAATTTGTTCCGACAGGAAGAACATTTGTTCAAACAGGAACATAACATTTTTCTCCAAAAAAGATACAGACATTACATTGTTTGTGTATGCTTTCTGACGGCTTTAATAATATCTAATAAACACTTGCAGATGTTATCTAGTGTATTACAATACTACTAGTGCTTTATTTTCGACTTCAAGATGCTATAGCCGTATCATTATAATATTCGTTTTTGTTTTATGTATTTTCGTGAAAAATGCATGAAATTTATTCGTTATCATTTTGATCATAATGTTTGTTTTATTTCAGAATTTTGTACGACACCAGACTGTGTAAAAGCAGGTAAGCGATTATTTATAAGTAGTTGACATTTCGTGATAATAACTGTAGAGATAATAATAATCATTTAAATACACTTTATCAAGTTATTCTTTTGTATTCATGATACGTTTCTGTCAAAGTTTTTACAATTTATGAGGCGCCAGTGTCGAACCCAGAGGGTATGTATGTTACAGTGAATTTGTATAATCAGTGATTATGTAGAATCTCTGAAATTTTCAGGGATTATGTAGAATCACTGGCCAGTTTAGGGATTATATATAATTACTAACATTTTCAGGGATTATGTATAATTACTAGAAAAAACGTCAGGGATTATATATAATAACTGAGATGAAGAAATAGTTTTATTTATAAAGAACATGAATAAAAGTCAAATAATTTATGTTATAAAATCATATTAAACAGCATTACACTGTATAAACATAAATTGTAAAATGTTAAGCACAAAAATATCAAAATTATAACCCTATTTGTTTTAATGTTAGGCACAATATATCAAAATGTTAAACACAATAAATTAAAATAATATGCTTCACATCTGTTTTTACCACATTATCAACATTTTAGAAAACATTTTCCTTCATGTATCGAATCCGATTTTATGACCCGCTTAAGAGAAATAAAGTGTTCAGTAAAAATACCTGTAGATACCCCTCAAAAAAGGGAATTAGCACCCTCGATTTGGTTCGAGCAAAATACCATGTTTTTTTGGCCAGGTGATATCCTTTTTAGACTTTTTGTGAACAATTACGGTAACCATTATGTTTTTTGGAATTCCCTTTTCCTCTTTATTATCCTATGGAATTGCTATGAGAATATTATAGATGTTCCATAATCTTCTTCTCCATTTGTTTTACATGTACCTCAAATAACATTGTCTGTGGATTTACACATATAACATTAATATCCATTTGACGGTGGCGTTTGATAAACAAACAGGGTGGTAAAAGGTTATTTTCGTGCAACGTGTTTTGCCATTTTTATTTCAAATGCATCCGCGAAAAAAGTTCGTTATTCACCGTGTTACGTGAAATCGTTAAAAAGATCAACGTGCAGGACATTTTTAATTGTTCCTTTATTTTGAAATTGCAATTTTATTTCACGTTCTTCTGTGCAGATACCCTCCCTTTATGCCCCTCTTATCGCTATAAAGGGAATCTTAATATTATTAATTTTGAAGTCGTCAACTTTATCTCGAAACCCTGTGTTTTTTATATCTTTAAGTTCATCCTCTGTGTTAAAAAGCAAAATTATTTCGTCTGGCAAGGAATAGGAAAGTCAAAAATGATAGTTTGTCTATATATCTTTTTTTCATCAAACAATGGATCCTTGAATTATTCATAATCCCTGAAATTATATTAGGGAATTTGTAAAATAATTATTAAAATGTTCAGTGATTATGTAAAATCACTGGTCATTTTCAGGGATTATATATAATTACTAATGATTTTAGTGATTCTACATGTTCCCTGAAAAATCGGGTATTCTACATATTCCCTGATTATACAAATTCACTGTAACATATATACGACATTAAAACTGGACAAACATTTTTACGAAAATATGTGAACTGAAAACATAAAAAATAACCCAGGAACTCAACGAAAAAAGAATCTGTCAGATTTCTCATTATTGCTGACTGCTCATGTCTACATATTCTCTTTCTCTTCAAGTGGTCTTTATATATATTCACAACTTTTAATGACTGTAGACGATCTAGAGCTTGGCATTTTATGTAAATATATTTGAAGAAGGCTATATAGTTTTAACCTCTTGCGGTCTTTCGGTTATTGTTTTTGGTAAATTGAAACACACCTTACATACACTTTGTTCACTCATATAGAGGTCCATATAAGTAGAATTTTCACGTCTTGTTCTCTCCAAAATCCAAGATTTTTCGCCTTATATATGCCACCTGTAACGTTACTCGCTGCATGGACGATGTATGTTTTGTTATAACTTACTAAAATTTTCTGTACTTTTTAACATTTTGCTTATAACTGGATATTTTGACTGTTTTACGGTATTCAGACCACTCTCAAGCGAATAGTCTATTGGCCACAGACCACAATTAAATTCTCTATTAGTTCTTTATAACGTTTCGTTTCATTTAAAAAATTGCACCTAATCTTTTTGTCAAATTTTTTGTATGTGTAAAGTAAAGTTCTAGTCCAAAACTATATCCAAAAATTCAGAAAGATTGCACCTCTGTAGTTTACAATTTCAGCCAATACACATCCATACCCCTATGGACAAGTCAAAAGATGTTCCGAAAACTGTAAATATTACCTTTTTGCACCTGGCCTAATCACTCTTTCCATATCAAAATCAGTTAAAATAAAACATCAAAAAGTTTATTGTAGCTCTCTTCTTTCATTTCCACCCCAGAAAAGCTAAGAAATGTATGAGAAAGGGAAAGAAAAAAATAAAGAAAAAATACACTATAATTAAAGGGTACTATATTCGTAATCATAAATTGTGGTCTTGGGCCTATTGACCTTGATATCATTGACTTTCATAACAGACTTTTAAATTTTGACTGCTAAAGATCTGAGTTATTCGAAAAACTAAGGATTTTCTTATTCCAGGAATAAATTACTTTAGCCGTATTCGCCACAACCTTTTGGAATTTTGGGTCCTCAATTCTCTTCAACTTCATGCTGGTTTGGCTTTCAAACGGTTTCAACCTGAGCGTCACTGATGAGTCTACTGTAGACGAAACGCGCGTCTGGAGTATCAAATCATAAGCTTGGTACCTTTCATAATTATCTACACCACTGAACGATGCAACTGCTGGTGGACGTTTCGTCACCTCAAGTATCACCAGCCCAGTAGTCAGCACTTCGGTGTCGACATAAATGTCAATCATATGGTCATTTTTATAAATTAACTGTTTGCCAAAGTATGAATATTCGAAATACTATTGGATTTTCTTCTCCCAGGCATATATAATCTTAGCCGGATTTGGCACAACGTTTTGTAATTTTGGGTCCTCAATGCTCTTCAACTTTAAGGGCATACGATACAGTTACAGGGAATGTAATGACGTTGCTAACGTAAAATGTTATTTTCGCGACGTCAAACTCTGACATATCGGGAAAAGATGCATTTTTCGACTGATTTTTATCATTCAAACTGATTTAATTTGAAAACGAGTGCATGGACCCCTATTTTTTAAAACAGCAATTTGTTTCATTTTGCAAGGAGATTATGTGACCCAAATTTTATAAAACTGTAAATAGCGCATTTTTTAAAAATTTTGATAAACATGCAGCAAAAAATGACGTTTTTCCTCTATTCATGAACATTTGATAAATATAGAGTTATTTCGGAATAAAAATTGCATAATTTTTAATGATACTTATAAAATACAGAAATTACCGATTATTTAACAAAAACCATTTTGTGTTTATCTTTTAAAACAAAAAAGTTATGTCTTTCTTTCGAAAAAGAAAATACGAACACAAATCTGAATTTTGAGCAAATATACAAAATTTCGAACTCATTTTACTCAAAAAGTAGCACATGAAGGTATATTTTTTATTACATATTTGATTTAATGAGGTAAAAAATAGCCTATATGCAAATTTTCATCAACTTGTAAATACAGGTTCAATACTGTATCGTATGCCCTTAAACTTGTTTTGGCTTTCTAATCTAGACGAAACGCGCGTCTGACGTATCAAAAAAGAGGGACGAAAGATACCAGAGGGACAGTCAAACTCATAAATCGGAAATAAACTGACAACTCCATGGCTAAAAATGAAAAAGACAAACAGACAAACAATAGTTCACATGACACAACATAGAAAACTAAAGAATAAGCAACACGAACCCCACCAAAAACTAGGGGTGATCTCAGGTGCTCCTGAATTATAATCCTGTTACCTTTGATATAACTGATTATTCTCCCCACATTCTTTATACTTTATTGATGAAATAAAGATTGCAATACTAATACCATATATTGAGTAGTTTGAGAATGGTGGTATAACAATACAGTTATATATAGGATTTTCTGTCAACAGCTGTTGTTTAGATGGATTCGGACAAGATGTAAGACTACGGATAAAACAAGTCAACACCAAACAAAGTAAACAACTATATATACTGCCATGATCCTTACTATATTGATTATCAAATATTATAGTTCATTGTTTTCTACTTTAGCCTCTAATATGATGAAATCCATGGACATGACAGTCGATCCTTGTGTAGATTTCTTTGAATACGCATGCGGAGGATGGACGAGATCTCACGTTATTCCAGAAGACAAGGCGGTTCTTGGAACATTTTACACACTCAGGGACGATGTTGATATAAAACTAAAAGGTAATGTATCCCAAACCTTTTCATACTTTTCATCAGAAATAAAATACTTTCATCATATTACAATTGTTTAATAACAATTTCGACATTTTTTATTGTGAGACAACCATCACGTCATCTGCAATATATTGCTTTATTGACCAATAAAAAAAAGTTATATCTAAGACGGCACATCAGTTCAAAGATAGAAGTAAATCATCACGCTTGAACAGAACTAACAAATAACTGGATTAAATCTGTTTTAGTATTCAAATGTAAATATAAGAATCGGTGTTCATTGATCGGTATTTTCCGAACTCAATAATCCATGAATGATATTGCAAACAATCGATAAAATAAATATGTTTTACCAGATTTAAATCGATATTGGAATAAGTTAATATAGCTGTTATACTTGAATATCTCTTTTCTTATTTCAGCTGTCTTGGAACAACCTATTGCTGCTGGAGAATGGGAAGCAATAACTAAAGCTAAACAGTATTACCAGTCTTGTATAAACCTGAGTGAGTTCATTGAATATATACATTAGAATGTATTCTTTTAATTTTACAAATTTGACAAGAAAATCAACCGACACCTTGATCATCATAACCGTTTGTAAAGCTTCTAAATTATTTGTTGTTTTCGTTCCCACTCATTTTTATGCTCCATTTATGGGCATTGTGTTTTCTGCTCTGGTCTGTGCGTCCGTTTTTCTGTCTGTGCGTCCGTTCGTCCGTATGTGCGTCCGTTCGTCCATCTGTCCCGCTTCAGGGTAAAATATTTGGTCGAGGTAGTTTTTGATGAAGATGAAGTCTAATCAACTTGAAATTCAGTAAACATATTCCCTATGATATGATCTTTCTAATTTAATGCCAAAATAAGGGATTTTATCTCATTTTCACGGTCCACTGAACTTAGAAAATGGTAGTGCGGATGGGGCACCCGTTTACTTTTACCTTTGTCTTGCATTGTTTCTTTTACAAAATTGTGTTCATGACTTTTTTCTTTACTTCTCATTTTTCTTTCTCTATAATTTGAAATATAGTGTCCGTCAAAGCAAGGGTTAAATAATCAAGTTGTAACTATTGAGCATAAACATGATTGTCATACACATCATGAAAAATTAGCATGTATGTCAAATCATTTAAAACAGCTTTAATTGAGTGTTTTAGTCAACTGGATTGTACAGTTTTAGTTATACAATGATGACTCCACAAATGACACTGATATTTAATCGCATAAGCAAAGAAGTTTTTTTTATACTGCAAATGAAACAGTTCAGTATGCATTTGCACA
This sequence comes from Mytilus galloprovincialis, assembly GCF_965363235.1. Lineage (NCBI taxonomy): Eukaryota > Metazoa > Mollusca > Bivalvia > Mytilida > Mytilidae > Mytilus > Mytilus galloprovincialis. The sequence continues at coordinate 55,590,813 of NC_134850.1, read as the reverse complement.
TATATCAATCACGTGTAAACCACAGTTTGTACACGCATGGGCCAATTAGGATCGGAGTATATATTAGATTTTTGTGCAATTGCAGCTTTTTATGCAGGAAATGCATCATTAAGAAGTTCGACTTCAACTTCAGAAGAATAAAAAGAACCAAACGTTTTGTATTCTGCACGACATTTTGAAGGGTTCGAAAATCGTTCTCTGGTTTCAAACCTTAATTTTTCCTCTAAAAATATGAATATAGATTCGCAGATATGAGTATAATAATAGTCTGGTTTTTAAATTTACTGATTGAGACATGGTGGTTGTTCCAGACATAGCAGGCGACAATTGTATAACGGCGAAAGCGAAACCGCTCGTGTTTGAGTTATTGCAATTCCTTCAAGTTTTTATTGTTACCTCTGAATCGATTTACGAGATTTAAACATCGGTAAACTAATGTAACCTTCATTTATACCACCGAGGGATCGGAAAGATGGAAGTGCAGTAAAATAACCAAGAATAAAAATAAGCAGTAAACCTAACCATACAATAAAAAGATATACATACTACTGGCTGTTTTAATCGAAAAGTCTATATAATGAATACATGGATCTCCGAGTCTTATTCTCAATCAACTATGTCCTTTTCCAGTTAGAAATGTATCCCGAGTTCTTATCATCAAATGTGTATCTTTTATAAACCTCGAATTTAGCTGCCATCGAAGATATGAATCTAACAGAACCAATGGTGACATTAAATGAATTAGGAGGATGGCCTGTCGTATCATCAAGCTGGTCTGAATCTTCATTTAATTTGGAAGATGTTTTACTCACAACAAGAAAGTACACAAACAGTCCACCCATATTTGATTCATATGCTTACACCGATTCTAAAAATCCAGATGCTCGTATTCTATATGTGAGTAGTATATTCCTTTTTAGTATAGATCATGCAGTCAAAAGCTTCCTGTAAATATGTTTAACATAGCCAGGTTTTCACATACTTTACATAAAACGTCATATGAATAACGGATATATAGATTATGTGCCCTGGCAATGAGACAGCAACGTATGGAAGTCAGAAACATTAAAGATCAACATAGTCTTTAGTAAAAGAAATGTAGCTACACAATATACCAAGCGAATAAATATTACCAATCAACAAAAATGTTAATAAATTGAATAGTTACTCCAAAATGCAAACTGCAAGATTCACTACCAGTCTATTCTTATCAAACTTTAGTTTTGTGTGTGTCTGTATGTTATTCGATATTAATTGTTTTATTTGTACATGTAAGCTAGCTAATTTTTGTTAGATTGATTTTTGAAAAAAAAACAAAACAAGTAAAGCATAATTAGTAAGAAAAAATATACGTATTTCAATTCGCGGTTGAATTTGAATCGATTTATAAGTCTCAATCATCTTCGAAAACTTAAGTTAATGAAGATCACCTGTAATACATTTCGTGCGTCGTAAGCGATTGTTTTGAACGCTCAAACATAAAATATTTCAGTTTCAGAAAAGAAAAGAAATTGTGTCAACTTTGTCCATAATTTGATTACAAATTAAAAACATAGTTTGATGTTCCCCCTAGACTTCGTATATTTCTCTTTATTTCTCGTATTTTTTAATTGAGTTTTACAATAAATTATTTCTGTTTGTTATACAGGTTGACCAACCAGGGTTCGGGATGCCAAACAGAGAATATTATCTTAAAGGAAGAAACGATAAAACTTTATTGGCATATGAACAATTTGCTACAGAAATGGCTGTTATGTTTGGTGCTAACGAAGCGACGGCCAAAAATGACATGAAAGATATGGTCGACTTTGAAATTAAACTTGCAAATGTAAGATTCAAATTTATTTTTTTTTAAAAAAAAAATATTCTCGTAGGAACAGAAAACGTTATGAAAACGATATACACAAACTATATTCCATAGAGAATGCAAACCAGAATTTAAGAATGCAATATTTTCAGAAACTTTTAAACTATTTTTATCATTCTTCTGGTTTTTTTCAAAAAATGCAAAACCTGAGAAGATTTTTATTTTATAAAACTCAAGAATTGAAGTGAAAACAAAATACTAAGGCAGAAAGTTCATTATAGATATAAAACATTTACAATTTATGATGCCTTTCGTAATTTACTGCCTTTGTGTAAGTGTTTCTTAAGAAATTGCCATGAATCATGTTCATAAATATATTTTCAGATTTCATTACCATCAGCAGAACGAAGGGATGAAGATAAATTGTACAACTTGCGGACTATACAAAATATAGCGAGTTCTTCCCCAGCGGTATGTTGTTGCGAAACAAATTTAAAGTGTGTTTTATTATTTAAGGCATTAAGGTTTTTCTGTGCATGCAGGCGCCGATTATTTCCTATACAATTGGATTTCTAAAGGAGCATTTGAAACGCAGAACAAAACTCTTGTATGACAATTGTGAACTAAGAAAATATAAATACACTTTTTATTTCAAAGTTCAGTTTCGAATAGAGATTGCAAATTTCAGTTCATTTTAATCCGAATTGGAACCATTGTACATCGTCCTGTTCACACGATACGATTTCCATTCGATTAACCAAACGACGATCAATTTCAGTGTTAACATTCAGTGTTAACCATTTTAGCCGAAAGCAGATGTAATGTTATAATCAAATGAAATTGGAATGGCAAATCGTACCGTGTAAACGCATCTTTACACTTATAAAACTGTGACGCATTTCCTGTTTCCAAATTTACTAAAAATTTACTACTAATTGCTACTAATTTTAATTGTAGTTTTCAGTGCACCTAAGATAGTTTTGCCTAGTTTTCTTACAGTTGTTTATGTGAATTTGTTTTACAGATTAACTGGAATAAATATTTCACAAATCTGTTAAGGATAAATGGTTTAGATATAACATTAGGTTCAGGAGAAAACATTATTAGCAGAAACCCAGAATATTTAAGCCTCTTGTCGGGTATATTAACAGACACACCAAAAAGGTAAATATGGATTCATCTTTAATTTTAATTGTATTACTTTTTAATCGCTACTTCAATGAAAAGAGGAATATAATACTGGTAGTCTCATTAGAGAATTTTAACAAAATGGTACACGGATAAATCAAAGACACAAGAGAACTATGTTAATTTGTTGTGTATTTCGCTCAATACATATTTCATAATTGATTTTATGTATATATATTTATTTTGTCCTTCTATATTAATGTTGTGTGTTATTCCAGTGATATTTAATGTGATATTTTTTCAAAGTCAAAAATGTTGATGTCTTTTCTGTTCTCTTGATTTGCTATATTTGAATGTCATGGGAATCGTCTTTTTTTTAACTCTTTTATATTTCGAGTATTGTGTTTAATTGGGATTCACTTACAAGAAGTATGTTAAGGAAACTATAAAAGCAAGTTAAATCTAGCATTCCCTTCGGAAAATGCCTGTACCAAGTCAGGTATATGACAAGTCAGGTATATGACAAGTGTGTTACACGCGTTCAGTTGGTTGATAGATTTAATATTTGATGTGTTTCCCTCAGTTTTAGTTTGTAACCAGGATTTGTTTTTTTTTCATTGATTTCTGAATTTCGAGCAGCGGTATACTACTGTTGCCTTTATTTATAGACTTCTCCTTTTTGAATTTACTTGGAGTTCAGTTTATTTGTTATCTTTTTTTGTACACAATCATGACATGATAGTGATATGTATTTTATTTTTATCTTACCTAGAACTGTTGCTAACTATATTGTATGGCGATATGTCGCACGACTACCTAATGCCCTGCCAGAACGTGTCCGTGATATTCAGACAAAATACCGCAAAGTAAGTAAGAGTTAAACATGATGCTTTTTTAGTCCAAAACAATGCTTCCATTCTCAATTTTATTTGATTATGCTACTTTGCTACTATCAATGTAAAATGCAATTCTATTTAGTTAATTGATCTCTTTGTAAAATAATTGATTTTGCCATTTGATAAAGAACTTTCTGTTTTGAATTTTCCATTCTTTTCAGTTCTTTATTTTGTTATTTTACATTTTACTTTCAAAACTAGCATCTAAAAAAATAATCTTTTTTGATTTTGTGTCTATGAAATTAAAAATTGAAATCGGCTATTAATTAAATCCCTTTAATTGTAGGCACTAGTAGGAACAGCCCAGGTTGCACCACGATGGAAAACATGTGCTGGTGCAGCAAACTCCAATTTTGGATTAGCTGTTGGTAATCTTTTCATTGCTAAATATTTTGGTGCTGAAGCGAAAGTTGATGTAAGTAGCACTATTTTAACAAGTATATCAAGTATATTTGCGTACACTTAAAAAAAGAATAATTTCATGTAATTCATTGGACTTAATAGAAAAAAAACCAGAATGAACATATGAGTTTGCTTATTCAACTTTATATCAATAAGTCAAGAGATTTTTCAAATTTTCATAATTTGTTCAAATTGCATTTTGCGGAAAAGTACGAGTTTTAATAGAAGTAATGAATCAAAAAGATTTTCATACAGAAAAAGATTTTCACAATTTTGATTGCTGCTTTGACTTCATGCATACTCAAATAGCCATACTAGTTATGTTAATGAAAAAGTACAAAAATGTACTATCATTTGTTGTCAGCTGCAGGAAACTTATGACAATGACAGTACAGATCAATTGTACTTTTCTTGTTCCTATGACCTAATGATATTTAAGGAAAAACGAACTTTGTGTTCTAGCCATACTGCCTTTTCACCTGCGACAAATGTAGCTCATTTATAACCCACCTCCCCTTGTTATATGACGTTTTCTCCTCTTCGTTACTATGATATGGAAATAAAACATTCACTTAGAGTACCGATTGTTGTGTATTTTGCAGAGACGATTAACCGGCATTCCTGACATACATATGTACATTTGTTTGTAAGCTAAATTTCTCCTATAATCCCAGCCCAAAATGTAAAAGAAAATAATCATATTCCCTCCAGCCTTTATGTTTGTTTTACTAAAGCCATAACTTCTAAGCGGCTGAACGGATATTGATGAAATTTTACCCAATCAAACAACACTCCATAACAGTGTGCATCAAGGAATATAATCTATTTTACTCACTAGTACTTAAACCATATACTGATAATGTTGAGTAGAGAGGGTATGCCTTAGATCGTTTCTATGTACTTGACGGTTTCATGTTGCACTTCAGTTTTTCCTGTTGTTACTTTGTTTTCCTCGTATAGTTGATGTGTTTCCCTCGGTTTTAGTTTGTAACTTTGGAACACTGGTATACTACTGTTGCCTTAATTAGTGCGTTCAATCACCATTCGTTTTCTGTTTTAGGTTGAAAACATGATAAAACAACTTCGTGTAGCCATGAAAGAACTTATACAGAGCAATGACTGGATGGATACGACAACCAAGGATGTAGCTAAAGAAAAAGTAGGTTTCTACCTAATCTTGTAGCTTTTCACTATTGTGTATCATACATGTAACTCTGCACATTCACTAAACTCATCATAGATGCCTGGATTCAAATTTTGTATTTGCAGCAGACACGCGTTGCTTGATAAAAGACTCACCAGTGGCGCTCTAATGAATTGTTTTTTCAAAAGGCCAAATAAATTACAAAGTTGAAGAGCATTGAGGACCATACATTGCTATAAGTTTTTAATAAATAAAGCTAAAGTAATCTCATCCTGAGGTAGAAAAGCCTTATTTTTTTTCGAAAATTCTAAAAAAAAAATAAGCATTCAATTTATAGTTATTACCATACTTTTATTGTATAAAGCTATCATTTACAACATCATCCGTATAATGGAAAATGCGCCATATTACATGTAATAAATTTATGAACATGATTGTTCATGTTATCTGGTTCATACCTCAAAGAGTTGTTAGAATAGTAAGTATCTGACAATTAACATATTTATTAATGCTCATTGATGAACCTATGTATATTATTTTACGCATTCTGTTAAAAGGCTGATTATATTAAACCAAGAATTGGATACCCAGATGAAGTGGATTTGGAATCTAAAGTAAACAAGGAATACGTAAGGGTATGTAACTATTAGATCACGTTTGATATTGAAAATGAGACCTCTTTTAATCCATTTAACACCTGATGTTAACACAGCTTCAGTGACAATTAAACATTTGAAGTTAATACAGCTTTAATGATAGGTCCAATGTTAAAATTTACGCGTTTGCAAATTATGATCTGCTACGATGTATAAAACTGAGTTTTGTTTATTCAAGTAAGACTATTGATATCACCTTGTCTTCCATGTACAGGTTTAATGTTAAAACTGATAAAGTGTTGGTACTAAGCTATAACTTATATGATGTATTTATCTAATTATGAATATTTATACAAACATATCCTGAAATAATAAAAAAAAAAAAAAAAAAACCTGAAGAAATCATCAGTAATTTTTTAATTTTACAATACATTACCAGGTTTAATCCGCCATTTTCTGCATGATAAAATGCATGTACCAAATCAGGAATATGATGGTTGTTATCCATTCTCTTGATGTGTTCCATTTGATCCATTTGAAATCTAGACATATTGTAATCATTTGAAAATGTTGTGTTTGGGATATGTATCAACTGAAGGCTTGTGATAAAGATCATTTAGTAAAAGGAAAGGAAGACGTTCTGAGCAAATAAAAAAGCACATGGCTCAATTGACTTAAAACTATTCATTAAGCATGAGATGCAACGATAGCAATAAAAGAACCTTGTAAACTCGGGATTAGTATGTCAACCTATCTGGATCCCGATCCGTCTATAGTTTATGCAATCCGGCAGGTTTTGTCATTTAGGACTCAAAATAGATAAGCTAGTTTTGAACATATTTATTAAACTATTGTTGCTTATTTACAATAGAATGAAACACATCTGCAGTGTGCGACATTTTCATTTGTTTATTCAGATTCATGTTACTAGCGATGACTTTTACAAGAACACTCTCAGTATATGGATCAATGGTGTAACCAAAAACATAAAGGACCTCAGGGAACCAGTTGACAAAAACAAGTGAGTCATCATAAAAGAACCATATCATTTAAGGACTGTAAAAAGTATCAAAGAAAATTTAAAATATATCCTACATATTGATTGCAACGTTCCTACATGGCATTATAAAGAAATTATCTTCACCGGAATCGTATCGACTTCTAATCGCTTATGTTAAAGAAACGAAAAGTCATGTGTTAATTATTGAAAAATATTTGTTGGTGATACATGATATTGCACAAAAGCTGGAGTAACAAAGTTCATTTTGCCGCTTATGTGTTGATGATCGCTAACATTTCATATAGCTTTTAATTGCTATAAAACGTATAAGATGACATTGATATCGAATCACGTATGGCGTGCACTTACCAATTGTTTTAAGACATAACCAAAGCTAGAGTGTAGTTGTTTTTTAGTTGTTTTTAGGATAAAATAAAATTAAACAAAATCCGGTTCTAAACATACCAGGTGCTACATAAAACCATTTAGAGAATGTTATTAAACAGGTAGTTTTTTATTATGATCATACGTCATGGATCATTCTTTATTTTAAGCTTATTTTTAAGACACAGATTTCATTCATGATTTTGTAAATCTATTTTACAGATGGAGCACTCCACCAGCAACTGTTAATGCATTCTATAGTCCACAAACGAATCAGATCAGTAAGATTTTCTACTAGAACAATTACTTAACAAAACAAACTCTAGAATTTAATACTTTAAAATCAATTGTACAGACGACTGGTATGAGAACTTTTCTATCCTAAATCAGCCATGTGTCAACTTGAGAGGAAAGAAGAAATACTTCCGAAGTTTTTAAATTTACATTACAATGATGTAACTTTCGAAATAATGACAAATAAAGGCAACGGGAATATACCACTGTTCAATAATCTGACATCGATAAAGTGAAAACAAAGCCGGGTTACGAACTAAAACCGAGAGAAACACGCCAACTATTACAGGAAACAACATAATTACAGAAAAAAGAACTGCTACAACAACAAACGCCGACATACAAGATATCTTTCAACGTAAAAGTTTAATTGGATATAGGAAGATGTGGTATGAGTGCCAGTGAGACAACTCTCCATCCAAATAACAATTATACCAAATAAACCATTATAGGTCAATGTATGGCCTTCAACACAGAGCCTTGGCTCACACCGAACAACAAGTTATAAAGGGCCCCAAAATTACTAGTGTAAAACAATTCAAACGGGAAAATCAACGGTCTAATCCATATAAAAAAACAAAAACGAGAAACACGTATAAATTACATAAACAAACGACAACCACTGTACATCAGATTCCTGACTTAGGACAGGTGCAAACATTTGAAGCGGGATTAAACGTTTTAATGGTACCTAACCATCCCCCTTTTTTCTGAAACAATAGTATAAAATGTATTCCAAAAAAATTACATGGACACTACACTATTTTACAGTGTTTCCAGCTGGTATTCTTCAGCCGCCATTTTATCACAGAAACTATCCAGAGTAAGTATTTATCATGTTTAATCAGAAATGATAACATAATTTAAAATTCAAATTTGCTGATATCAGTACAGTTGTGTGAATGCATAACAAATATTCCTTCATATCAGATGAACGAATTTAATTGTTAGGAATCAGATAAAAGTTAAGTAAGTGTTGATTAGCGTTATATAGAATAGAGAATGGAAGAGTGGGATACGTTGCAAATGGTCCTTTTTGAAAATAAATTATAGCTCTCAAATGCTGTTAAGAGGACGGTTTTATGTGGAATGATCGATTTACTCTCAAATAAAAAAAGAGGAAAACTGTTAAGACTGCAACTTGTCTTGTATCTTTAACGTATACAATATTTTAAATCAGTATTTAATCATATTACACCTTTATATTTTTAGTTATCTTAATTTTGGTGGCATTGGATACGTAATTGGCCATGAAATTACTCATGGATTTGATGACTCAGGTAAACTTTAACGCTGTATTTTATGCACATGTCATAAGTCAGGAGCCTGTTGTTATTGCTTGTTAGTGATGTTCATAGGTGTGTCTTGTTTTTCGTTTTTTATATAGATTTTGTTGTTGGTGTTCCTTTTGAATTGTTTAACATTTATCATTTCGGGACCGTTTGTAGCTTACTGTGCGTCAAGGCTCCGTATTGAAATCCGTACTTTGACTTAGAATTGTTAACTTTTTATACATTGTGACTTTGATTGACTCACTGACACTCATACCACATCTTCTTATCTATTTTGTCTTTACTTGGTGGATTTTCCCCGATCTCCCCCAACTTTGTTTTCAACTTTATTGGATCAAGTTTTATTTCAGAAAAACAAATACATACTACTCATACTACGGGTGCGGGAATTCTCGCTACATTGAAGACCCATTGGTTGCCTTCGGCTGTTGTTTGCTCTATGGTCGGGTGGTTGTCGCTTTGACATATTCACCATTTCCTTTCTCAATTTTATTTACTCATATATACTCAACAAGGTACATTTGTATAGTGATACCTATAAGATAAGAAATCTGTATGAAAACAGTGATTTCCTTCCTATGATTTATGGACATATGTTACTTTCAGTTGTTTTTTATGTCCATGGTGTAGATTTTTATAATCTAAAATGTTTATGTGTGTGATCTGTAGTCAATAGAAATAACGTCTACCAAATCATTACCATATAATTTATCAAAATATACACTTTGTTATTCCTTTCTCTGACAGTGACATAGTTTATTTTGCGTCATTCCGTGTTTAGCAAAGGAAGATTATAACACAGCTGCGCAACTCCGTTACAATATACATAAGAACATTCTAAACCAAATGTATCCAAGCCAAAAACTTTCAATCACGTGAAGAAACAAAATGACCTGCAAAACAAGAAAGATGCGAACAAGAACCTAAAAAGCTTCGGATAATGGCTTGCAGAAGGAAGGAGATAAAACCGCGGAAAACAAATGAGACCTAAACAGATAAAACAGGAATATGTATAAGGGTTTCAAACGTTTAGAATAACCAATGAATTATGTTTCAGGTAGAAGGTATGACAAACATGGGAAACTTAACCAATGGTGGACCAATACAGCCATAAACAATTTCAAATCAAAAGCTGAATGTATACAAAATCAGTACGGCAATTACACTGTGGCGGCAGCTAATATGAATGTAAGATTTCACATTGAAATAAAGAAATGAAATTTTTTTGGTATTACATTATCATCGATTCCAGTTAGTTAATATAGCTTTCCTTCTATTATATATGATGGAAGGTTTTGATAAAAATTAATAATGAACCTTTTATTAAGAAAAAATAAATAAGAAATCTGAAAATTTTTCCAACTGATGTTTTAGATTTTGTTCTTATTTTGTGCTGTAATACCACTGTCCCACGATTTGATGGGATTGATGGCTCGCAAATATGTTTGAATTACAGAAACTATGTTATCATTTTAGCTAAACGGGAAATTGACACTTGGAGAAAACATAGCAGATAATGGTGGGATTAGAGAAAGTTTTAAGGTAAAATTGTGGTAAATAAAATCTTTATAGATACCAGGATTGAAACTTTGTATTTTCGCCAGACGAGTGTTTCGTCTACATAAGACTCATCAGTGACACTCGAATCAAAAATAGGTATAAAGGCCATATAAAGCACTAACTTGAAGAGCACTGATAATAAAAAATTTATAAAAGGTTTGCCAAATACAGCATAGGTAATCTATTCCCTAGGTAGAAAAGTTTTGTAAACAGATAATTTATAACTTTGACCATATCAATGAAAAATGTATGTCAGCACATAAGTGCAGTGCTGACTACTGGGCTGGTTATACCTTCGGGGAATGAAAGCTCCACCAGCAGTGGCATCGACCCAGTGGTTGTGAATAAACTTATCATAAATATCAAGTAACATATTCTTAGTGTTATCTTTTGATATAGACCGGCATTCATTTATATCAGCATGGCAGTTACAAATACCAAAATCAATTACATAAAATGTATCAAAGTTACGTAAAGTCGTATTGAATTCTTTTTAAAATCTATTCAAAGATAGAAGGGCTTTCAATCAATACGGCTACCACGCATTTTGTTTACATAAGACTAGTAAGTTGCGTTGATAAGCATTTAGGAGGTCAAATATTGATACAATGAGACATATCTTTAATAAACACCAAATGACATATAAGTTAACGTTTGTATTTAATTATTTTTCCAGGCTTACAGAAAACTTGTTGCTACCAAACACAAGGGTAAAGAAGAAAAACCTCTGCCTGGCATGGAATTTTCACCCAACCAATTATTTTTCTTGAATGCCGCTCAAGTATGTAATTTTTTATATATGAAAACAATGAAAGATTACGTCAATATTGATACCGAATTATTGACCTTTCCGTTAATTTCCGAATATGCTGTTTAGTGCAGTGTAAAATGTTTCCATTACTTGTCGGGTATCGTATTATTTTTTAAATACGTCCATTCGTGAGAATGTATCTGCCACTGATGTATCTTTTAAATTATTTCCCTCTGTGTTGCACAGGGCCGACCAGAACAACTTTTCATTTGGAACATGATTAATAAAAAAAATCTATTTTTTTATCTGCTCTGGTTTGTGCGTATAAAAAGACGAAAAGAGGGTGTTTGTAAATCACTGAATACCAATGCTGTCCCATTATTATAGTGTTACAGAGGCAAATTTCACTCACATTAATTTCACGTGAATTTAAATTCATGTGAATCTGACGTGAAATTCACATCAATTTCACCTCAAACGAACTTATATGTGAAACTCACGTGAAAACAGTTTTTGTGAGTTTTACGTGAATCTCATGTGAAAGTCATGTGAATTTCACATGAAAATCACTTAAAATTTTTTCATGTGAAATTCACATGATTTTTTGAAATACAGTGTTTCAAATAACATCTAAATTTTCAAATTGAATAAAAATCATGAAAAATATCAATTTTTGTTGTTGTAAATTTCACGTGAAATTCATGTGAAAAAATTCTAATTAGTTTCATGTATAAGCTCGTTTGATGTAAATCTCACGTGAAATTCATGTGAAAAAATTCACACTAGTTACATGTATAAGCTCGTTTGAGGTGAATCTCACGTGAGATTCATGTGAAATTCATGTGAGCAAATGTTGCCTGTGTACGAAGACGAAACAAAAGGAAAACACCAACATTATTTTCTGTGATATCATTTATTTTTATGTTTATATTTTAGATAGTACAAATTGTACAATACCTTCCGAAAAAGATAATTTTTTATTCATACAAAGAAATCGCTGTCGTGCATATTTATTTTCAATTATTATGATAATCAAATTGTGCAAGTATAATCAAAATTAAATCTTGTACAGGTATGGTGTGGAATCATTAGACCAAAAGAAGCAGTAAGAAGAATACGTGTAGATCCTCACAGTGATGCTCGTTCTAGGTATAATATAGTACAATACTAGTAGTGTAATGCTTCTGATGAGACATCATTACTATCAATAAATCAACATGATTTTGAAGTATGAACACAAATTAAACATTACATTGTGTTAATAGTTACCAAAAGTACCAGGATTTTTATTTAGTACGCCAGACGCGTGTTTCGTCTACATAAGACCTATCAGTGACGTTAAAATCAAAATAGTTTTAAAGCCAAACAAGTACAAAGTTGAAGAGCATTGATGATCCAAAATTCCAAAAGGTTGTACCAAAAAAAAATTAAAACGGAATACTATGGATATGGTCAAATGCAATAATGGACAATTGAAAATAAACTTTAATTTTAAATACTACACCGTTATGTTCTTAGAATATATACTAGATTATTGCACACTTTACATTTACAGCACTTCTACAAAAGCATGCAAAAAAAATCATTGAATAACTTGCTTGCTAATTTTGTTTGGATGTTTGTTTACTATTTACTGGTTTTTGATTGGACAATAAACATTAAATTCAATTCATGTCAATTCTTATTGTCCAATCAAATCCCAGTATATATAAAAAAATGACTGAAACTCCGCCTACCTATTGTTTGCAAACAACCAAGCAAACATAGCAAGCAAGTTGATCAATGTTTTGTTTTGTCTTCTTTTTTAAAAGAGCTGTAGTATGGGTGTACTCATTCAAGTCAATTTGTAACTTAAATATTTCACTAAACGTATTTACCAGTGCTTAGTAAATAAAACAACAGTGTATAAATATTTCAAGAAGCATACACAAAATTCCAAATAACATGAATGCAATATATACCTGAAAAAAGTGAAAGTAAAAAATACGTAAAAATCGTAGTTATACAAAACCAACAAGTGAAGGTTACAGTAGTGTACATATTTGTATTCTTACAAATCGATTTAAATCAACTAAACACTAATGCATGAATAAAACAAACAAAATATTTTATTGTAGGGTTGTTGGACCTCTTCAGAATTTTGATGAATTTTCCAAAACATTTAATTGCCAAGCAGGAACCTATATGAATCCTACAAAGAAATGTGTGATTTGGGGGTAAAGTTCGTTGATAATCAGAACCTGCCAGAACATTTTGAGTGATTATCGAATTATAACATTAGTTTGCGACAGGACATTCATATGGTCTGATTGTTATTTTGTTATATGATTTTTATATTTTCATACGTAGCCAATAAACTTCACATCTATTCTTGGAAATCTAAACTTTTTCCGATGCGATTTCGAATGTTATCTTTGCTTTCCTCCGAAATTCCAGGAAACACGTCTTTAAGGAATATATACACATGGTAATCATTCCATACTTTTGAAAATGAATTCAATTTTACAAAATGTATTTATTTCTCTTTTTGATTAATATGAAACTCAGAAATAGAATTACAGAGTTTTATTAAATTTTTACTATACGTTTATACATAGGAATTTAAATTCGGATATGCGTTTTCAACTCGATTTGCCATTTTGATAATAAACTTTTTCATATTTTATATACATTCATATAGTGTGTGCGTTTATAACCATATCACAGGGTCATTATAATAACATTGAAGATTATAACCCCTATCAGTGCACCATACTATACGTGAACTTGCAAAAGCAATATGATATTCTGATCGAGACAATATTCCTCAATATTAATGTAATAACACTTTTTTAATATAGTGATACATATTACATGAATAGTGCTACAATATTTGTCAATTTCTGCATCGTAAATGTATAGCATAAAGGACCAATATCCATACAAGAACACAGTATGGAATGACTTTATAAAGGGAGATCAGTAAAACATTGCAAAATACTGCAGTTTTATATTACAAAGTCATATATTCGAAATATTTGTTACTATATAAAAATGTATATTATTGGCCGTCACACTGTCAATATCACTCTGCACAGTTCTTAATAAAATTGCATATCATGGCTATGTGATGTCCAATAGGATGACCGGCCTTAAAATCTACGAACTGGACATATCAGCGACGTCATTATATTTGAAGCGAAGTTGATAAGTTTGACCCGAACTTATAAAGACATATTTTCCTTTGCTGTTGAAACAAAGAAAACACTTCCAAAAGTCGGAAATGCAGCCCGATAAATCAATTATCAGGTTATATGCATATTGAGATTGAACAATATCAGCTGCTCGACACAATATGAATGCATTTTGATCTTGTTCACTGTGGTCACTCTGTTCAAAATGCTTCATATTGTAACTTGCACCTGACATTTTATAATATTAAGATAAGACAACCTGATAATCGGTACTTATTAATGATAGACTACAAAATAATAATTAAACAAACGAATAATTTAAAAGTATGAAAATGTCCCATGATTATTATGATAATATATGTTTTTGTTGTAAATATCAAGCTGAGTGTTGATTTATTGTATGTATTTGCTGAACATATCCAAGATTTTTTTATTTGATAATGACATATATTGTATAAATATAAAGTATTCAATGTTCTGTTTTAGATCTGATATTATGTATTTACGTTTACGTTTAAATAAATTAAATCATTATCAATTTGTTTAGTCGGTTTCAGAGAAATATAAATCCGTTTATGAAGAAAGTACATGTTTTATCCTGGGTATAACGTTATCTACTTTGTTTGGATTTGACATTGTGTCGCCTTGACGTCAGGTAGATTCGCAACAATGTCACTTTGTCGACGAGTGCAATGATTTTTTTTATGTCCATGATTCCTTGCAACAAACCTTTCATTGATTTATAGTTGAACAAGCTGAATTGAAAATTTATCTTAATAACAAACTTAAGGAATAGATATTCGCCTTACATTTCTTTGTCATACTATAGGATAAACAGAACATATTAACTAATTTACTTGTTTATGTTTTTTTTGCGTTCTTATGCAAACTGTATCTGAAAGGGGGCGGCGCAATCTTAGATAAAGTACGATTACAAAAGGTAGAAAAAACATCGTGATTCTTAACATAACGTGTCTGTTGTTGATTGTTCTATTCGGCAGAATTAGTTTAATATACGCAACACAAATATAAAGGTCGGCCTGTTTAAAAGAATACGAAATAAAAACTTTTCGATATTCATGTCGCCGAAACACGAACATTTCATTGATAAAAAGATATGGTATAATAGGGTGATGCTTTCATTATTGTTTCATTTTTATTATAAAATTGGAACTCTTTATGTTACTAAGCAGAGTATATTATATATACATTTCAAACCTTGTTAGTGTTAAGTACTTTTGAGAAAGGAAAATGATGAGAATAATTACCATTGCAATTATTGCATGCAACATTCGTTTTTCTTTTACTTCATCCATCTATCATGGTTCAAAGGACATCATAGAATCTCATACACAATGTTCTAAATACGATTTTGAAGAAAAGGTATTGGAGAAACTTGTTTGCATGGAACATAAAATAGAAATTTACGAACAAAAAATCAAAAACTTTGAGGAATCTGTGATGTTCAAATTAAATGAGTTCAATGAGTCGGAAAATCAAAGGAATAAGGATACCCAATCAATGATACTAGATACATTCAAAGAGGAAAGGAGCGCGTTAAACAGTTCAGTGCTGTCATTGATACTAAACAAATTTGAAACAGAAAAGAACTTGCTAAACAGTTCAGTGCAAACGTTGATACTAGATACATTTAAAGAAGAACAGAACGTGACAATATTGCGAATCGATTGACAGCACAGTTAAAGCAGATTCGAAAAGGTGAGACAGATTTATGTTTAAAATACCTGTAATATCAACATCTCAAAAAACCGTTGTGTGATCAGTGCGTGTATAAAAAAATATGATAACAAAATCACCAAGCTAAATGTGTATTTCACGTTACTAGTTCTTAACACAAATTCCAATATATATATGTTTAACTTTAAATTTAAGTGATAATTTCTATCCTCAAATTAAAATAGAAATGTAATAGATTTAAAATTGTTAAAATAAAAAAGGCAACAATAGTGAAGCGATTCAAAACTCACAAATCGATTGACAGGAAACATATCTGTGTTATGAACTAAGACCAAGGGAAACACATCAGTGAGGGGTAGTCAGATTTGTTTTCCAAATGAGAATGTTTATTTAATTTTCCGACTGCGTGCTACTAGCTAGTCGCCGAGTAATTTACACTCATTTAAGAAAGAGCATTTTTTTTTACCTCACTTTGTATCAAATAATACGGATATTTTAGTAAACCAAACATTTCTATTTACATTTAACGATCACTCATCTACAGTTCTATTCAAGGCAGTCTATCTAAAGGAAGATACCAATATACAAGGAAAGATTCTTGTATTCAATACAGTTATTACGAACGTCGGTCATGGCTATGATAAAAACACTGGTCTATTCACGGCACCTGTGTCCGGTGTTTACTTGTTTTCTGTTCAAATATGCCCAGAAACTGGAGATCATGTCAAGGTTTATATCAGAGCAAATGAGAAAAGGATAGGGAAATTAACCTTCAAAAATTCTTCCGATGACAATGATATGTGTGCTTTTTCTAGCGGTATGTCAGAAGTTCTGAAAGGTCAAAAAGTGTGGATTTTGTGCAACTTCGCTAACAACAAAGGCGATGTGATATATAATTTGTATGCGACAGAAAATGGAAACAGCTTTTCAGGAATGCTTTTAAATCCAAACTGACGATAAAATAATTTTTACTTATAAGCTTATAGACGCCAAAATTCAGCTTTACAACGTAGTGCAGAGTGCAGCAGTGCACAACTTGAATGCAAATAGTTTTAAAAACATATAGATAGACATGTTTGACATACAAAATACGAACTTGAATTTATCCCAGCACTTTTTATGGTGGACTTTGTGTAGTTCAATATTTAATTACCTGTGTAGTGATTGGTTAAATGTTCGTCTTTTCTTCTTTTGTCGATGAATTGGTTGCCTCGTTTGTTTTTTTGGTTAAAGTTGATTACTGTACTAAGCTACGAAATATGAAGCTTATAAATGTGATTATGTTTAAAGATATAAATATGTTCACCTTTACATGAGATCATGACAAGAAATTTGTCTTAGTTTGTTATCTATGGTACTTTAATTGTTATGATCCGGACTGTTTGTTTGCAAAAATAAATATTTTCTTGATAGAGGGTTTTTGCCCACAAGGAAGCTATTAAATCAACAGTTCCAAATGAAATAACCGTTTCACAAATAGTATCGGATATGTTCTTTACGTCGTAACTACAATCCCCTTCCCCTTCCCTTTCGTGAATGTGACCTACCGAATAAAACTATTTACCGGATTTGTTATCATATTAGCAACACGACGGGTGTCACATGTGGAGCAGGATCTGCTAACCCTTCCGGAACAAATGAGATCACCCCTAGTTTTTGGTGGGTTCGTGTTGTTTATTCTTTAGATTTCTATGTTGTGTCATGTGTGCTATTGTTTGTCTCTTTTTTTATTTTTAACCATGGTGTTGTCAGTTTATTTTCGATTGATGATTGACTGTCCCTCTGGTATCTTTCGTCCCTCTTTTATATAATCATGACGATTCATGTTTGATTCATATGATTTTTACAATTCTAGACAATGCATTCAAAGTTTGCACCTACATAGCAGCGCCTCTTACTCAATATAAATAGTTTTAAAATCTTATCTTAATACTGTAAATTTTTTGTTTTTTTACCAACAATCTTTCCACCATCTTTTCCAAAGTAAAAGATAGCATACAGAAACAATTATTTCAACAATGTGTTTCTGTTTATAGGGAAAATAGTACTATTATCATTTCCCATTGGCTTTTTGTGTACCCAAGGCACATGCAGGAAATTAAATTAGGAGCGCTGTGGTTGGATGTAAGGGTACAATATATTTTTTTATTTATCTGTAAATAACTGCAGTGTGTAAATTTATAACATAAATTCTAAAACTTATTGAAATATTTTATAGAGAATTATTTGAAAAGACTTCCAAAATTTCATAAAATTGGTGTAAAATGACTATGGGCATGGATAACATAAACAAGCTGGAAGTTAGTCATGATACTATTTGGCTTCAATTTTCAAAACAGAATATTAAAGTTCTAATACCACACATAACTGTTTTATCAAGGTTTTAATTATTAAATGTGGTAAATTTAGAAAATGTTAGTACATTCGCTTATGGCAGAATAAATGTTACCGCTTTCACTATAGGTGGCACGGTAGTATTTGCATTCCAGAATTTAGGTTGCTCTTTTGTGTACCGTATCTAAGTCAATGTATCTGAACAGTGTGATTGGACAAAAATACAGTATCAACTGAAATAATTTCCCAAACTGAGGGATGAATCAGGTCTAGAAAAATATGAAAATATTTTACATACAGAAGAAAATGAATTTTTGGGATTTTTTAAAAATTTCGTATTCACTGCACGATAAAAGACATAAAAGCACTAGTGGCCTTAGGTTTTTAAAAAATAGCAAAAAAAGTAAACGGTGATGATACACATTCAAATTCATTTCTGAATAGTATAATGCAAGTACTTAAGTTTACTGTGAATGTAGAATTTTTCGCAGTGTTTGAATTGGGTGAAAATTCTAAAAAGGCTATCATTATCCCCTATGGACCAGGAAATACCACCGTGCCACCTATACATTTTAGTTCTCAATGCCTAACAACAAGATCAACATCGGAGTCGTATTTCCGTTACCTTTTCAATAGAAATCAAAAGAGTGTTAGGAATTATTTTTTTCAGCAACTTGGTAAAGGGTTGTGAATTTTTCACCTTTGTTTGAGCCAGTAAAGTGATATGTCTCAAAAATTTTTAAATGATAGTGATTTTAGTATCTTTTAATGATTAATAATTTGACATAAACTGATGGTCTTAGTTCATGTAAGTATTGTTAACATTTTGCTAAAATGATTTTTTAAGTAATACATTCTTCGTGAAGAGTAATATGTAACCAGCAGTGTCAACCAGATGTGAATTCTTAAAGATTCCAAAGATCTTTCGAAAATTTGCAATGGAAATATTCATAATTATGCAGTAATATCAAAAACTTTCATTTTGTTTTAACCATTAACGATTCTATCGCCCATGTTCGATTACAAAATAGGTGACATCGTCTCAAGAAACAGAGCTTTCGTTACAAAAATGGGAAACAAAGATACAAAATCCTTGATCAAGGTCATGAAATATTTTACTTTGTGAGGAACCGTTCTGAAGCCCTGAGTTTAGGGTGTGCTGAAACGATATTTTAGCAAACCGTCTGTATTCCATTAAGTACTGACTGTTTAGCAACAGTTGACCGACTTGTTTGTGTACTTATATATAGCAGAATCTTAACAGATATTTCTCAAAGAAAAAAGAAAAAATCATGATGCAAAAATCATAAAAGTCATTTTCAGAGATATTGATAATGTTATGTCTTTCAATAAACCACATTTTAATAGGTTTTCAACATTTCAAATTGGAATGTTGAATGATTTATAAAGAAATATGTGATGCACTTTGGAAATAAAAGATTCCTAACCTTAGTCATAGCTTTCCAGAAGTCATTTCTAAATGAAGATTTTTTATCCCGGTCGGCCAATAAATTAAATGAAGGGATCAAAGAGAAATATTAAATTTTCCACATTTCAAAACTCATAGATTATGCTGTCATCTTGTACGACCGTAAATACAATGAGTACATGTTCTTCCTGGTACACTCTACTATTTACCTAGTATAAAATTGCAGCTTTGAATAAAAACAAAAACGTAATTTTCAATTTTCACTATAATGGGTTACTGCAATAATCTCGTATCTAGAAAGTTGTGACTTTTCAGAAACCGACATGCTAAATTTGACTATAAATGTTAATTCTATTTTACTACAGAAATGTATCAAATTAACATAGAGTGCAAAAATAGACATAGTTACTATCCTTTGATAACTTGATGCTAATTGGTTGTGAGATAAAATATATAATTGCACTTGAAACGTTTAACGGATAAACGCATTCCATAATGAGTCAAACGTAATACAAAGATGTTTGTGTCATAAGGTCATAACCTGTGAAAACAGATGTAAGCCTGTGTGGTATATCATATTCTAAATGTTGTTTGATAAGCATTCTTGCATTTGCAAGCGATAAGAGATTATTGAATTCAAAAAAACAAAAAAATATAACTATTTTTTTTATTTGTTATGTAATGTTTATTGGTCGATATGGTTATATACCAGGATAATCTTCTTGTATATATGCGTATGTTATGCAGAAAGAAGCGTTGAGTGGATTTAGACGTTTGGCGGGAAAATTAGTGGCCGGGTCGAAAGTTATAGGGGTGATCGTAAAGGACTCTCTATGCTCCGTAAGGGTAATATTTAGAGAACACCCCTTTCAAGTAAATAGTGGTATCGACCACGGGTATATAAGAGAGTGAGAAACGGCACTCGAGTTTGTCGGTTGGCTGTTGATGAGCTGTAATCCTTCAACCGAGCGTACGTCGGATATATTAAGTGTTAGAAGAGCCTTGCTATTCAGAGGACACTTTGTACTGAGTACAAAGTGAACGTACACATTGACAGGATTGACATAGCAGACTGTCCCACTCAGAGGACAGGATGTACCAGCCCGCACTGTCTGGTAGTGACAGACTGTCCCATTCGGAGGACAAGCTATACCAGTCACATTGTCTTACAGTGACCTAACGTCCCATTAGGAGGACAGGCTGTTATATTGTATAAACATGTATATATAAGAGTTCATACTTACTTTGTATCGGCAAAGAGCCCGTGTGTATATTTAGGTTCATTGTGCATAACGTAGATAGTTGTAGTTTTTAGTATTGCCGTATTGTTTGTGGACAACTTGGATCCAAGTATTAACTGAAACGGACGTTTGAGATAACAACGCCTGGTTACACGTTACATATTTGGTGGCTAGCGGTTGGAATTCAAGTTTACAGTGACACCAGTCTGTTGGATAGGTGATTCCGTATCAGAGTTTACAGTGACATCAGCCTGTTGGATAGTTGATTCCGTATCAGAGTTTACAGTGACACCAGTCTGTTGGATAGTTGATTCCGTATCAGGGTTTACAGTGACATCAGTCTGTTGGATATGTGATTCCGTATCAGGGTTTACAGTGACATCAGCCTGTTGGATAGTTAATTCCGTATCAGAGTTTACAGTGACATCAGTCTGTTGGATAGTTGATTCCGTATCAGAGTTTACAGTGACATCAGCATGTTAGATAGTTGATTCCGTATCAAAGTTTACAGTGACATCAGCATGTTAGAT
The DNA here is from genome assembly GCF_965363235.1 of Mytilus galloprovincialis. Taxonomy (NCBI): domain Eukaryota; kingdom Metazoa; phylum Mollusca; class Bivalvia; order Mytilida; family Mytilidae; genus Mytilus; species Mytilus galloprovincialis. Next base: position 55,569,154 of record NC_134850.1, on the reverse strand, counting down.
AGTTGATTGCGTACCTGGGTTTACAGTGACATCAGCATGTTAGATAGTTGATTCCGTATCAGGGTTTACAGTGACATCAGCCTGTTCCGTATCAGTCTGTCCAATTTTGTTCACACTATCAGTATTATCAATACCCACAGCTTCTACATGTTGGTCAGCACATGTTACATCAAGTTCAATTGCATTCCAAATTTCCTCCAAGTCATCATCTGAGGACCACTGTATGTCTGCCATATTTTTTTTATATCTACGATACGAAATATAATGCAGATAATTTCATTAAAACATATTTTCCTTAACAAATAATCAAGTATTATTAGATTAAATACTGTTTATTAATTGTTACATAATTTTTATATATATGAGATAAGCGCGTACAAGTGTTTTGTATTCGAAATGCTTAAAATTAAAAAGTAAATATATATATAATTTCTTACATACTTATGCAGCCTATTTATCTTTGAAAAAAAAACGTTACGATTTATGTTTTGCTTTTAAAAAAATATACTTAAGATACTTAATTTGTATGTTACATAAAATCATTGATTCATTTTTCAATATACTACTTTTTCCGTAAAATAATATAGATGCAACTGCAAAAAAAAAAAACGAAAAAAAAAAAACAAAAAAAAAAACATGCGCTTATTGATACTAATGAAATTTAGAAAGATACAAATATATTAAATTTATTTTCTTTTTATATATTTTTCTCTTAGTAAACAGGTTAAATGAAAATAAATTGTACCGTCAATATGTTTTGTTGTGATATCAATTTTAACTAAAAATGTAAATTAAAATGTAAAAGTAAAGTATAATTGTATTAAAAAAATTTTTTTTTTTTTATTTCAATATGCATTATTTTGAAACAATATATATGTTCCGGACCATATGAGTATTTGGACCATACGCGTATGGTCATGACCATATGCGTATACTCATATGGTCGGACCATATGAGTATATACTCGTTTGGTTATAAACGAGCCGGACCATATGAGTATTTGGACCATATAGGTATATTTTTCAATAATATGCAAGAGAAAACTTTATAAAATGACAATGATTGCTACATGCAATTGTATTATTTACAATTCAAATAACATTAAATATTGATGCCAAAGTTAGTTTTCATCGCT